>NC_043020.1:13554654-13602154 GCF_006345805.1 Octopus sinensis
CTTTACGCCCTCGCTCTCCTCACCCCCACCTTTCTCTTTACCCCTTTCATCTATGAATGATACATGTCTGTCCTGTCCCTGTCTGCGGAGAGAACTACAGCAGTTTGGTTTCGTTTTGTTGTTTTGTTCTGTGAATGAGGGCCTCTCTGTGAATTTTTAGTTCACACGCTGACTAGGAAACACATGTGTAAAGTAATCCCTCTGCTGCCCCTTGTTGTCCAGTTTTTTTTTTTTAGGGGGTGGAAACAACCACCACCAGGAACACTCTCTCTCACTCTCTCTCTTTCTCTCTCTCTCTCTCTTTCTCTCTCTCTCTCTTTCTCCCTGTCTCTCTTTCTCTCTCTCTCTCTTTCTCTCTCTCTCTCTCTGTTAGGGTTAACCTTTAACCTTTCCTTGTGTTAACTTACTGCTCTGGAGAGCAACTCCATTGCTCTTTTGTCACAACTTTCATACAACAAACCAAACTTATTGGATTCTCTTGATTTCTGTCTCTTTAAAAAAAAACAACAACAAAAAAAAGATAAAAAGGTTTTGTTGTTGTTGTGTTTTTGACCTTTCAAAAAGTAAATTACTTAATTGAAGCAAATAAAAATAAACAGACATGGTGGGGTACATTGAACAGAAATACTGACCCTCTAACCCCACCCCCACCCTGCCACCACATATGGGGGTGGGGGCTGTTGTTGTTGTTGTTGTTTTTTCGTTTCCCTGGGAAGGTGGAGCTGTCTCAAAAGTTAAATCTCTTTTAGCCAGAAAAATAATGAGAGAACCCAGTATTTTTTTATTTTTTAAATTTTTTTTTGTTTTTGTTTTTAAACAATGGGAACTTTCACAGGTGCTCCCCTCCACCACTACCACCACCACCTCCAACAACAACAACAACAACGACAACAGCCATTTATTTATAACAGTATGGCACCACTACCCCTACACACACACACACACACAAACACACAATTCATCCCCTCTAATAATGATATGTCAATTTGTTGGGATTTGTCGGGGGGGTGGGGGTATATTTTTTTTTTGGTGGCTCTTTTGGAGAAAGTTTTTCCCTTCCAACCCCCACCCCCACCCATATAGTTGTGGGAGGGAGATATGTATACGCTAATTACATAACATTGTCTGGGAGAAGAAGAGAAATTCCCCGCCACCACCACTATCCCATTTGGGCCCTCCCGTTATGTTTTCCTTTTTTCTTTATATATTGAAAAGAAAACGGTTGCTACATTTAAATCCTATTTTTCACTAACAACAGTGGTTTTCAAACTCTTCTCAGAAAATATCTTTGTTTTTGTTTTGCTTGTTTGTTTTTTTTTGTTATCCCAGACATGGTCCTTTGGTAAGAAGCTTGCTTCCCAAAAGGCGGCGAGCTGGCAGAATCGTTAGCACGCCGGGCGAAATGCTTAGCGGTATTTCGTCTGCCGTTACGTCCTGAGTTCCAATTCCGCCGAGGTCGACTTTGCCTTTCATCCTTTCGGGGTCGATAAATTAAATACCAGTTACGCACTGGGATCGATGTAATCAACTTCATCCGTTTGTCTGTCCTTGTTTGTCCCCTCTGTGTGTAGCCCCTTGTGGGCAGTAAAGAAATAGGTATTTTGTCTATCTTTATGTCCTGAGTTCCAATTCCGCCGAGGTCGACTTTGCCCATCATCCTTTCGGGGTCGATAAATTAAGTACCAGTGACGCACTGGTATCGATGTAATCATCTTCATCCGTTTGTCTGTCCTTGTTTGTCCCCTCTGTGTGTAGCCCCTTGTGGGCAGTAAAGAAATAGGTATTTCGTCTATCTTTATGTCTTGAGTTCCAATTCCGCCGAGGTCGACTTTGCCTTTCATCCTTTCGGGGGTCGATAAATTAAGTACCAGTGATGCACTGGTGTCGATGTAATCGACTTCATCCCTTTGTCTGTCCTTGGTTGTCCCCTCTATGTTTAGCCCCTTGTGGGCAATAAAGAAATAAGAAGCTTGCTTCCCAACCACATAGTTCTAGGTTCAGTCCCACTGCATGTCACCTTAGGCAAGTGTCTCTACCATAGCCTCTGGCTGACCAGAGCTTTGTGAATGGATTTGGTAGATGGAAACTGGAAGAAGCCCAACATATATATATATGTCACACATCTGGTGTTGAGGTGAGGAACAAGCAACAAAATCAACCTCAGTTCTTCAACAATAAACAATTTAGGACCATTTTCTTTGCTAAAGTAGAGATAGCTTTGAGGACCCTATGACAGTTTGAATCTTTCTCATCAAGATTCCTTTCTTGTGAGTGTTTTACTGCTTGATGTCCTTCCTGTAGCCAACCCTGGAGGTCCTGTCTTACAACACAGATTTGATGCGCTTCTTCTAAAACTGGGGACAAAAAGTTCCTTATATTTTATTGATCCTTAAAAAATTTAAACTCAGGATATTACATGCCACAAGCTATATTGTCCAACTGGTTCTACCACCCAAGCCCCGTTATGATAATAATAATAATCCTTTTTACTGAAGGTGCAAGGCCTGAAATTTGATGGGAGGGGAGTTGTTGATTATATTGACCCCCAGTGTTTTACTGGTGCTTAGTTTATTGACCCTGAAAGGAGGAAATGTAAAGTCAACCTCAGCAGAATTCAAACTCAGAACATGAAGACAGACAAAATGCCACTCAGCATTTTCTGCCAGCTTACCACCTTATAACAACAATAATAATGATATTTTAAAAGGATTGGTGTAACTCTTCACAAAGGTAAACAGACAGGATGAAGGGCACGATGCGATTGCAATAGATATTTTATTGGTTGAACGATATTTCGACAGTAAGCCTGTCTTTGTCTAGTTCAAAATAAAAAGTGATAAAAATTCAAAGTTATAGAAATTCAAATCAAAAGTATGAGCGAGAGCAAACAGTGTACACATGTTGATGGATCAATTTTATAACTGGTGAAAAGAAAAAGACAGAAAAAAGAATATTCAAACAGTTCTGTGTAAATTTGATATTCTCTTATCATTTTATTCATTCCTCTAGGGTGTGAAGTTAATAACCCACAAACATATTTCTCCTCTTGCATTTTGAGTATTGAAAGAGAAGCAGATTCAGAATATTTTCTGAGATTATGCTCTTTCAAGTCTTTTTCAAAATTGCAGTTGTTTGAACTAAAATGTTTGGCAAGCTCTGTCGAGAATTTCTCTTCTTCTCCCAGACATCATATCTGTGCCCATTAAATCTTTTGTTTAATTCTTCTGTTGTACAACCAACATAAATCAAGTAGTGTTTCATGCATTCTGTCACGTACACCAAATGGGAATCTCTACATGTCTCACTTTTTGTATAAATTGTAACATTTCTGTTATGATTCCTGATGGAATTCATTTGACTCGTTGTTGCACAATAAACAGGGCTTACCTCTCTTGTGGCTGTTTTTCAAAGTACAGTGTACAGATAGTCCAATGTTAGTTTTCTTGGAATCAAAAACAGAGGTCAATAGTTCTTTTGACATCAGGCACAATAACAGTAGTTCAACAGAACTTGCTGAACATTTTGTTTCAAACGGCTGCAATTTTGAAAAAGGCTTGAAGTGCATATTCTCAGAAAATATTCTCAATCTGCTTCTCTTTCAATACTCAAAATGCATGAGGAGAAATATTCTCTTTCTCTTTTCTCTTTTACTTGTTTCAGTCATTTGACTGTGGCCATGCTGGAGCACCACCTTTAATCGAGCAACTCGACCCCGGGACTTATTCTTTTTGTAAGCCTAGTACTTATTCTATCGGTCTCTTTTGCCGAATTGCTAAGTAACAGGGACATAAACACACCTGCATCGGTTGTCAAGCAATGCTAGGGGACAAACAAGACACACAAACACACACACGCATATATATATATATATACATATATACGACGGGCTTCTTTCAGTTTCCATCTACCAAATCCACTCACAAGGCTTTGGTCGGCCCGAGGCTATAGTAGAAGACACTTGCCCAAGGTGCCACACAGTGGGACTGAACCCGGAACCATGTGGTTGGTAGACAAGCTACATACCACACAGCCACTCATTAACATCATGCCCTGGAGGAATGAATAAAATGAAAGGAGAATATCATCAAACTTACACAAAACTATTTCGTTAAACATTCTTTTTTTCCTTTCATTTTTTCTCACCTTTTTCTTCTTTTTTCTTCTGTCTTTTTCTTTTCGCCAGTCATAAAATTGAAACTTAAAGACTGATGATGTCATTCCATGAATGTGTGGATGCTGGTTGCTCTTGTTCATACTTTAGATTTGAGGCCAGCTATTATGAGCTGAGGGGATTAGCCATTTACATTGGAAGCCTCGACTGGCTTCCGTGTCGGTGGCACGTAAAAAGCACCATCCGAATCGTGGCCGAAGCCAGTGCCGCCTCGACTGGCTTCCGTGCAGGTGGCACGTAAAATGCACCAATCCGACCGTGGCCGATGCCAGCCTCGCCTGGCACCAGTGCAGGTGGCACGTAAAAAGCACCCACTACACTCACGGAGTGGTTGGCGTTAGGAAGGGCATCCAGCTGTAGAAACATTGCCAGATAAGACCGGAGCCTGGTGCAGCCTTCTGGCTTCCCAGATCCCCGGTCGAACCGTCCAACCCATGCTAGCATGGAGAACGGACGTTGAACAATGATGATGATGATGATGTTGCCCACAGTACTTGATCCTCTCTACAAAATGTTTGAGGAATGAAAATGGTGAGATTTGGCTATTATTTGTTGCATAGCATGCACCTATATCAAAGCTGCTATGTTGCTTCAAGAAGATTTCATCTATATGTAACATGATAGACAAGTCACTCCAACCATGACAACCCTTGTCTACCTTGTTGTTAATTACAATTATTAGATAGCAAATGACTTCACTGAGGATTGAACTGGGCCTGCATATTTTAGTCCTTGATATTCACAACACTTTTTTTGTTTTTAATATTATAGGTTTTACCCACTTTTTCTCCCTTTACTCCAAGATAGATTTCTCCATTTTCCCCTCCCCCCCCCCAGCTCCACCCCCACACACCACTTTTCAACCGGAAACCGTTTTTCCATCGAGTTTGTTTGCTTTTAGTTTCTGCAAGAACTTCTTTTGCACTGAACGACCCTTGAAACGACTCTCGGAACATATGGAGGAGGAATTAGAAGTTTTGAAATGCGGAAGTCGTGATGTTCATTTGAAATAGAGACTAACGAGAAATTAAATCTCCCTTTGGAAAATATTCATTGAGCCATTTCATTCTAGTTCTTCAGTAACAAATATCTTCACCATTTTTCTGGAAGCTTCTGTTGGGTTTTTTTTTTTTTGTTTTTGTTTTTGTTTTTCGTTCTTTTATTCCTTATATTATTTGCCAAAATTGCTGCGAAATATTCAAACATATTTTGTTCCTTTGCTGATATGCCTTTTTTTTATTTGAGTTAAATCTTTCAGAGAAATATGACGCAAAAATCCTTTTAGCACCGACTCCTTTGATGTTTAGTCAAAGAAGTTTTGCCAAAAAGTCAGTCAAATGGATACTCTCTCTTTACTCTTTTACTTGTTTCAGTCATTTGACTGTGGCCATGCTGGAGCACCGTCTTTAGTCGAGCAAATTGACCCCAGGACTTATACTTTGGAAGCTTAGTACTTATTCAGTCTCTTTTTTGAGCAAGACACTTTATTTCACAATCTTACTGCATTCAGTTTAAAACTGGAGGTAGTAGGTTCTAATCTGTACTGGTGCTACCCAGTGGTGAATTGTGTTCTTGAGCAAGACACTTTATTTCACAATCTTACTGCATTCAGTTTAAAACTGGAGGTAGTAGGTTCTAATCTGTACTGGTGCTACCCAGTGGTGAATTGTGTTCTTGAGCAAGACACTTTATTTCACAATCTTACTGCATTCAGTTTAAAACTGGAGGTAGTAGGTTCTAATCTGTACTGGTGCTACCCAGTGATGAATTGTGTTCTTGAGCAAGACACTTTATTTCACAATCTTACTGCATTCAGTTTAAAACTGGAGGTAGTAGGTTCTAATCTGTACTGGTGCTACCCAGTGATGAATTGTGTTCTTGAGCAAGACACTTTATTTCACAATCTTACTGCATTCAGTTTAAAACTGGAGGTAGTAGGTTCTAATCTGTACTGGTGCTACCCAGTGATGAATTGTGTTCTTGAGCAAGACACTTTATTTCACAATCTTGCTGCATTCAGTTTAAAACTGGGGGTAGTAGGTTCTAATCTGTCCTGGTGCTGATGTTCACATCCAAGACTACAGGCTCCCTGATGACAATCTGGTATGTCTTTAGTCTTCAACAATCAACTTAAATATATTATTGATGATCACAACATCTTCAGGGTTAAAGAAAGCGCGTTGGCTTAATGGTTAGGGTATTCGTCTCTGGATTGTAAGGTGGTAAGTTCAATACCCAGTGGTGTATTGTGTTCTTGAGCAAGACACTTTATTTCACAATCTTACTTCATTCAGTTTCAAACTGGAGGTAGTAGGTTCTAATCTGTGCTGGTGCTACCCAGTGATGAATTGTGTTCTTGAGGAAGACACTTTATTTCACAATCTTACTTCATTCAGTTTAAAACTGGAGGTAGTAGGTTCTAATCTGTACTAGTGCTACCCAGTGATGAATTGTGTTCTTGAGCAAGACACTTTATTTCACATTGCTCCTGTTCATTCAACTGGAAAAATCAGTTGTACTTGTAATTAATTCTAAGGGCTGGCCTTGTTACATTCTGTGCCATACTGAATCACCCTGAGAACCGCATTAAGGGTACATGTGTCTGTGGAGCGCTCAGCCACTTGCACATTAATTCGACGAGCAGGCTGTTCTGTTGATCAGATCAACAAGAATCCTTATCATCATAACCCGACAGAGTGCCAAAAGTAGTTAAAGATGGGATTTGATTGTTCGGTAAAATATAATCTTTGCAAGATAAAAGGTTGTTTGTTAAAACAGTGATTGAGGAGTTCTCCTTCCAGCATGTCAGTAACAGTACAGCATGTTATTGACATCACATGACCAAAGCTTATTACATCTACACATACCACCACTGCTACTGCCACCACTGCTGCTGCTGTTGCTGCTGCTGCTGCTCAGCCTGAATGTAGTTCTTAATTGAAATATCCCATGTGGTTTCTGATATATCTTATTTACTCCATTGTATAAACACAGACGCACATAAAGATGTTTCTTTTGGAGGCAATCAAATATAGCAAGTACAAATTGAATTTCTTTGCAACTAATTACAAATATACAAATATATCATAAGCATATACAATCAACAGCATTACCCCCACACACACACATGTGCACGTACACACACACATATATACATATATACATATAATATATATGTATGTATGTATGTATATATATATATTATATATATATATAGAGAGAGAGAGAGAGATCTAAATATATATACACATACAGACACACACATATATATGTAATTACATAAATATAAGTAAATGTGTATATATGTACATATAGGTAGATATATATATTATATATATATATTATATATAGGTAGATATATATATATATATATTATATATATATATATATGCAATTATATATATATATATGCAATATATATATATATATGTATGTATATATATATATATATATATATATATGCAATATATATAATATATGTATATATATTATATATATATATATATATATATATATGCAATATATATATAATATATATCATCATCATCATCATCATTTAGCGTCGATTTTCCATGCTAGCATGGGTTATGCAATATATATATATATATATATCATCATCATCATCATCATTTAGCGTCCATTTTCCATGCTAGCATGGGTTATGCAATATATATATATATATATATATATATATATTATATATATATATATGCAATATATATATATATATATAAAAGAAGAAAAATAAAATGGAGATAGGGAAGTTTATAATTATTTATTTATTTATTAGCAACAAATCAATCATTATCCCTTACAGCTATTTCAATTAATACTCAGTGAATTAATTAAATATTAAATTCGTATGCCCTGAACATAATATCATCAGCGGAGAAAAAGAATGTTTTACTTGTGGTGTTTCTATATGTGATTCAGTCTGCTATAATGAATCCATAAAAACATATATATAACATCCAGAGGTATATATTTTTTCTCCTCCCTGAAGGTATTTTGCTCGGGGCATATGAATTTAAACAATTGCAGCGTGGAAGGTGTTTAAAAGCCATTTAAAAAACAACACAAAAACCGTTAGATTCACTGCAAACTGTGACCTGTTCATTGACAAAATTTTGCGCTGCATCTGAATTTAATATTCAATTAATTCATTGAGCATTAATTGAAACAGCTGTAAGGGATGGTTAATAGCAGAGGGCTTCAAATTTTCCTGCATTAAATTGCATGTTGTTTTCTTCAGCCCATCTATACATGGCATCCAGTTCTTTCTCTTTTACTCTCTCTTTTACTTGTTTCAGTCATTTTGACTGCGGCCATGCTGGAGCACTGCCTTTTGTCGAGCAAATCGACCCCGGGACTTATTCTTTGTAAGCCCAGTACTTATTCTATCGGTCTCTTTTGCCGAACCGCTAAGTGACGGGAACGTAAACACACCAGCATCGGTTGTAAAGCAATGCTAGGGGGACAAACACAGCAGACACACAAACACACACACATATATATATATATATACATATATACAACAGGCTTCTTTCAGTTTCCGTCTTCCAAATCCACTCACAAGGCATTGGTCGGCCTGGGACTATAGCAGAAGACACTTGCCCAAGATGCCACGCAGTGGGATTGAACCCGAGACCATGTGGTTGGTTAGCAAGCTACTTACCACACAGCCACTCCTACGCCTTTCTGTAGAAGATTAGCATCAGAAGGTTCCTTGATTGCTTGTGTTACTTTTGTGTCATCTGCAGAGCTAGTTAGTGTGGTTCACTGTTTAACTAATGGCATATCTGAAAGAGCTACCACAATCAGCAGTGGCCTCAAGACAGTTTTCTGAGGCATTCCACTCACCATTGGCTGCCACAGCCTGATTTCTGTTAAGCATCTGCTAACATCTGCTCTGCTACTTCCTTTATGAAGAGGAAATATTATGCCTTCCTTTAAAGTTCTTGGAAGCCTCCCATTTGCAAGGAAGCTTTGGTAGAGAATCTGTAGTGGTCTTGCTAAATACCCTTTGCATTTCTTTTTGAGGATTACTGGAAATCAATTAGGGCCTGTGGCCAAGTTCAATCTTGTTTTTGACTCCCATAAATAAATGAACTTTTCTTTTGTCATGTAATCACTCTCCTAGTTCTCCAAGACTCTTTGTATCTTATGACATATCCCATGATCAACCTTATCAAAGGCCTTTGCAAAATCAAGAAATATCACATCCCAACTTAAGCGATTCATTAGTTGTTACAGCACCCAGTCATAATGTTACAAAAACTGTGTAAGGTGGCTTCTTTCTGAGCAGAAGCCTTGCTGGGTGTCAGTTTCCTCCTAACAATATATTCCATGACTTTAAGGCGGCGAGCTGGTAGAAACGTTAGCACGCCAGGCGAAATTCGTAGCCGTATTTCGTTTGTCGTTACGTTCCGAGTTCAAATTCCGCCGAGGTCGACTTTGCCTTTCATCCTTTCGGGGTCGATAAATTAAGTACCAGTTACGCACTGGGGTCGATATAATCGACCTAATCCGTTTGTCTGTCCTTGTTTGTCCCCTCTGTGTTTAGCCCCTTGTGGGTAGTAAAGAAATAAATATGTTCCATGACTTTGCTGACATGCAAGATTAGAAAGACAGGCCCATAATTTTTAGCATCTGCTCTGCTACTTCCTTTATGGAGAGGAAATATGCCTTCCTTTAAGTTTCTTGGAAGCCTCCCATTTGCAGGGAAGCTTTGGTAGAGAATCTGTAGTGGTCTTGCAAAATCCCCTTTGCATTTCTTTTTGAGGATTACTGGAAATCCATTAGGGCCCGTGGCCAAGTTTAACCTCATTTCATCGATGGTTGAATTTACATCAGTTTTCTCTATGTTGATGTAATCAATACTTGCCATCTCTGTGTGTAAAGCTGTGTCAAAGAACTCATCAGGCATAACTTATTTGTAATGTCTCTCAATGGAGATGTACAAACACTTTTGCGTTGCACATTCAGTATTTCACTTAGCCTCTGAGGGTCTGCAGTCAGTGAGCCATTAAGTTCACTTCCAATCTCAAGCAATACTCTCTCTCTCTTTACACTTTTACTTGTTTCAGTCATTTGACTGTGGCCATGCTGGAGCACTGCCTTTAATCGAGCAACTCGACCCCAGGACTTATTCTTTTGTAAGACCAGTACTTATTCTATCGGTCTCTTTTGCCGAACCACTAAGTAACGGGGACATAAACACACCAGCATCGGTTGTCAAGCAATGCTAGGGGGACAAACACAGATACACAAACACACACACGCATTATATATATATATATATATATACATATATACGACAGGCTTCTTTCAGTTTCCGTCTACCAAATCCACTCACAAGGCTTTGGTCGGCCCGAGGCTATAGTAGAAGACACTTGCCCAAGGTGCCACGCAGTGGGACTGGACCCGGAACCATGTGGTTGGTAAACAAACTACTTACCACACAGCCACTCCTGCACCTATGTTTATTTGAGATAAGAACCTTTGCCATACTTCAGTTGCCCATTTAGATGGTTTGATATCTTTGCTTGTCATCTCATTAGGGTCTTCCTCTCCCTAAGATTATATTTTTCTGTCAGTTTGACATTCTCTCGGGTGCAAACTTACTGCATGTGTCATACATGATTGTCATAAAGTGACCCTTTTCTGAATACCCTCCCAACCAGCTTTACAAAAGTTCAGGCTGGAAAGGAGTTTGGTGTTTCTAGTAGCCTGCATGTTGGCAATCTTCTGTAGACCATTCATTGGTATTTCTGTTAAGTTATGGTCCAAGAAAATTATCAGTGTCACCATAACATTATGGATGGGCACCGTGTGACTTCTGAAGCAAAAGTCCAGAACTCCTTGTTGGGTGGAGCCCTATTTACTCCATGAAGGGTGTGTTTATAAGGTTGAGCAGAGATTCTGCTCGCCTACATTCATGCTTTGACATACCTCAGTGAAGGCAACCCTCGGGCCATTAAACAATAGGAAGGTTGAAGTCTCCTAGAAGATGTATGTGAAGGCTGTCATCTAGGTCGGTTAATACTTATATCTTCTTGAGGTTCTCTTCAAATGAACCCCCATGATTTGGAGTAATATGTATATATTTATATAAACGGCAAAATGTCTGTCTGTGTGTGTGTGTATCCTTTATACAAATCCAAAATTTTTTCAATTAGAGGGCTCGCACTTTCTATGGTCATTCAGAACCGTCCAAGGGTGGTCGTGCACATCTTTACATTTCCCCAGTCACCCCGCAAAGCCTTTAAAAATAGAAGTGACTTTTTTGTGAATTTTCTGTCCAAAACCCAATCAAAACGCCCTAAACTTGATACGCCAATTGAATGCCAGTTAGCAGTATGTGATTGGTCGGAGATTTGGACAGTACTCGCATGTATGTGCACACGCACGCAGCTGTATATGCATGCACTAGCAATATGACCCGGCGTTGCTGGGTCATAGTGCTAGTATATATATTATGCATATCTACATCATCAACATTTAACATCCATTTTCCATGCTGTCATGGGTTGGATGGTTTGACCAGAGCTGGCAAGCTGAAGAGCTGCACCTAATTCCAGTCTGATTTGGTTTGGTCTCTATGGGTGGATGCCCTTTCTATTGCCAACCCTCTTACAGTGTGTGGTGGGTGCTTTTTACATGGCACCAGTACAGGGCTCTTGAGGGCCAGTCCTCATCAGAAGGGGGTTCAGCATTAACACTTCTGTTGGTAGAGGATGAGTCTTCTTGAGTATGCAAAGCGCCAGATTGAGAAGACCTGTCCTCCACAGCAGAAGTGTTTATACATATACATGTATATCATCATCATCATCATCATTTAACGTCCACTTTCCATGCTGGCATGGGTTAGACGATTTGACTGAGGACTGGCAAACCAGATGGCTGTGCCAGGCTCCAATCTGATCTGACAGAGTTTCTACAGCTGGATGCCCTTCCAAACGCCAACCACTCTGAGAGTTTAGTGGGTGCATTTACATGCCACCGGCATGAGGGCCAGTCTGGCGGTACTGGCAACGGCCACGCTTGAAATGGTGGTTTTTACGTGCCTCCTGCACAGGAGTCAGTCCTGCGGCACTGACTACGACCTCGCTCGAATGTTTTGTTCATGTGCCACCGGCACAAGTGCCAGTAAGGCAACACTGGTATCAATTACGCTCAAATGGTGCCTTTTACATGCCTCCTGCACAGGAGTCAGTCCTGCAGCACTGACTACGACCTCGCTCGAATGTTTTGTTCATGTGCCACCGGCACAAGTGCCAGTAAGGCAACACTGGTATCAATTACGCTCAAATGGTGCTTTTTACGTGCCACCAGCACGGAAGCCAGACAGCTGCTCTGGCAGTGATCCCGCTCGGATGGAACTGTTAGCGCTCCACTGGCACAGGTGCCAGTCATCGAATTTGGTATATATATATATATATATATATGAATTTATAGTATTTATTTGTGTGTGTGCATGCACATCAGTATGTGTGAACATACATATACTGCATACACACACACACGCATGCCCCCTCCACGCACATACACACATATTTATATTTCTTTGTGTGTGTGTTAACTAGTGTTTGTTTTTCTGTCTAATTTCAGCCCCTTGTGGCCCATCACCTTAGAGAAAAAACAACCTGATCACCCTCATTAAACATCATTATTCTCTTACACTTTCTCCCTCTCACACACACACACACACACACTCTCTCTCTCTTGTTTATTATTCATGTATTGTGTTGTATGTAAACCTTCACACGCCTATATTCAGCTACACTGGAACCAGTTTTTGGCACACAATCATTATTCCTTCCACTGTCTGAGACCAGAGTATTCTAGAAGGATTGCCTGGTAACATCAATCGACCAATACACGGCTAATTAGCTGCTTCAACACTATTTTTGTTTTCGACTCCCGTAAATAAATGAACTTTTCTTCTTTTCGTAAGTTAAACTCTCTGGGTCCTTAGCTACCCCGAATCCACCCCTAGCGTTGTACATTTGTCGAGGCTGGCTGGCGTGGGGTTGGCGGATATTTTTGTTTTTTTTGGTTTATGTTCTAATTATGTGTCTATTATTAGTCTTTGTTTCTCTGCAGCCAGTCTGTTGGAGGTTTGAGGGCTGGGAGGCGCTGGGGTAGCATAGTGCCACAAATACTTACGTAGTTGGTGGTGGTGGTTTGGGAAGGGGGTGGGGTGTTGTTCTATTCCTGTACCTAGAACATACCTGCATCAACAATCCTGCACCCCACCCCACCCGTTGCGCCATATTTCACTGACAAACACCCCTCCTCACAACCACCGAAACTACCATCATCGCCATCACAACCGCCACCATTACCACTGCCACCATCACTTCCCCCCCCACCACCACCACTACTACTATATCACCACCATCACTGCCATCATCACCACCGCTGCCACGGTTCTTCAGGCCTCAAAATATATGTGTCTGTCCGTGTGCCTTTGTTTATGTTTATTAGTGTTGCGTCCCTTTAGGTAAAGGGACGCAACAGCTCTACCTTTCCATTAATGCCCGTGCCTCCCCATACACACACAAATACACATGCTTTCTGCCAGTTGTATTATTGACTTGGAGGTACCATACGTACACACACATATATATATGTGTGTGTTTGTGTGTGTGTATATGCATATATGTATATATTTATATGCATATATGTATATATGCATATATGCATATATATATTTATATGCATATATGTATACTCTTTTTTTTCTTTTACTCTTTTACTTGTTTCAGTCATTTGACTGCAGCCATGCTGGAGCACCGCCTTTAGTCGAGCAAATCGACCCTGGGACTTATTCTTTGTAAGCCCAGTACTTATTCTATCGGTCTCTTTTGCCGAACCGCTAAGTGACGGGGACGTAAACACACCAGCATCGGTTGTCAAGCAATGCTAGAGGTACAAACACAGACACACAAACATATACACACACATACATATATACGACAGGCTTCTTTCAGTTTCCGTCTTCCAAATCCACTCACAAGGCTTTGGTCAGCCTGAGGCTAAAGCAGAAAACACTTGCCCAAGATGCCACGCAGTGGGACTGAACCCGGACCCACTTACACTCTGTCGAGTATGCACACTGACATTACACATCCAGCAGAGCATACTGGCTTCGTTTCTTGCAAGCTTACGTAAGTCCTAAGCAGTCACGTCCCATGTTTCACTGCCATGTAGCATGGCTGTTCATTTCATGCACATGCATCATACAGTCTACCTTTTACTCTGAGCGAGAGGCCCTTTGTCACCAGCAGAGGTAGGAGCTCTCTGAACTTTGCCCCAGGCTATTCTTATTCTAGCAGCTGCACTTTCAGAACACCCACCCATGCTACTGACTTGGTCACCTAGGTAACAGAAGCTATCAACTACTTCAATATCATCAAATAGTGGTGATCACTGGAATTGGTGTGATAGTGCTGTGTATCATTGGCAAGACTGGACGGAATAGAAACCTGAAGAGGTGTACATACATACATATATATATATATATATATATATATATAATATATATATATATATATATATATATAGTGACGCATATTTGCCATTTGAGTATGGCTAGCCCCTAAGGGTGGATGCTACTGTAGTTTGTAGCCCCGGGAAGATACCTCCTCCAGCTGGCCATAGACACACTATCTGTGCCCTATCAGTATTTGTGAAGAGAAGTCATCCTTCCCATCTTCAACTTATGATAGGTAAACACCTTGAAACTCGAGTCCGTGTGTATCATAAGTTGAAGACGGGAAGGATGACTTCCCTTCACAAATACTGATAGGGCACAGATAGTGTGTCTATGGCCAGCTGGAGGAGGTATCTTCCTGGGGCTACAAACTACAGTAGCATCCACCCTTATGGGTTAGCCATACTCAAATGGCAAATATGCATCACGATGTGTTACCGCTACTGTTTATAACTCGCTCTGAGATTTATCATTGTTATATATATATATATATATATATATATGCCCTTACCTTTGAAACACGCATTGAGTCGAAACAGGGGCAGCTGAAGAAGGGGAATGTTCCTTGTGTTGTATGTCTTGTTCTCTGTTTTTTCATTGTTAAAAAAAGTCTGTTTCCTTGTTTGGTTTTATGTTTTCATTTCTCGTTGTGTTCTACGTTTATTTGTGGTGTCCTGTACTCATATATGCATGTATATATACATATAGATGTAGGTATGTACATATATGTATGTATGTATGTATGTCTGCATATGTTTTATTTATTAAATTGTTATATATATATATATACATATATATATATAAATTAGAAAAAAAAACACCTTTTATCAATTCAATAATGAAAAATTAAATTATACCATTTAGAAAAATTACATCTTATAGAAAGATTGAATAAAACATATAACAATGATATCTTATATATTCTATATTATTTATTATTTTGCACATTACTTAATCATTGTTATATGTTTTATCTTATATTCAATCTTTCTATAATATGTAATTTTACTAAATGGAATAATTTAATTTTTCATTATTGAATTGATAAAAGATGGTTTTTTTTTCCAATTTATATATGTATATATATATATTATATTTTGTGAAATTTGATTTAATATTTCTAAATTGAATTTTTCCCTGTAAGTTTGGTATAATATTCCCATCATATTATTGTTATATATACTAGCAGTATCACCCAGCATTGCTTGGGTTTGTTTCAACCCTTTAGAATTGGAATTTTTGAAAAGTTAAAAATTTTTCATTATGTAGCTTGTTATTCTCTTCAAGTGAACATTTTTCTTGTTGAAATACACTGAAAAATGGCGACACAGCAGTAAAAATATCGTAAAAAATAGGGATTTTCATAGAAAAAAAAGCACCTTTTTGATGTAAACAATTTTTGGTGTTAACATGGTCTGATCTGAATTTTTTCTTCTACAGAAGGAAGAGTAAGCCTTCTTCTATCATACTCTCAATTTTGGTCAACTTGCGCCGTAGGGTCTCGGAGGAGATAGTGTTAGTTGAAGGTTACCAAACCTGCCATACACAGACAACTTCAGCTTTATACATATATATATATTTTATCGCAATTTGATTTGTTTACATATTTCTCGATAAATTATGAGCGCTAGACGATATACCAGAAATCCCTAGTTTTGTCGGGACGTTCGGAGTCTGCGCAGTGATATGATTAGTTAGAGAGAGTAAATCATTAGAAGCACATGCTTCTAGTGAGTTAGGATTTCAGAAAAACAGGGCTCTCACTGACGAATTCTCCCTGAGCAAATAAATTATCTTTATTGCTGAAAAGAAAGAAACTGCAGTCTGAGAATAACCGAGTTAGTAAATGTTTTTATCTTCATTTCACTTAATTTATCAAGCTTCTGTGTTCCTAGCACATATTTCGCCTTAATGTACTGATATATGGAAAATATATGGCTTGTGTTAGTAATACCAGCGATTATAATTATTTTTATTTTATCGCAATTTGATTTGTTTATATATGTATATATATATATATTGTTAGCCACTACACACATTTTTTTCTCTCCTTGTTTTTTCTGTGTCCCTTTCTGCAGAAGAGCGTAGGCTCGAAACGTAAAATACTTTTTCTATTCCTGAGCATTATACTAATACACTGTTTGTTTTGTACACCACCTGTCTTTGTCTTTTGTTTTTTTCGTAAACTCTACCTATATATATATATATATATATGTTGTTATGTCATGACATGGTATGAACCAGATCAATATTGTTATTAGCAGATGTGTATATAAACAAATGTACATGTGATTTTGGAAGCATTGAATGTGTATCAGACAATACAAAGGGATATTCCGAATGCAATGTTGCCATTAGAATGGCAGAAATATTGGGTATTATTACCCTTACAAGACTGTTTGTTGACAAGTTTTTCTGACTTGTAAGGGTATTAATACTCTTTTTTATTTTGCCAGCCTCGCCATCCGTTGCCAGCCTCGCCTGGCCCTCGTGCCGGTGGCACATAAAAAGCACCATCCGTTCGCGGCCGTTTGCCAGCTCTGTCTGGCACCAGTGCGGGTGGCACGTAAAAAGCACCCACTACACTCACGGAGTGGTTGGCGTTAGGAAGGGCATCCAGCCGTAGAAACACTGCCAGATTTGACTGGGCCTGATGAAGCCTTCTGGCTTCACAGACCCCAGTAGAACCGTCCAACCCATGCCAGCATGGAAAACGGACGTTAAACGATGATGAATGGCAATGCTGCATTTGAAATATTGTTATTGTTGCATTTCAGCCATGTGTGAATGCTTGAAGGTATATATGTTTCTTTACTACCCACAAGGGGCTAAACATAGAGGGGACAAACAAGAACAGACAAAGGAATTTAAGTCGATTATATCGACCCCAGTGCGTAACTGGTACTTAATTTATTGATCCCGAAAGGATGAAAGGCAAAGTCGACCTCAGCAGAATTTGAACTCGGAACATAACGGTAGACAAAATACGGCTACACATTTCGCCCGGCGTGCTAACAGTTCTGCCAGCTCGCCGCTTGAAGGTATATATACCTGGATATGTGTGTCAGCTGTGTGTATCAGGTGCATGTGTATTTATCAGTTGTGTGTGTATGAATACATGTGCATCAGCGTCTGCTATATGCACATGTATGCACATGTTTGGGATGCATCTACAGGTGTTTGTGCATACAGGTTCTTTGTGAACCTCTGGAAGGTGGCGAGCTGGCAGAAACGTTAGCACGTCGGGCAAAATGCTTTGCGGTATTTCGTCTGCCGTTACGTTCTGAGTTCAAATTCCGCTGAGGTCGACTTTGCCTTTCATCCTTTCGGGGTCGATAAATTAAGTACCAGTTACGCACTGGGGTCAATATAATCGACTTAATCCATCTGTCTGTCCTTTGTCCCCTCTGTGTTTAGCCCCTTGTGGGTAGTAAAGAAATAGGTATTTCGTCTGCCGTTACGTTCTGAGTTCAAATTCCGCTGAGGTCGACTTTGCCTTTCATCCTTTCGGGGTCGATAAATTAAGTACCAGTTACGCACTGGGGTCAATATAATCGACTTAATCCATCTGTCTGTCCTTTGTCCCCTCTGTGTTTAGCCCCTTGTGGGTAGTAAAGAAATAGGTATTTCGTCTGCTGTTACGTTCTGAGTTCAAATTCCGCTGAGGTCGACTTTGCCTTTCATCCTTTCGGGGTCGATAAATTAAGTACCAGTTACGCACTGGGGTCAATATAATCGACTTAATCCATCTGTCTGTCCTTTGTCCCCTCTGTGTTTAGCCCCTTGTGGGTAGTAAAGAAATAGGTATTTCGTCTGCCGTTACGTTCTGAGTTCAAATTCCGCTGAGGTCAACTTTGCTTTTCATTCTTTCGGGGTTGATAAATTAAGTACCAGTTACGTGCTGGGGTCAATATAATCGACTTAATCCATCTGTCTGTCCTTTGTCCCCTCTGTGTTTAGCCCCTTGTGGGTAGTAAAGAAATAGGTATTTCGTCTGCCGTTACGTTCTGAGTTCAAATTCCGCTGAGGTCAACTTTGCTTTTCATTCTTTCGGGGTTGATAAATTAAGTACCAGTTACGTGCTGGGGTCAATATAATCAACTTAATCCATCTGTCTGACCTTGTTTGTCTCCTCTGTGTTTAGCCCCTTGTGGGTAGTAAAAGAAATAGGTTCTTTGTGAACCTGAATATATACATGCATGAATGTGTATGTGTTTGTCTGGATGAATGTGTGTGTGTGTGTGTGTGTGTGTGTGTGTGTTTACGTCTGGTGTGTATGCATGTCTCTGATATTTGTATGTGTATGCTAACGCAGCGACAACAGTGTCATTTGGAAAAGGTAACCAGATTAGGCTTTGGATTGAGATTTGATAGCTTGGAAGACAAACAAAGGCAGAAAAAGCATACATAGATATGTTT
Organism: Octopus sinensis; assembly: GCF_006345805.1. Taxonomy (NCBI): domain Eukaryota; kingdom Metazoa; phylum Mollusca; class Cephalopoda; order Octopoda; family Octopodidae; genus Octopus; species Octopus sinensis. Next base: position 13,573,743 of record NC_043020.1, read on the forward strand.
GTGTTCACAGCCATGGATATCAAGGTTATCATGGGAGGTTACAGTATCTTGCCCTTGGTTATGTGGCAGCCAGTGTTACAGTGCTTTATTACACACATGTGAGTGAGAACACTTTGAGATATTTTTGGTATCTAACATATGTCAGATACTGCGAGCGCTGCTTCTGATTGGTCAATCCATGGTGATGACCCAAGGTCACGGTGACAGCGCTGCTTCTGATTGGTCAATTCATGGTGATGACCAGAGGTCACGGTGACGGCACTACTTTTGTCATTCATAAATTACAACTAAACGTGAAGAATTTAGTTATTGGGTTAATAAAATATGGTCGTTTATTCGTGTGTAATAAATAAAATACCAAACTCATTCCCTATGGATACCGTATTTATTACAACTCGTGGCTTGTAAACGTATCTAACTCGCTTTCGCTCGTTAGATACGTTTACAAGCCACTCGTTGTAATAAATACGGTATCCATAGGGAACTCGTTTGGTATTCTCTCTATATCTGGGTTGTTGGTGACAAGTGGTTTGAAGTTCATCAGGAGAGTGTACCTCTGGTGGCAGCTATATGACAGTTTGTTTTTCTGGTTGGTAGAGTCTATGCAGTCTTTCATAGAGACAGAGCTGGCAATTGGGGGCACCGGGTGAGTGAGGCAGGGTCCTGTCGATGAGCAGAAAGCTAGAAAAGCAATTGAAGGGCCAATAGTTTCGTGCCTGGCATTTATCAAATTTACTTCAAATCCAAAAGCTTGTCTTTTATATTGAGTGGGAATAACTTGGAAGAAGCACTTCGTCGGTTACGACGATGAGGGTTCCGGTTGATCCGACTAACGGAACAGCCTGCTCATGAAATTAACGTGTAAGTGGCTGAGCACTCCACAGACATGTGTACCCTTAACGTAGTTCTCGGGGATATTCAGCATGACACAAGAGTGACAAGGCCGGCCCTTTGAAATACAGGTACAACAGAAACAGGAAGAAAGGGTGAGAGAAAGTTGTGGTGAAAGAGTACAGCAGGGATCACCACCATCCCCTGCCGGAGCCTCGTGGAGCTATGGGTGTTTTCGCTCAATAAACACTCACAACGCCCGGTCTGGGAATCGAAACCGTGATCCTACGACCGCGAGTCCGCTTCCCTAACCACTGGGCCATTGCGCCTCCTCAGTGGGAATAACATTTCGTCTTGAAATGTCTGGTGAAAATTCGTATTAGAATCTTGGGCAAATTTGTGAGATTTCAAATAATCTCTCTGTTAAACAGAGGGTAGTTTTAAGAGGAAATGACATGCAGGCAACAATAAATCATACTCTCACATACACACATGTTCCCACACACTCACAGACATGTAAATATGATACACTCACATGCATGTATGTGTGGAGAAACCCATACACACACACTCATAAATAAAATTATATATTTCTTTACTACCCACAAGGAGCTAAACACAGAGGGGACAAACAAGGACCGACAAACAGATTAAGTCGATTACATCGACCCCCAGTGCGTAACTGGTACTTAATTTATCGACCCCGAAAGGATGAAAGGCAAAGTCAACCTTGGCGGAATTTGAACTCGGAACGTAACGACAGATGAAATACGGCTACGCATTTCGCCCGGCGCAGATATACTCACACACATGTATGTGTGGATATATCCATATATACACACGCCGACATACACAATATAAATACAGGCACACATGCATACATGTATGGACACACACACATACACACACATGTATCGAATGCATATAAACATGGGACATGGATATTGAATGGTGATGGTGGTGATGATGATCATGATGATGATGATGATGATCATGATCATCATCATCATCACACATATACAACTGAGGACATATAAATTGTATCTATTATCCGCTCAACGTTCCTTTATATTTGGTTGTTGAAGAGACAGACTTGCAGCTATTGATGTTCACAGTTTCCTGAGTTCAATTCACTCTGGCAACGAGGCACCAATCCAGGACTTTTAGTCTGTCACAAATCAATTTATCTATAGAGAAACGAAAGGAAATGAAAATAAATAGATCCCTCCCCCCATCTCTTTCTCTGTCTATCTATCTATCTATCTATCTATCTCTGTCTATCTACCTATCTCTATTTATCTATCTATCTCTTTCTCTCTCTGACTCTCTTTCTTACTCTCCTTCTCTTACTCTCTCTTTCTCTATCTTAATCTTCCCTGCTCTCTCTTTTTCTTCCTCTCCCTCTCTCTTTTATTCTCTCTTTCACACTCTCTCATTCTCTTATTTACTCTCTTACTCTCCCTCTCTCTTTCTCTTACTCTCCCTCTCTTACTCTCTCTTTCTCTATCTTAATCTTCCTCTCCCTCTCTCTTTTACTCTCTCTTTCACACTCTCTCATTCTCTTATTTACTCTCTTACTCTCCCTCTCTCTTTTATTCTCTCTTTCACACTCTCTCATTCTCTTATTTACTCTCTTACTCTCCCTCTCTCCTTCTCTTGCTCTCTCTTTCTCTATCTTAATCTTCCTCTCCCTCTCTCTTTTTCTTCCTCTCCCTCTCTCTTTTACTCTCTCTTTCACACTCTCTCTTTCTCTTACTCTCCCTCTCTTACTCTCTCTTTCTCTATCTTAATCTTCCTCTCTCTCTTAATCTTCCTCTCTCTTTTATTCTCTCTTTCACACTCTCTCATTCTCTTATTTACTCTCTTACTCTCCCTCTCTCACTCTCCCTTAATCTTACTCTCTCTCTATCTTAATCTTTCCTGCTCTCTCTTTTTATTCCTCTCCCTCTCTCTTTTATTCTCTCTTTCACACTCTCTTATTCTCTTATTTACTCTCTTACTCTCCCTCTCTCCTTTTCTTACTCTCCCTCTCGTACTCTCTCTCTATCTTAATCTTTCCTGCTCTCTCTTTTTCTTCCTCTCCCTCTCTCTTTTATTCTCTCTTTTACACTCTCATTCTCTTATTTACTCTCTTACTCTCCTCTCACTCTCCTCTTACTCTCCCTCTCTTACTCTCTTTCTCCCTCTCTCTTTCTCGCTCTACCCTTCTCCCTGTCTTTCCCTTCCTCTCTCTTTCACTCCATTCACTACCTCTCTCTCCTCTCTCTTTCTCCCCTTTTATTCACCCAATTATTCTCCCTTCCATTCTTACCGTTTTATATATTTCTCAATCAATCTTCTCCTCCTCCATTCTTACATTTCTTCCCCATTTGCCTCTGCCATTAATTTCTGATACCTGTGCCTCCCCACACACAATTATTCTTTCCACAAAAGTTTTGGAATTCATTTCAGGAAATATTTTCAGTTAAAAAAAAAAACACAAAACAAAAACAGCCTGATTCATCATCATCATTGGTATTATTGTAGTAGTAGTAGTAGTAGTAGTAGTAGTAGTAGTTGTAGTAATAGTAGTAGTAGTGGTGGTGGTGGTAGTAGTAGTGGTGGTGGTGGTGGTGGTGGTAGTAGTAGTAGTGGTGGTGGTAGTAGTAGTAACAGCAGTAGTAGTAAAGCTTTTAAATGCTGGTGGTGGTGGTGGTGGTGGTAGTAGTAGTAGTGGTGGTAGTAGTAGTAGTAGTATTAGTGGTGGTAGTAGTAGTGGTGGTGGTAGGAGTAGTAGCAGCAGCAGTAGTAGTAGTAGTAGCAGCAGCAGTAGTAGTAAAGCTTTTAAATGCTAATTTAATGAGCAGAAATGTTATCCTGAGATTTGGTGACAATAAGTCTCCTCAAATCTTAAGAATATTTCTTAGAATTCTTGTACAGTACAGGAGGACACTTTACTGCAGGTTAACAACATGTGTCTTGATTCTAATATCCTTCAGTATACCACCACCACCACCATCATCATCATCATCACTATCACGATCATCATCATCATTTTTATTACCAAAGCGGAGGTATTATTTTCAGTTGTGTTTGTTTGTTTGTCCGTGGACAAGATACCTCAAGAACTGCTTGATGGATTCAGGTGAAACTTTCAGAGATGTTCAGCATTATGACTGGCACGAACTGATTAAATTTTGGAATTGATCTGTACCAGACAAGGATTCTAAATTATTTTTCCTATTTTTTACTTAATTTTCAAGAGTGGTCAGGTTGATTTTTAGTATTCTCGTTTGTGAGAGCAGTCGAGTTTATTTCAGATATTCTCACTTTAAAAATCATCTCTGGCTAATCGTTGAGAGGATTAGCCAGAGGTGTTGCCTTTGCAGAGATTTGTACTCTTGATCTTATTTTGAGCTGAAGAATCATCATCATCATCATTGTTCGACCGTGGTCGAGACAATGGAATTTACCATGCTACGCCAGACTTCAAGGTCCATCATGGCATTACGGAGGTCCTGCTGCTGGATGCCTGTATCCCTGGAGATTACATCAGGGTAGGAGAGTGTGCGCCCTCTGGTATTGCGAGTAGATGGCTTCCAGAGGAGAAGAGTAGAATTTACCATGCTACGCCAGACTTCACGGTCCATCATGGCATTACGGAGGTCCTGCTGCTGGATGCCTGTATCCCTGGAGATTACATCAGGGTAGGAGAGTGTGCGTCCTCTGGTATTGCGAGTAGATGGCTTCCAGAGGAGAAGAGTAGAATTTACCATGCTACGCCAGACTTCACGGTCCATCATGGCATTATGGAGGTCCTGTTGCTGGATGCCTGTATCCCTGGAGATTACATCAGGGTAGGAGAGTGTGCGCCCTCTGGTATTGCGAGTAGATGGCTTCCAGAGGAGAAGAGTAGAACTTACCATGCTACGCCAGACTTCACGGTCCATCATGGCATTACAGAGGTCCTGTTGCTGGATGCCTGTATCCCTGGAGATTACATCAGGGTAGGAGAGTGTGCGCCCTCTGGTATTGCGAGTAGATGGCTTCCAGAGGAGAAGAGTAGAATTTACCATACTACGCCAGACTTCACGGTCCATAATGGCATTACAGAGGTCCTGTTGCTGGATGCCTGTATCCCTGGAGATTACATCAGGGTAGGAGAGTGTGCACCCTCTGGTATTGCAAGTAGATGGCTTCCAGAGGAGAAGAGTAGAAATTACCTCTTTTTCAGCTCTACAACAATGTCCAGCAAACTGGACTCTCCTACCTTTCACAAGAGATGACACAGGTGGTAGTTTCCCATATATTTGCATTTTGGTTGGATGGCGCTTCCACGAGAGACTTTGAGCTCTCATGGTTGGATATGACTGGTTTGAATACCAAATGGTTAAAGATGATAGAGTGTTATTTGCAGGAGATCTGAGCGAGGATTTGGCTGTTATTTCTAACAGCCTGTGTGAGGGCATAGAAGCCCAGGGCAAGTGTGAGAGGCTGGATCTGGCCAGTTTGAAGATAAAGCAGATAGATTATTTTGGCTGGATATGACTGGTTTGAATGCTAAACAGTTAAAGATGATAGAGTGTTATTTGCGGGAGATCTGAGCGAGGATTTGGCTGTTATTTCTAACAGCCTGTGTGAGGGCATAGAAGCCCAGGGCAAGTGTGAGAGGCTGGATCTGGCCAGTTTGAAGATAAAGCAGATAGATTATTTTGGCTGGATATGACTGGTTTGAATGCTAAACAGTTAAAGATGATAGAGTGTTATTTGCGGGAGATCTGAGCGAGGATTTGGCTGTTATTTCTAACAGCCTGTGTGAGGGCATAGAAGCCCAGGGCAAGTGTGAGAGGCTGGATCTGGCCAGTTTGAAGATAAAGCAGATAGATTATTTTGGCTGGATGTGACTGGTTTGAATGCTAAACGGTTAAAGATGATAGAGTGTTATTTGCGGGAGATCTGAGCGAGGATTTGGCTGTTATTTCTAACAGCCTGTGTGAGGGCATAGAAGCCCAGGGCAAGTGTGAAAGGCTGGATCTGGCCAGTTTGAAGATAAAGCAGATAGATTATTTTGGCTGGATGTGACTGGTTTGAATGCTAAACGGTTAAAGATGATAGAGTGTTATTTGCGGGAGATCTGAGCGAGGATTTGGCTGTTATTTCTAGCTGCCTGTGTGAGGGCATAGAAGCCCAGGGCAAGTGTGAGAGGCTGGATCTGGCCAGTTTGAAGATAAAGCAGATAGATTATTTTGGCTGGATGTGACTGGTTTGAATGCTAAACGGTTAAAGATGATAGAGTGTTATTTGCGGGAGATCTGAGCGAGGATTTGGCTGTTATTTCTGCCTGTGTGAGGGCATAGAACCCAGGGCAAGTGTGAAAGGCTGGATTGGCCAGTTTGAAGATAAAGCAGATAGATTATTTTGGCTGGATGTGACTGGTTTGAATGCTAAACGGTTAAAGATGATAGAGTGTTATTTGCGGGAGATCTGAGCGAGGATTTGGCTGTTATTTCTAACAGCCTGTGTGAGGGCATAGAAGCCCAGGGCAAGTGTGAAAGGCTGGATCTGGCCAGTTTGAAGATAAAGCAGATAGATTATTTTGGCTGGATGATGTGACTGGTTTGAATGCTAAACGGTTAAAGATGATAGAGTGTATTTGCGGGAGATCTGAGCGAGGATTTGGCTGTTATTTCTAACTGCCTGTGTGAGGGCATAGAAGCCCAGGGCAAGTGTGAAGGCTGGATCTGGCCAGTTTGAAGATAAAGCAGATAGATTATTTTGGCTGGATGTGACTGGTTTGAATGCTAAACGGTTAAAGATGATAGAGTGTTATTTGCGGGAGATCTGAGCGAGGATTTGGCTGTTATTTCTAACAGCCTGTGTGAGGGCATAGAAGCCCAGGGCAAGTGTGAGAGGCTGGATCTGGCCAGTGAAGATAAAGCAGATAATTATTTTGGCTGGATGTGACTGGTTTGAATGCTAAACGGTTAAAGATGATAGAGTGTTATTTGCGGGAGATCTGAGCGAGGATTTGGCTGTTATTTCTAACAGCCTGTGTGAGGGCATAGAAGCCAGGGCAAGTGTGAAAGGCTGGATCTGGCCAGTTTGAAGATAAAGCAGATAGATATTTTGGCTGGATGACTGGTTTGAATGCTAAACGGTTTAAAGATGATAGAGTGTTATTTGCGGGAGATCTGAGCGAGGATTTGGCTGTTATTTCTAACAGCTTGTGTGAGGGCATAGAAGCCCTTTTCATTGTTGCCTAGCAACTACTAGTTGTGTGCCTGTGCCTGGTGCGAAGGTAAAGATGGTGGTGTGTGAGATATGGGATATGAGAAAGACCGATATGAAAAAGATCTTCATAACATCCAAAAGTGAATGGAAGCGAAAAAAATAAATAAAATAAATAATAAAGTGAAGATATTATCAAACCTATTGGAACTTGATCTGCGGTGGCCCCATTTAACTGAAGAGTGGTCATTCTTAACCAATAAACAACATAATATGGCTCTAGAGATGCTACACTCTCTCACGCTCTCCTTTCTTCTCTCTTCCTTCAACCCCACCCCCACCCAGCTATCTCCCCCCCCCGTTTTCTTCTTTGTTTATTTTTATCTCAAATATAATTCATTCTTTTCATCTTCCATGATATCGCCAAGCTAAATTTTGCCATATCGCATTGATATCACATGATTCGATAGCATGTATCACACAAGGACAGTCATATGGTTTCAATATCAGGGCTGGAAGTAATGAAGTAGAGAGATCTACAATATTTATTCATAATTCTTCTCTCTCTCTCTCTCTCTCTCTCTCTATCTCTCTCTCTCTCTCTCCTCTCTCTCTCTCCCCCTCTCTCTCTCTCTCTCTCTCTCTCTCTCTTAACACGATTCTCTTCAGATATTATCCAAACCAACCACTTAACAACTTTGCTTTGCTGAAGAATTCTCTTCTGCTCGGATAAGATAACTGCTGAGCTCCTCATCCAATTAAATCTCACAGCTTTTCTTCATTTCTCTCACTTTTTTTTTTTTACTTTGTAATCACACACACACACATCATCATCATCATCATCATCATCGTAATCATCATCATCATCGTAATCATAATCATCATCATCATTGTAATCATCATCATCGTAAACATCATCATCGTAATCATCATCATCATCGTAATCATCATCATCATCGTAATCATCATCGTCATAGTCATCATCGTCATAGTAATCATCATCATCGTAATCATCATCATCATCGGAATCATCATCATCATCATCATCGGAATCATCATCATCGTAATCATCATCGTCATAGTAATCATCATCATAGTAATCATCATCATCATCGTAATCATCATCATCATCGTAATCATCATCATCATCATCATAATCATCATCATCATCATCATCGTAATCATCATAATCGTAATCATCATCATCATCGTAATCATCATCCTCATCATCATCATTGTAATCATCATCTTGCTCATTGTCATTGTCGTTTTTTAATGTCCACTTTTCCGTGTTTGCATGGGTCGGATGAAATTTGTTGAGGCAGATTTTCCTACAGCTGGGTGCCCTTACCGTCGACAACCTTCAACTGTTTCCAAGTAAGGTTAATACCCCCCCCCCAATATCCAAATGTGTCTTGGAAGTACGGAAATAAAGAACATTACATATACAACAGTGGCACCTGCTTGCTACTTTTGTAACTTTCACAAAGATGTCACGGCAAAGCAACATTAATACACATACACACATACACACACACATATTGATATATAAAAATGTAAATACACAGTGGGCTTCTATCAGTTTTTGTCTACCAAATTCACTTTCAAGGCTTTGACTGGTCTAGGGCTTTAGTAGATGTTTGCCCAGACTTGTTATAAATCAATGTTTGGCACATTCTCAGCACGTGAAACTAATAGTAGCACATAAAAACATATTGTGTTTATTAAATATATGCATGTGTGTGTAGTGTGTATATATATAGTTATAAACAAGCATCTCCATCAAACAACCAGTGTTTTTTGCTTCCATTCCATGAAAACATATGCACCCATAGCGGAAGTACTTGCTCACTTGGAAACAGGTGAGGTTTGAAGATTGGAAGAGCATCCTGCCATAGAAAAATCAGCCTCATTGAAATCCATCTGACCCATACAGGCATGGAAAAGGGGACGTTGAAATAATTATGATGATGATATATCCCAATAATCGGTTCAGAAGTTTATTATTATTTCTGGACATAGGCTTAGGAGTGGCTGTGTGGTAAGTAGCTTGTTTACCAACCACATGGTTCCGGGTTCTGTCCCACTGTGTGGCACCTTAGGCAAGTGTCTTCTACTATAGCCTCAGTTCAGACATTGTGACTGTACACCACAAAAGACCACTGATACCTAATTAGCTAATAATAAATTAATAAAATAAATTAAAATTAAATTTTTGTTGTCACATAATAGATATAACTAAAAACAGGGTGAAGAGGCAGAGGATATAATCAATTAGTTAAATCAGCCTCATTATATTACTGGTAGTTTAAGGTGGCGAGCTGGCGAAATCATTAGTGTGCCAGGTAAAATGCTTAGTGGTATTTTGTCTGCCGCTACGTTCTGAGTTCAAATTCCGCCAAAGTCGACTTTGCCTTTCATCCTTTCAGGGTCGATTAAATAAGTACCAGTTACGCACTGGGGTCAATATAATCAACTTGATCCATTTGTCTGTCTTTGTTTATCCTCTCTGTGTTTAGCCCCTTGTGGGTAGTAAAGAAATAGGTATTTCATCCATCTTCACATTCTGAGTTCATATTCCACTGAGGTTGACTTTGCCTTTCATCCTTTCAGAGTTAATAAATTACCATATTTGAATGGGTATAAGGAACCCTCATGTATAAAGAACCCCCTAATTTTGCGGGCTTAAAATTTGGAAAAAAAGGTTTTGTTAGGGATAATACTATCCATATATAAGAAACTCCCATATTTTTTAAGCCTAATTTTTAACAAAAAAAAGGGTTCCTTATACACATTGAAATGCAGTAAGCACCAGTCAAGTAATGGGGCCGATGTGATTGACCATCCCCCCTCCTCACGAATTCCAGGCCTTGTGCATATAGCGTAAAGGGTTATATTACCCGTACTTTGTATATTTTTGAAAGATTAACCAGGAATGTGTCCCCACCACCACCACAACCATATTTTCAGTATAACCATAGTTGTGTGGTAAGAATCTTGCTTCTCAACCACATGGTTTGGGGTTCAGTCCCACTGCGTGGCACTTTGGGTAAGTTTCTTCTACTAAAGCCTTGGGCCAACCAAAGCCATGTGAGTGTATTTTGCAGATGGAAACCAAAAGAAGCCTGTCGTATATTTCTGTGTATCTATGTGTATGCGTATCTGTTTGTTCCTCACCACCACTTGACAACCTGTGTTGGTATGTTTACGTCCCTGTAACTTAGAAATCCAGAAAAAGACACTGATAGAATAAATACCAGAATAAATACTCTTTTACTTGTTTCAGTCATTTGACTGTGGTCATGCTGGAGCACCGCCTTTAGTCAAGCAAATCGACCCCGGGACTTATTCTTTGTAAGCCCAGTACTTATTCTATCGGTCTCTTTTGCCGAAATGCTAAGTGACGGGGACGTAAACACACCAGCATCGGTTGTCAAGCAATGCTAGAAGGGCAAACACAGACACACAAACATATACACACACACATACATATATATATATATATATATATATATATATATATATATACATATATACGACAGGCTTCTTTCAGTTTCTGTCTACCAAATGCACTCACAAGGCTTTGGTCAGCCCAAGGCTATAGTAGAAGACACTTGCCCAAGGTGCCACGCAGTGGGACTGAACCCGAAACCATGTGGTTGGTTAGCAAGCTGACAGGCTTCTTTCAGTTTCCGTCTACCAAATCCACTCACAAGGCATTGGTCGGCCCAAGGCTATAGTAGAAGACACTTGCCCAAGGTGCCAAGCAGTGGGACTGAACCCGAAACCATGTGGTTGGTTAGCAAGCTGACAGGCTTCTTTCAGTTTCCGTCTACCAAATCCACTCACAAGGCATTGGTCGGCCCGAGGCTATAGTAGAAGACACTTGCCCAAGGTGCCAAGCAGTGGGACTGAACCCGAAACCATGTGGTTGGTTAGCAAGCTGACAGGCTTCTTTCAGTTTCCGTCTACCAAATCCACTCACAAGGCATGGTCGGCCCAAGGCTATAGTAGAAGACACTTGCCCAGGTGCCAAGCAGTGGGACTGAACCCGAAACCATGTGGTTGGTTAGCAAGCTGACAGGCTTCTTTCAGTTTCCGTCTACCAAATCCACTCACAGGCATTGTTGACCCGAGGCTATAGTAGAAGACACTTGCCCAAGGTGCCAAGCAGTGGGACTGAACCCGAAACCATGTGTTGGTTAGCAAGCTGACAGGCTTCTTTCAGTTTCCGTCTACCAAATCCACTCACAGGCATTGGTCGGCCCGAGGCTATAGTAGAAGACACTTGCCAAGGTGCCACGCAGTGGGACTGAACCCGAAACCATGTGTTGGTTAGCAAGCTGACAGGCTTCTTCAGTTTCCGTCTACCAAATCCACTCACAAGGCATTGGTCGGCCCGAGGCTATAGTAGAAGACACTTGCCCAAGGTGCCACGCAGTGGGACTGAACCCGAAACCATGTGGTTCGTAAGCAAGCTACTTACCACACAGCCACTCCTGTCAGTTCATTCAACTAAAAGTTCTTCATGGCAGTGCCCCAGCATGGCCACAGCCTAATAACTGAAACAAGTAAAAGATAACACAGGAAAGATACATTTAAGCCAAGGAAACATTTCCAAAGATTTTTGGTTGAATAATTCTCTAAGATTATTGGTGTGTCGTTAGATCGGAATCTTTCGTTCCAGACTGTTGATGTGGTATCAAATGCCAGACGATCTGCAATATCTGCAATATCTGCAATATCTTCTGTTGTCATTAACACTTAATGTTAATTAGCTTCAGTTCATTACTTTTGAAATGCTTGTCAGTTTATAAATTAATAGCAATCAGGATTCTATTTAAATCTTGGGACATCAATGGTCCAAGTCTGTGAATTTTTTCAAAGTATATTGATGGAAACATCACTAAGACAATTTTTTCATTAAATGTCCTCTCTGCTTTAATTCTTTTGAGATAAGGATTTAAATTTTCTTCATAGTGGGAAGAAATGGGATATTCTCGAGAAAAGATTCAATGAAATCGATTTTTTTTTTTTTGCTTTTTTGTTATCTTTTTTATGTTATCTTTTAACATATTTTATTGAGTTTTATTGATTTTCTTTTTGCCTCGTACCATAAAGCAGAACTAATATTTGTTGTTCAATACTAGTTTTCAAAATCTCAATGACTAACGAACACAAAACAATGATTCCAGACAGTGGTTTTGGTTCTGTTATTTTATTTCTTGGAAATGTTGAGAAAAGAACCAAAAATGTCAAAAGAAAATTATCCCCAAAACTAAAAGTTATCACAAATTGGGAAACCTATTGTTTTAAAGTATTCGTTTTGTTTTTCTCTGCAAATTATTTATGTATGCATGTACATACGTATATGTATATGTACATCATATATGTATGTATATATATATATATATATATATATATATATATATATTATATATATATACTTTGTTGGCAACAGGTAGGGGTTGGCGTCAGGAAGGACATTCGGCCGTAGAAAACTTGCCACACGCATAGCGCTGCTCATATATGCATATATATATATATATATATATATATATATATATGTGTGTGTATACATAATAATAATAATAATAATAATAATAATAATAGTAGGGAATATGATTCCAAACTTACAGGGAAAAATTCAATTTCACAATTTTAAATCAAATTTCACAATATATATAATACTCAAAGCCAAGAATTTTTCAACACCCCCACATACATATAAATGTATATATTTTTTGAATTGTTTAATAGAAGTTTGTCTCTAAATCATACACACACACACATGCATACATACATATTTATAGTGAGTGAGAGAGAAAGAGAGAGATGTTCCTACCATTAAGGGTATCATGAAAGATCTAGTTGGATGCCACCCTTCTGAGTTCTTTTGCAAGACTTGCAAAAATGAGTAACGCTACGATGGACTGGTGTCCCGTCCAGCTGGGGAACACATACCCTATAGAAACCGGGAGACTGGGCCCATGAGCCTGGCTAGGCTTTAAAAAAGGGCGCATTTATTTATTCATATATATATATAATATATATATATATATATATCGATGCCAGACCCCTCTGGCACCTGTGCAGGTGGCACGTAAAAAACACCCACTACACTCGCGGAGTGGTTGGCGTTAGGAAGGGCATCCAGCTGTAGAAACACTGCCAGACTAGACTGGAGCCTGGGGCAGTCCCGAGCTCCCCAGACCCCGGTCGAAACCGTCCAACCCGTGCTAGCGCGGAAAACGGACGTTAAATGATGATGATGATGATGATGATGATATATGATGGACTTCTATCTAGTTTCTGTCTACCAAATTCACTCACAAAGCATTGGTTAGCTCACAGCTATTGTAGAAGACACTTTTAAAGTGTCACACTGTGGGACTGAACCGAAAACCATGTGGTTACCACATAGACTAAACAAACCAACACTTTGTTTAGTCTACTTCTTGTTATTCATCAGAATGACAGCTGTTTTAAGTAGAAAGGATAAAAGCTCAGAAAACAATAATTGCTAAAGGAAAAATAGTGAAACAATACAAAATACGTTTTCTATTCAATTTATACATATATATAGGCTTGGCTGTGTAGTAAGAAGCTTGCTTCCCAACCACATGATTCTGGGTTCAATCCCTCCACATGATACCTTGGGCAAGTGTCTTCTGCTATAGCCTCTGGCCAACCAAAGCAAAGCCTTATGAGTGGAATCGTTAGGCATAAACTGAAGGAAGCCCATCATATATATTATATATATATATATATATATATATATATATATGAGTGTGAGTTTTGGAGGCATTTATCATCTGGGTGGATACAGTGGTGGCTCCCAGTTATGTTCCAGGTTATGGCTAACCACATCAATCAGTATTTAATATCTATGACTACTATTAGTTGTTATTTGCTCTGTAAATTCCTCCAATGGTTAATTCCATGTTTGCTTCACCAGATATTTTGATGTGGTGTGAAAGAAGGAAAGTTGTAAATCTAGTCGAGTTAATGGTTCCTCATGAAGATAACATGGACGCCACTCGCGCTCGAAAATTTAACCGTTATGTAAACCTCCTCGAGGAATGTGAAGACGCAGGCTGGAAAGCGGAACATTTTCCTATCGAAGTCGGATGCAGAGGGTTCGTTGGACACAGTGTGAGATGACTGTTGTTATCGCTAGGCCTAACTCATCGTAAAGTCAATACCACCATGACTGATATCCAAACTACAGTGGAGAGGGCTAGCCACTGGATTTGGTTAAAAAGAGACGATGAGCGATGGCTAGAAGAATATTGAGTTTAACTTCATAACCAGCTGATCTAGCAAGCGGGGCCTCATATCAGTGAGGGGGGGGGCGGTGCGCATTGATGCCGTCGAGAGGTAGGCCCTGAAACGGCGTGCATTCTCTCCTGATGACCCCATACACTTGCTGGCTTCCGGTATACGGAGCTTTTGACTGGTAGCACTTGCATGTGAAAGTTGTTTGCAAGACATCTAGTCCAGCATATATATTAGTAATAATTATAACAATACAGAACATGGAAACTTGTTCATCTTCAAATTTATTTCCTTTTATTTTACAATTTTATACAGCATGTCTTTATGTCTGTCCCTCTGTGTATGTCTTTGTATCTGTGTTTGTCCCCCATCATTGCTTGACAACCTGTGTTGGTGTGTTTATGTACCCGTAACTTAGCAGGTTCATCAAAGGAGACTGATAAAATAAGTACTATGCTTACAAAGAATAAGACCTGGGGTCGATTTCAACTAAAACTCTTTAAGGTGGTGCTCCAGCATGGCCGCAGTCAAAAGACACTGATAGAATAAGTATCAGGCTTTAAAAAAAAAAGAGTAATGTGGTCAATTCATTTCACTAAAAGTTCTTCAGGGTGGTGCTCCAGCATGGCCACAGTCTAATGACTGAAACAAGTAAAAGAGAAAAGATTAATATTTATGTGTGTGTGTGTCTATTGACAAACATTTTAAACTGTTATACAAATACAATTTCTTATTAATTATTATTATTATTATTAATTATGGTCTACCAAATCCACTCACAAGGCTTTGGTTGGCCTGAGGCTATAGTAGAAGACACTTGCCCAAGGTGCCACGCAGTGGGACAGAACCCGGAACCATGTGGTTGGTAAACAAGCTACTTACCACACAGCCACTCCTAAGCCTATGTCCAGAAATATTATTATTATTATTATTATTATTATTATTATTATTATTATTATCACCTCCACCTTAGCAATGTCGGAGGTATTGTTTTCAGTCATGTTTGTTTGTTAGTTTGTCCGTTGACAAGATATCTCAAGAACTGCTGGAGGGATTTGGATGAAACCTTCAGAGATGTTTGACTTTGTGACTGGCACAAACTGATTAGATTTTGGGCTTGATCCGGTACCAGACAAGGATTCTGGATTATTTTCCCTGTTTTTTTTTTTACTTAATTTTTGAGAGCAGTCAGGTTCATTTTTAGTATTCTCGTTTGTGAGAGCAGTCGAGTTTATTTCAGATATTCTCATTTAAAAAAAAGCACCCACTACACTCACAGAGTGGTTGGCGTTAGGAAGGGCATCCAGCTGTAGAAACATTGCCAGATCAGACTGGGCCTGGTGCAGCCTTCTGGCTTCCCAGACCCCAGTTGAACCATCCAACCCATGCTAGCATGGTGATGATGATTTTAAAAACCATTTCTGGCTAATCGTTGAGAGGACATTGGTGTTGCCTTGGCGGAGGTTTGTGCTCTCTGAGTGCTCTTGTTAATTTTACTGTCTTCAAAATTGTTTTTATGCCATTTGACTTTTCATTACTCAGTAGTTTTCAGAAGAAAACTTTTTCTTTTGTTTTTTGCTTGTTCTCTGTTGGTGTTACCATTCCCTTAATCTGTCTTGTTCCTGTGAGAGATTATCTAAATGAACTGAACCATTCCAGAGTGATCCGACTGGAAGAGAAGAAGCAGTTTTTTCCTATTTTGCAAAGATTTAGTTTTAGAAAAAAAGAATTCTATAATGACAAAGGATCATAAAAAAAAAATCTGTCAGAATAAGTTGGATGTTCACCTCCGGTGAAAGATTTCTTAAGAAAATGAATTCTGAAAGAATAATGGCCTTCTTCAAAAGAATAAAATGAAAAAAAGTTTCGGAGTAAAACTATTGGTTTGTTTGTGATTTATGGTCACAAGTATAACTAAGTAGCTTCAGTTGTTTGCTTTGGGTTTGTGACCATGTGATTGCAGGTTCAATCTCACTGCACAATGCCTCGGGGGAACTGTCTTGTACTGTAGTTTCAGAGCCTTGTGTCATCCAGTACTTTGGTAGACGGAAATTGTACAGAAAAACCATTTTATAAGTGTGTGTGTTGTGTGTGTGTGTGTGTGTGTGTGTGTGTGTGTGTGTGTGTGTGTGTGTGTGTGTGTGTGTGTAACTTTTTGTTATGAATGGAGATATCAGTGTTTTGAACTTCTGTCTTTATTCTGATCTAATGATGTAATGACAGCTACTACATCTCTCTTTTGATACTTACTTTACTTTTTACTTGTTTCAGTCATGTGACTGTGGTCATGCTGGAGCACCGCCTTTAGTCGAGCAAATCGACCTCGGGACTTATTCTTTGTAAGCCCAGTACTTATTCTATTGGTCTCTTTTTGCTGAACTGCTAAGTTACGGAGACGTAAACAAACCAGCATCAGTTGTCAAGCGATGTTGGGGGGACAAACGCAGACACACAAACATATACACACACATACATGTATACATATATACGCATATATATATATATACATATATACGACGAGCTTCTTTCAGTTTCCGTCTACCAAATCTACTCACAAGGCTTTGGTCAGCCCGAGGCTATAGTAGAAGACACTTGCCCAAGGTGCCACGCAGTGGGACAGAACCCGGAACCATGTGGTTGGTAAACAAGCTACTTACCACACAGCCACTCCTAAGCCTATGTCCAGAAATAATAATAAACTTGTTGATCAATTATACTAATTACTTCTGTGGACCCTGATCCAACCTGCATCCTGTTCCTCTCTCTGACACATCTCCCCCCCCCTCAACATATATACACCATCTCTCCACACAGGTTACACATTTTACTCAAGCTTTAAAAATTGAAATCTATTTCCAAAGGTGCTGTAAAATATCACAGAATATTCATTTCAAATTTCGGTACAAGGCCAGCAATTTCGGAGGAGGGGGTAAGTTGATTACATCGACTCCCGGTACTCAGTTGGTACTTATTTTATTAATGCCATCATTTAACTGATACTTATTTGATTGACCTCTAAAGGACGCAAGGTAAAGTTGACCTCAACAGAATTTGAACTCAGAACATATAGATGGACGAAACATTGCTAAGCGTTTTGACCAATGTGTTAATGAATCTACTAGCTGGCCACCTTAGCCATTTTGACACCAAACAGCCCAAGACCACCCGTGGGTCTATGATACAAACTTCTTATTTTAAAATGAATTAGATTAAAACATTCCATAAATTTTTGTATTTATGTTCCAAACTCCAGTTTGTTGATGATAAAGATATTTTTCAAAATTCTTCATTATTACCAAAATTACTTAAAACATTTGAACCAGCCAGGATCCCTGGTCTGGTGGTACGTAAAAAGCACTATCCGACTCGTGGCCGTGGCACGTAAAATACTCCAATGCGACCGTACGACAGGCACCCATGCCAACCCCCTTTGCTTGTGAAGACATGTTGGGGCAAGCGAAATCGAAATCGAATTGAACCAGCCAGGATCCCTGGTCTGGTGGTACGTAAAAAGCACTATCCGACTCGTGGCCGATGCCAGCACCGCCTCGACTGGCTTCCGTGCCGGTGGCACATAAAATACACCAATCTGACCGTGGCCGTTGCCAGCCCCGCCTGGCACCTGTGCAGGTGGCACGTAAAAAGCACCCACTACACTCACGGAGTGGTTGGCGTTAGGAAGGGCATCCAGCTGTAGAAACATTGCCAGATTAGACTGGAGCCTGGTGCAGCCTTCTGGCTTCCCAGAACCCCGGTCGAACCGTCCAACCCATGCTAGCATGGAGAACGGACGTTAAACGACGATGATGATGATGATGATGGCTCAGTGGTTAGAGCGTTGAGCTTACAATCGTGAGGTTGTGAGCTCGAATCCCGGACCGGGCAGCGTGTTGTGTTCTTGAGCAAGACACTTTATTCCACGTTGCTCCAGTTCACTCAGCTGTAGAAATGAGTTGCGACATCACAGGTGCCAAGCTGTATCGACTTTTGTCTTTCCCTTGGATAACACTGGTGGCGTGGAGAGGGGAGGCTGGTATGCATGGGCGACTGCTGGTCTTCCATAAACAACTTTGCCCAGACTTGTGTCTAGGAGGGTAACTTTCTAGGTGCAATCCCATGGTCATTCATGACCGAAGGGGGTCTTTACCCCTTTACTTAAAACAAAGGCAGTGTATTTAACAAGAATTCAGTAACAGAAAGGTTAAAATAACACACAATATTAACACTTTTGAAATCTTCCATCTACTTTGCAACATTGGAAACTAGTAAACAAAATTGAAAGTATTCTCTTCCTGAGCAAACTTCAGTCTCTTTGGTTCTCGTTACATGTAATAGTTTGGCTGTTATAGTATTTGCTATACTCGCATCCAAGAATAAAGACAGTGTTCTTAGCTTGGAGCGCTTTCTGCATTAAGAAAACATAAAACTGTTAGAGCGAAAATGCAGTTCGTTTTTTTTTTATATAAAATTGGAATTTATTCCATTATGAGAGTACGTAGGAAGAGAGTTGTTACTGAATAGCTTCGGTTGGTCCTGCATAGTCCATGATGCTGAGGGCATTGCTGCCAAATACATGCAGTTGTAAAATACCTGCTCAAAGAATATCAGGGAATGTATGAAGTTTCTCTACTTCTTTTATGGTTTACCTGGAATAATGGTTATACATCAGAGGACAACAAAAATAATTTTATTCTATGTAACTGAGATGAGGAAGTTTTATATTATATATACAGTTAAGGTGCATAGCTCAGTGGTTACTGTGTCATGCATCCAGCCGTAGAAACACTGCCAGATCTGACTGGGCCTGATGAAGCCTTCCAGCTTCACAGACCCCAGTTGAACCGTCCAACCCATTCTAGCATGAAAAACAGACACTAAATGATGATGATGATGATTATATATATATATATATATATATATATATATATATATATATATATATATATATACATATATATATATACATATACATAGACATATATACGACGGGCTTCTTTCACTTTCTGTCTACCAAATCCGACACTTGCCCAAGGTGCCACGCAGTGGGACTGAACCCAAAACCATGTGGTTCGTAAGCAAGCTACTACCACACAGTCACTCCTATGCGTATAGGTGATTTTTTTTTTTTTTTGTATCTTTTTTACCCATCACATTTTTGTGATTTTAAGATTCCACTGAAAATTCCTGACCGATTTTACGGAGGAATAAATTCTAAGCTGATCTTGAGAAATGTTGTTCTCCAAATTATGTCAACTGTCATGCAACAATGTTTATATCCACAGACAGGCAGGCATATTTCTTGTAGCTTCAATTCCGTAGTATGTCTTCTCTGCAATTTTCTTTATTTAATGGTCGTGTCTTTATGTTGTAAATTAATGAAGAACTAGAAACAAAAACAAAAGAAAACAGCAAAAAAAGAAGAAAACCTAAAACCTCTTGTTTATAGAATGGGAATCTCTCTTTTAGGTCACCAATGGGAACAAACCAGACAGCACTAAATATCTAAGATGACTCATAAAAACCAACTCCGCCGTGTTTAAAAACCGTGAAAGTACTGCAGAGTTCCACAACCTTGTCAGTTCTATGTTGTAAAATGTGAGCTTAAAATTCCTTGACCCTGGGAGTATAGCTGTATAAAAGCAGCTGGACAAGAAGACAGAAACAAACAGTAATTCCGGATGGGGTTTCATCAAGGAACACTCACACATTCCCTTTAAATGTATTATTATTATTATTATTATTATTATTATTATTATTAGGTGTAGGAGTGGCTGTGTGGTAAGTAGCTTGCTTATGAACTACATGGTTCCGGGTTCAGTCCCACTGCATGGCACCTTGGGCAAGTGTCTTCTACTAAAGCCTCAGGCCAACCAAAGCCTTGGGAGTGGATTTGGTAGACAGAAACTGAAAGAAGCCCATTCTTTGTGTATGTATGTGTGTGTGCGTGTGTGTGTGTGTATGTTTGTGTGTCTGTGTTTGTCCCCCCAACATCGCTTGACAACCAATGCTGGTGTGTTTACATCCCCGTAACTTAGCAGTTCGGCAAAAGAGACCAATAGAATAAGTACTAGGCTTACAAAGAATAATTCCTAGGGTTGATTTGCTCGACTAAAGGAGGTGCTCCAGCATGGCCACCGTCAAATGACTGAAACAAAGAGTAAAGAGTACTACTACTACTACTACTACTACTCTTATGTAACATAAGTAAATGTGTATGTACAAATACATGTGTATACATGTCTGTGTGTGTGTGTGTGTGTGTGTATATAAGCTGTGCAGTACATACTCTAAGTGAAGATGCATTTGAAAATGTTACATACTTCAGAAACCTGGCTTCCTTATGGGGTGTGAAAGTTTACATAAGTACACATGTGTCTTTGACATTCTTTTTGTTTACCAATAGTTGTTGGTGTCAAGATCAGAACATGCTGTTCTTAGTTCAAATATTTTTGAAAAGGATTTTTTTTCTTTCTAAATTCTTCTGAAGACAATGAAACATATATGAAATCCTCAATCTATAAAAATTGGTAAATCTCTTCAGAGAAATGCTTCAGAGGTTATCAGGAGTGGCTGTGTGGTAAGTAGCTTGCTAACCAACCACATGGTTCCGGGTTCAGTCCC
Organism: Octopus sinensis; assembly: GCF_006345805.1. NCBI lineage: Eukaryota > Metazoa > Mollusca > Cephalopoda > Octopoda > Octopodidae > Octopus > Octopus sinensis. Next base: position 13,594,680 of record NC_043020.1, read on the forward strand.
ACTGCGTGGCATCTTGGGCAAGTGTCTTCTGCTATAGCCCCGGGCCGACCAATGCCTTGTGAGTGGATTTGGTAGATGGAAACTGAAAGAAGCCTGTCGTATATATGTATATATGTATGTATGTGTGTGTAAGTGTTTGTGTGTCTGTGTTTGTTCCCCTAGCATTGCTTGACAACCGATGCTGGTGTGTTTACGTCCCCGTCACTTAGCGGTTCGGCAAAAGAGACCGATAGAATAAGTACTGGGTTTACAAAGAATAAGTCCCGGGGTCGATTTGCTCGACTAAAGGCGGTGCTCCAGCATGGCCGCAGTCAAATGACTGAAACAAGTAAAAGAGAGTAAAAGAGTAACTAAAGGTAACTTAGTATTAACCTTTCCTGTATGTGAGGGAGTGTCATGGATGGTAGTAATGGTTTCAAATTTTTTCACAAAGCCGGTAATTTCACAGACGGGGTTAGTCAATTACATCAACCCCAGTACACAACTGATACTTTTTTTTCGACCTCTAAAGGATGAAAGGCAAATCAACCTTAGGAGAATTTGGACTAGAACATGAAGACAGACTACATTCTGTTAGCTCACCACATTCATGGATGGTAATTTTGGTTTCTAATTTTAGCACAAGGCCAGCAATTTCGTGGAAGTGGCATAAGTCAGTTATATCAATCCCAGTGTTCAACTGGTACTTGTTTTATCGACCCCTAAAGGATGAAAGGCAAAGTCAACCTTGGCAGAATTTGGACTCAGAACATGAAGACCAACTAAATGGCATTAAGCATTTTGTCCAAAATGCTAACAATTCTTATTTCTTTATTGCCCACAAGGGGCCAAACACAGAGAGGACAAACAAGGACAGACAAATGGATTAAGTCGATTATATTGACCCCAGTGCGTAACTGGTACTTATTTAATCGACCCCGAAAGGATGAAAGGCAAAGTCGACCTTGGCAGAATTTGAACTCAGAACGTAGCAGCAGACGAAATACCTATTTCTTTACTACCCACAAGGGGCTAAGCATAGAGGGGACAAACAAGAACAGACAAATGGATTAAGTCGATTACATCGACCCCAGTGCATAACTGGTACATAATTTATTGACCCCGAAAGGATGAAAGGCAAAGTTGACCTTGGCGGAATTTGAACTCAGAACGTAATGGCAGACGAAATACCTATTTCTTTACTACCCACAAGGGGCTAAACACAGAGGGGACAAACAAGCACAGACAAATGGATTAAGTCGATTATATCGACCCCAGTGCATAACTGGTACATAATTTATCGACCCCGAAAGGATGAAAGGCAAAGTCGACCTCGGCAGAATTTGAACTCAGAACGTAGCGGCAGACGAAATACCTCCAAACATTTCGCCCGGCACGCTAACGTTTCTGCCAGCTCACCGCCTTCTGTGCTAACGTTTCTGCCAGCTCGCCGCCTTCATGTAAAGTTTCACTATTTTGTCAGTCACGTATGAAAGACAAACTTTCAGTTCCATTATTTTAACCATTCTGACAGACAATTACATCTTAATGGTTTGGGAATCTTGACTTAGAAATTATTCATAAGCTGATAGGAGAAAGAGAATAAGAAGACTGTTGATGTGCTGGAGGGGGATCGGGGGGGGGGGGCAGCTGTTTCTTGGAGAGAAAGATAAGAGTTTGATACTTATCTGTTAAAATTTCAATATGTTCACTGACTAGTTAATTAATCATATCTTATTGAATCTGGTTTTAAAATACCAGCCTTTGTTAAATGACCAAATATAATGAGTGTGTCTGGACTGGTCAGTATCTTTCCTTTTCTCTCTCTCTCTCTTTTCATATATACATATGTGTATATGTATGTTTGGTAATCCAAACAGGAAAAATAGAACTTGTGTGTGTATGTGTGTGTGTACAAAAAAATAGGTTTCAATTGAACCAGGTACTTAAATGGTAAGGCATCGGGTCAGGGCAAAATTAAAATGCATACACAAATAGGCGCAGGGGTGGCTGTGTGGTAAGTAGCTTGCTTACCAACCACATGGTTCCGGGTTCAGTCCCACTGCGTGGCATCTTGGGCAAATGTCTTCTGCTATAGCCCCGGGCCGACCAATGCCTTGTGAGTGGATTTGGTAGACGGAAACTGAAAGAAGCCTGTCGTATATATGTATATATATATATATGTGTGTGTTTGTGTGCCTGTGTTTGTCCCCCTAGCATTGCTTGACAACCAATCCTGGTGTGTTGACGTCCCCGTCACTTAGCGATTCGGCAAAAGAGACCGATAGAATAAGTACTGGACTTACAAAGAATAAGTCCCGGGGTCGATTTGCTTGACTAAAGGTGGTGCTCCAGCATGGCCGCAGTCAAATGACTGAAACAAGTAAAAGAGTAAAAGAGAAAAGAGTAAAGAGTAAACAAGGATAGATGAATACATATGCAGGTACCAAAGTACAAGCAGAAAGTTATTCAGGTTATGTACAAGATTAATTGACCCCGACTGAGTACACCATTAGCCTTTACACTAACCAAGAAATGCACATTGTATTCTCTGACTAGCAAGGCTCGTAGAATCATAAAGGTGCATTTGTCGTTGAATTTTGAATGTTTCTAAATGTTGTGGTTCGTGTATTTACGAGATGAAAATGCTTCTGTTTTTTTTTCTAATGAGGTAATATCTCCATTAATCAATTAAAAATTTGTTGGAAACAGTTGTAGTGAATTGACACTTTATCCATCTGTTGTGATATGCATGTAACAAATTACACGAACGTATATAAACAGGAGATACAAATATTACTGGCACTGGCAACTGCCGGGTGCCAGTCATAGGATTGGTTCAATTTCGGTTTATAATGTTGTGTTTTACAGATGACGCGAAATTGAGAGGAATGTTGGTATAATATACTGCAGCTGCTGCCAACCCATACTAGCAGGTAGAAGTGACTGTTAAAACACTGCAATAGTAGTAGTGGTGGCAGTGGTGATGAAGAGGAGGATGGTGATGACAATAATAACAATAATAATAATGAAGAAGAGGAGGAAGAGGATTATTTACGTTTCGAGAATGACTCCTTCCTCTCCTGGTTGTCTTGTGACTGAAAAATGTGAATGGCCAACGTAGAGCAAAATTAATTAAACTAATTAATGATACTATTTCATTATTTATTGTTAACCTTTACTTGCAGCTATTTAGCTCATGAAGCCAGTGGGATAGCATCTACATGGTCAACTTGATCTGTTAGGAATAACAACCAAATCACCCTCAATGTAGTATAAACCTAGATATACAATAAGACAGGTTGGTCATGGTTAGAGTACCTTTGCTCATATATTCTATACAGTCAGAAGCATTCTTCAAACTAAATGCACATTCTCTATATATACAAACTAGCACTATGACCCGGCAACATCGGGTCATAGTTCTAGTGCATGCATATACAGCTGCATGCCTGCGCACATACACGCGAGTACTGTCCAAATCTCCGACCAATCACATATAGCTAGCTGGCATTCAATTGGCATATCAAGTTTCAGGCATTTTGATTGGGTTTTGGATAGAAAATTCACAAAAAAGCCACTTATATTTATTTTTTTATGGCTTTGCGGGGTGACTGGGGAAATGTAAAGATGTGCACGACCACCCTTGGACGGTTTTGAATGACCATAGAAAGTGCGAGCCCTCTAACTGAAAAATTGTGGATTTGTATAAAGGATACACACACAGACAGACATTTAGCCAATTATATATATAGAGATGGTCAAGTCACTTGTCACTTTTTTTGTTTGTTGGTTCTGCCATACTTTAGGAATGTCATTTGAAGGGCAAGATGTTATATTAACCGGCATTTGGGGATGGAGAGTGAGAATTACAAATTTGGTTGAAAGAAGATGCAGTTGTTAATTGTTGTACAAACCACCAAATTTGGAAATTATTGTTTTCTACTCTAGGCACAAGGCCCGAAATTTCTGCGGAGGTGGGCCAGTTGATTAGATTGACCGCAGTACACAAATTATATTTGATTTATCATATTTAATTTATCGACTGGTATTTAATTTATCGACCCTGAAAGGATGAAAGGCAAAATCAACCTCGGCGGAATTTGAACTCAGAACATAAAGACAGACGAAATACCTATTTCTTTACTACCCACAAGGGGCTAAACACAGAGAGAACAAACAAGGACAGACAAACGGATTAAGTCGATTACATCGACCCCAGTGCATAACTGGTACTTATTTAATCGACCCCCTCGAAAGGATGAAAGGCAAAGTCGACCTCAGCGGAATTTGAATTCGGAACATAACAGCAGACGAAATATGGCTATGCATTTCGCCTGGTGTGCTAACGTTTCTGCCAGCTCACCGCCTTAATTTGGAAATTATTATGCTCAAAAATATTTTGTTTTTACAAATTATTTTTTAAGTACCATATTTCTCACCAGCTGTATTACTTTTTGCCTGCATATATATTTTTAAGTCATTATTTATCTCAGCATAATTTAAATCCCATAATTTTTGGTGGACACTCAACACCATAACTGCTATGAAGTGATTAGCATTATGAAGGACATCCAATTATAGAAACTACAGCATTGGAGCTTAATGCAATCCTGCAACTCATTAGACCCTCTCATACCTGTTTCTTTACTACCCACAAGGGGCTAAACACAGAAGGGACAAACAAGGACAGACAAACGGATTAAGTCAATTACATCGACCCCAGTGCGCAACTGGTACTTATTTAAGTACAAGGCGGCAAGCTGGCAGAAACGTTAGCACGCCAGGCGAAATGCCTAGCTGCATTTCGTCTGCCATTACGTTCTGCGTTCAAATTCCGCCGAGGTCGACTTTGCCTTTCATCCTTTCGGGGTCGATTAAATAAGTACCAGTTACGCACTGGGGTCGATATAATTGACTTAATCCGTTTGTCTGTCCTTCTTTGTCCCCTCTGTGTTTAGCCCCTTGTGGGTAGTAAAGAAATAGGTACTTATTTAATCGACCCCAAAAGGATGAAAGGCAAAGTCGACCTTGGCGGAATTTGAACTCAGAACCTAGCGGCAGACGAAATACCGTTCAGCATTTCACCCAGCGTGCTAGCGGTTCTGCCAGCTCGCCGCCTTATACCATCTCATACCGTCCAACCCATGCCAGCATAGAAGAGAGGCATTAAATGGCGACAATGATTCTACAAGTAATTAATAAAATAACTTACTCTAGTCCGCTTCTGCTATGGACACCTTCACAAACGTCTTACAGTATTTCTCTTATTAATACAACCTCGTTACATTTGTATTTGTCATTAACTTTTAATTAGAATGTAATTAGACTTTTGACTTATCAGGTTGAAACCATTTCTATTTTACCAATTCTACTGAGTTGGTTTACAAATTAATATTTGTTTTAATTATTGATTTCTAATTTAGTAACGGTCTCAATTTGGGAACATGGTGTTAACCAATTAAATTGGCTCCCCCAATATGCAGCTGGTATTTATTTTGTCAACTTAGGAAAGGTGAAAAACTAAGCTTCTGAGTCCCAGGTCAGCTGTAACTGAGCAGGTTACTCTTTACTCTTTTACTTGTTTCAGTCATTTGACTGTGGCATGCTGGAGCACCGCCTTTAGTCAAGCAAATCGACTCCCCAGGACTTATTCTTTATAAGCCTAGTACTTATTCTATCGGTCTCTTAGGTCGAACCGCTAAGTTACGGGAACGTAAACACACCAGCATTGGTTGTCAAGCAATGTTGGGGGGGGACAAACATATACACACACATACATATATATATATACGACGGGCTTCTTTCAGTTTCCGTCTACCAAATCCACTCACAAGGCTTTGGTCAGCCCGAGGCTATAGTAGAAGACACTTGCCCAAGATGCCACGCAGTGGGACTGAACCCGGAACCATGTGGTTGGTAAGCAAGCTACTTACCACACAGCCACTCCTGCGCCAATGTCAACTTTGCCTTTCATCCTTTTGAGGGGTCAATAAAACCAAAGAACCAGTTTAACCCTTTAGCTTTCAGATTATTTTGTAAAATGTTATACTTATTTATTCACTTCTTTTAAAATTAATCATGATAGTTTAGTTTTAGAATGATATTGTAGGGTAGGTCTTGGATACCAGATCTGGTCAATTTGAGCATAAATCAGACAGAATATTTGAGCCAAACATGACCAGTTTAAAAGGCAGCAAGCTGGCAGAAACGTTAGCACGCCGAGCGAAATGCTTAGCGGTATTTCGTCTGCTGCTATGTTCTGAGTTCAAATTCCACCAAGGTCGACTTTGCCTTTCATCCTTTCGGGGGTCAATAAATTTAGTACCAGTTATGCACTGGGGGTCAATGTAATCGACTTAATCCCTTTGCCTGTCCTTGTTGGTTCGCTCTATGTTTGGCCCCTTGTGGGCAATAAAGAAATAAGAATTGTTAGCATTTTGGAAAAAATTCTTAATGGCATTTAGTCGGTCTTCACGTTCTGAGTCCAAATTCTGCCAAGGTTGACTTTGCCTTTCATCCTTTAGGGGGCTTGATAAAATAAGTACCAGTTGCACACTGGGGCCAATAAAACAAGTACCAGTTGAACACTGGGATTGATATAACTGACTTATGCCACTGAGGTCGACTTTGCTTTTCATCCTTTCGGGGTCAATAAATTAAGTACCAGTTACTCACTGGGGTCAATGTAATCGACTTAATCCCTTTGTCTGTCCTTGTTTGTCCCCTCTATGTTTAGCCCCTTGTGGGCAATAAAGAAATAAGATATGGCCAGTTTAAATGCTAAAGAGTTAACTCTGGGGTCAGTGTAATTGACTTAACCTCTCACTGAAATTGCTGGCTTTGTGCCAAATTTTAAACCATTATTTCACATTGAACAAAACATACAAGTTTGGTAAAACTTCAACTAGGAACTTCATTACTACTGGCAGATGTTCTGAGAGGAAAGAGTAAAATACTAAAACATAACTGAAATGACTTTGAGTTGTTATTTTTCAAAGAAATATGTAAAAAATATATTTCTTCCTCTTTCTTAATGTCTAACACAGTAGAATGGTCCCACTCTAATAAAATTATGGAATTGTAAAAATATATTTATTCTTGTTTTATTATTTAAATTATGTTGCATTGATAATAAAAAAAAATATTAATAACTCAACCAATTATTTTGAAAGTTCGTCAACCAATTACTGCATATCTTTATGTATTACTCTGTTCAGTTAGCACAGATAGTTGACAGAACAAATCAACTGTATTAATTGGACTTGGGCTGTGTATGCATGTATGTGTGTGTGTGTGTTTCATATATACATACATACATGCATATATAAACTCGAGTACATAGGAGTGTACATACACACGCACACAAACTTACTGTAGTTAGTATACAGTTTATAATATCTATGCTGTGGAAAGTAAACAGGTGTAAATATATTTTGCCATTCTTTTCACACAATAAAATTAGTAACTAGTCCTGACATTTTTCATGTCTAGGG
>NC_043020.1:13607154-13639654 GCF_006345805.1 Octopus sinensis
TCGTATATATATATATATATATATATATATATATATGTGTGTGCATGTATGTTTGTGTTTGTCCCCCTAGCATTGCTTGACAACCGATGCTGGTATGTTTATGTCCCCGTTACTTAGCTGTTCGGCAAAAGAGACTGATAGAATAAGTACTAGGCTTACAAAGAATAAGTCCTGGGGTTGATTTGCTCGACTAAAAGCGGTGCTCCAGCATGGCCACAGTCAAATGATTGAAACCAGTAAAAGAGTAAAGGAGGGATATATTATCCAGATGGATACTGTGTTAGCTCTTTGCTTGGTTTCATATGCCGGCTCACCACAACAGTCAGTATCCAATGCCAGTGCTTATAGTAAATTGTTAGCCACTGGTAAATTCTCCCGTTGGGTAAATCCATGTGTCCTTCTCATGTTCACTTTGAAGAAAACCAAATGGACAGACACTGATGAAACTGCACTAACAATATTGCAAAGTTGCATCTGCAACAATGTGCAGTCACTGCAGTGGAAACACCCATAGGCCATTGTAATATACTGTATATTGTAATTTAGTTAGTTAGTTAGTTGGTTAATTTTTTGGCTCAAAAAGCAAAAAGCAAGGCCATGTAGGGGACATGGAGTTATGTACAGGGAGGGTGTTCATGCAAAGAGTTCAGGCCATTTCTGGTCAAGAGACAATTTGAACCGAGCGGTCGTCGGCATCTTCACTATCTTGTCCGGCAGCTTATTCCACAGATCCACAGCCCGGACAGAGAAAGCCCCTCTCCTTCAATTGAGATGAAATCGTCGCAGATAGAGCTTTTCGGAGTGACCCCGCAGCCTACGCTCTGGAGCAGGAGTGAAGAACAGCTCTTTCGAGAGGTTACACTTTCTGCTTATGATGTTGTGAGCAAGAATGAGATCACCACGGCAGCGGCGTTTTTCTAGAGAATAAAGGTCGAGCGTCTTCAGCCTTTCTTCATAAGACAAATGCTTGAAACCAAGAACCATGCGGGTAGCCAGCTTCTGGACTCTTTCGAGATGCTGTATGTCTTTGAGGAGATAAGGAGAAGAGGCTTGAATCCCGTACTCCAATATGGGTCTCACCAGCGTGACATAGAGCGGTAGGAATATGGCTGCTGTGAGCATTCCGAATGACCGTCGAATCAAAAACAGAACTCTGCATGCTTTGTTGGCAGCATGGATGCACTGGGCATATACTGTATATAACTGTAAAATAAAAATAGGGTATGTACAACTCTTCATACTTCAGAAGCAACAGCATGACTCAAGGGCCGAATATTTTGTGCATTGGCACTTATTGAACTTGTAGGTTTTTCCCTGAATATGTAATTTACTAAATCTATATCACATTAATTAAATCTAAAAATACAGCTGTTAAAGTGGATACAAGGAGAAATGTGAATTGTTGCATTTGTGTGGCTATACTTTATTAAACCCTGTATTTAGATTAATTAAAAGAATCCAAATATAATCAGCAATTAATTAGATGCTTAATGAATCATAACAATTAAAAACATAATTTCAAATGTATCACACATCTGAAATTGTTACCTTTAAAAATGAAGAAGCAGTGAAGCTCGTCCGTTGCCAGCCTCGCCTGGCCCCCGTGCCGGTAGCACGTAAAAGCACCATCCCTTCGTGTCCGTTGCTAGCTTCAACTGGCCCCCATGCCGGTGGTACGTAAAAGCACCATCCGTTCGTGGCCGCTTGCCAGCTCCGTCTGGCACCTGTGCAGGTGGCATGTAAAAAGCACCCACTACACTCACGGAGTGGTTGGCGTTAGGAAGGGCATCCAGCCGTAGAAACTCTGCCAGATCAGACTGGGCCTGATGCAGCCTTCTGGCTTCACAGACCCCAGTTGAACCGTCCAACCCATGCTAGCATGGAAAGCGGACGCTAAATGGTGATGAGTGAAGCCTATTGTCAACCAAATAAACTGAAACAAACAAGATGTCCTTTGCGCAGAATTGCAATCCAATGAATGTAGTAGAGGGGGGGGGGCTTGTCTTATGTTTTTCAATATTGGTAGAGCAGGGAACAATATGCTCAGTGCTATGTTAGTTAAATTCCTTTACTTCCTCAGTTCATCAAACTAAGATTGGATTTCTCTTTAAATTTTCTGAGGTTGATAAGATAAGATAAGGTCCAAGGGCCGCCAAGTACCAGTGTTAACCTAATTGACTGTCATCCCTCCCCCCACCCACAAATGCCAGTATTAGAAACTATTATTACTAGGAGCTGGCAGAATCGTTAGCACCCTGGACAAAATGTTTAACGGTATTTCACCTGTCATTACATTCTGAGTCCAAATTCCACCAAGGTCGACTTTGCTTTTCATCCTTTCGGGGTCGATGTAATCAACTACCCCCTCCCATCAAATTCCAGGCCTTTAGCCTATAGTAGAAAGGATCATTATTAAGGCGGCAAGATGACAGAATCGTTAGCACACCAGGTGAAATGCTTACCAGTATTTCATCTGTCACTACGTTCTGAGTTCAAATTCCACCGAGGTCAACTTTGCTTTTTATCCTTTCAGTGTCGATTAGTCCCCTCCCCGCAAAAATTGCTATCCTTGTAGCAAAATTTGAAACTATCATTATTATTATTAAGGCAGCAAGCTGGCAGAATTATTAACACACCGGGCAAAATGCTTGGCAGTATTTTGTCCAACTTCACATTCTGAGTTCAAATTCCACTGAGGTTAACTTTGCCGTTCCTCTTTTCAGGGTCAATAAAATAAGTACCTGTTTAGTACTGGGGTTGATGTAATCAATTATCCCCTCCCCCAAATTTCAGGCCTTATGCTTATAGTAGAAAGGAAAGTTTGGTATACGGAAACTGAAAGAAGCCCGTCATATATATGTATGTATGTGTGTGTATATATGTCTGTGTTTGTCCGCTCAACACTGCTTGACAACCAATGCTGGTGTGTTTACGTCCCCCATAACTTAGCGGTTCGGCAAAGGAGACCGATAGAATAAGTACCAGGCTTACAAAGTGTAAGTTCTGGATGCTCCAGTATGGCCACAGTCAAATGACTGAAACAAGTAAAAGAGTATTAGTTCAAGTACCCATTTCTGCTGTGAGTCCAGGGTTTCCAATCTACGTTGGAAATTCCTTCTTATCATTATCATCATCATCATCATCATCAGTTACAGAGTAACTGTTGCCATAGTGCACCTGCAATATAGGGTGCAGCATAGAGTAGCAGGTGTGCCTGTAGTCCAGGTGAACATATCCACTTTGAAGTTATGTATTCTTTTTTACTCTTTTACTTGTTTCAGTCATTTGACTGCGGCCATGCTGGAGCACCGCCTTTAGTCGAGCAAATCGACCCTGGGACTTATTCTTTTTGTAAGCCCAGTACTTATTCTATCGGTCTCTTTTGCCGAACCGCTAAGTGACGGGGACGTAAACACACCAGCATCAGTTGTCAAGCAATGCTAGGGGGACAAACACAGACACACAAACACACATATATATATATATATACACACATATATACGACAGGCTTCTTTCAGTTTCTGTCTACCAAATCCACTCACAAGGCTTTGGTCGGCCCGGGGCTATAGCAGAAGACACTTGCCCAAGATGCCGCGCAGTGGGACTGAACCCGGAACCATGTGGTTGGTTAGCAAGCTACTTACCACACGGCCACTCCTGCGCCTATTGAGTACTTTGCCATAAGTTTTGATTTTTCTCCTCATTTATAACCAAAATAAAAACAAAAAATTAATATACACACACACACACCTGCATTTTTTCCACCTGCAACTTGAGTTACCTGTACTGGAGTGAAACGGGACCCTTCAACCACTGACAATCCTTCTTGCCCCATTTCCCCATCCTGGTCCCTCTCGTATCATTGCTCTCCCTCTTTCTCACTCTCACTCCCTTTCACTCTACCTTCTCTCTCTCTTTCTCACTCCCTTTTACTCTACCTTCTCTCTCTCTCTCACTCTCACTCTCTTTCACTCTACCTTCTCTCTCACTCTCACTCCCTTTCACTCTACTTTCTCTCTCTCTCTCTCTCACTCTCACTCCCTTTCACTCTACCTTCTTTCACTCTACCTTCTCTCTCTCTCTCTCTCTCACTCTCTCTCTCTCACTCTCACTCCCTTTCACTCTGCCTTCTCTCTCTCTCTCTTCATTCTCTCCTTGACCTTTCACTCTTACTCCTCCTCTTACTCTCACTTCCCTTTTATGTCTTAGTCTCTCCTCAACCTCTCTCTCCCTCTCTCTTTCATCTCTCCCCCTCACCCCTCTGTCTTCACCACATCCCTTCACCCCATTACTTTCTATTCACCCCCACCTACCCACCCACACACCTACTGTCCCCCACCCTCACAGTTTCCTCCCACACCACAGACTCTCCCCTCTCCTAATTACAACCTGTTTTCTTTTAATTATTCAGTGTTTTACATGTTAATCTTAATTATCAACAAGAAGATTCTGTTGATTAGGAATGTCTGCATGTGTACCTGTGTGTGTGTGTGTATGTGTATCTGTGTGTGTGTGTATGTGTATTTGTGTTTATGCATAGGTGTGTGTGTATGTGTATCTGTGTGTGTGTGTATGTATATGTGTATTTGTGTTTATGCATAGGTGTGTGTGTATGCGTATCTGTGTGTGTGTGTGCGTGTATGTGTATCTGTGTGTGTGTGTGTATGTGTATTTGTGTTTATGCATAGGTATGTGTGTGTGTGTGTATGTGTATCTGTGTGTGTGTGCATGTATGTGTATCTGTGTGTGTGTGTGTGTGTGTGTGTGTGTGTAGGTATTTCTGCGTGTGTCCATATGTAACTGCCTCTGTGTGTGTAGATATGTCTGTATATGTATTTGTCTGTGTGCATAGATATGGCTCTGTGTGTCTGTGTGTGTCTGTGTATTTGTGTGAATGCATAGGTGTGTGTGTTTGTGTCTAGAAATGTCTGTATCTATCTGTGTGCACATGTGTGTGTGTGTGTGTGTATGTATGTGTATGTATGTGTGTGTGTGTGTGTGTGGTGTGTGTGTGTGTAGGTATTTCTGCGTGTGTCCATATGTAACTGCCTCTGTGTGTGTAGATATGTCTGTATATGTATTTGTCTGTGTGCATAGATATGGCTCTGTGTGTCTGTGTGTGTCTGTGTATTTGTGTGAATGCATAGGTGTGTGTGTTTGTGTCTAGAAATGTCTGTATCTATCTGTGTGCACATGTGTGTGTGTGTGTGTGTATGTATGTGTATGTATGTGTGTGTGTGTGTGTGTGTGTGTATGTATGTAGGTATGTATGTTTCTGCTTCTGTGTATCTATGTCTTTGTTAATATATGTGTGTATATGTTTTTGTGCATATATCTGTGATACTATATCTATAGGTGCAGGAGTGGCCGTGTGGTAAGTAGCTTGCTTACCAACCACATGGTTCCGGGTTCAGTCCCACTGCATGGCACCTTGGGTGGGAAGCAAACTTAGGCACAACGTCAGACTCACACACACTCATAGACTCAAGTTGAGACACACATAGAAACTCAATGGTACAAGACACACATTTTTTTTATTTTTTTATTTTATTTGTTTGTCATTTTGACTGCGGCCATGCAGGAGCACTGCCTTTAGTTGAGCAAAATATTGGTCTTCTCTTTTGCCGAACCGCTAAGTTATGGGGACGTAAACACACCAGCATTGGTTGTCAAGCGACGTTGGGGGGACAAACTCAGACACACAAACATACACACACACACACACACACATATATATATATATATATACCGGAGTAAACACATAAATGTGAAACAAGGTGGAAAAAAAGAGTACTCAAATACCAGGGGTAGAGTTATATGCTTTATTTAAAAGCAGCAGAAATTCAACAAAACCTGTTACTCGGAGTTTCACGTTCCCGTTCATCAAAACTGTCCGACGAGCGGGAACATGAAACTCCGAGTAACAGGTTTTGTTGAATTTCTGCTGCTTTTAAATAAAGTATATATATATATATGAGTGGTTGGCGTTAGGAAGGGCATCCAGCTGTAGAAACACCGCCAGATGTGACTGGCCTGGTGCAGCCTTCGGGCTTCCCAGACCTCAGTTGAACTGTCCAAACCATGCTAGCATGGAAAGCGGACGTTAAACGATGATGATGATGATGACTACTATCATCATCATAATCATCATTATTAATTTTATTAATATATATATATATATATATATATATATATATTATATTGAGGGTACTACTATTCGTAGATACCATACGCTGAGAGGGACCAACCCTCAATATATATAAATAAATATTTTCGAAGTGGAAAAATTTACGGATTTTTTCTCTTACGAGGTTTTTCACGCTAACTACTGATAATTTCTTTTAAAGATTTTATCTCAATTGTTAATATATATATATATATACGACGAGCTTCTTTCAGTTTCTGTCTACAAAATCCACTCACAAGGCTTTGGTCAGCCCGAGGCTATAGTAGAAGACACATGCCCAAGGTGCCATGCAGTGGGACTGAACCTGGAACCATGTGGTTGATAAGCAAGCTACTTACCACACAGCCACTCCTGCACCTATCTTTATATTCCCCATCTAATTTAAATTTCCTTTTCAAGTGATGCCAAAGGTTTTGCTTTTTCATTTTTACTTCAATCTATAAACACAAACACACAAAAGTGTGTTTGTGTGTTTGAGAAAGAAGAAACATACCTGGTTAATGTTGAACCCCCCTCTGTCTTTTCACCACCATATTTACATTTCTAGCAGCAGTGTTGTGGCTATGATGCTGGAATCAAACCCATATCACTTTGCTGTTGTTGTACGGCTGTCCATCCATCAGGTCTGATTGGGTGCCGAAGTAGTCTAACCTTAATTATTTACCTAAATCTACAGCGCAGGAGTGGCTGTGTGGTAAGTAGCTTGCTTAACAACTACATGGTTCCGGGTTCAGTCCCACTGCGTGGCATCTTGGGCAAGTGTCTTCTGCTATAGCCCCGGGCCGACCAATGCCTTGTGAGTGGATTTGGTAGACGGAAACTGAAAGAAGCCTGTCGTATATATGTATATATATATATATATATGTATATATATATATATGTATGTGTTTGTGTGTCTGTGTTTGTCCCCCTAGCATTGCTTGACAACCGATGCTGGTGTGTTTACGTCCCCGTCACTTAGCGGTTCGGCAAAAAGAGACCGATAGAATAAGTTCTGGGCTTACAAAGAATAAGTCCCGGGGTCGATTTGCTCGACTAAAGGTGGTGCTCCAGCATGGCCACAGTCAAATGACTGAAACAAGTAAAAGAGAGTAAAGAGTATCCAACATACCTCTTCCTTTTGTAATTTTTAGTAAATTTGGCTGCTGTTTCTTGCATGTTGTACTCTTCCCATTGGTCCTCCCTTGCTCTCCACCATCAGCTTTGCCTCTACTCTGTTGGAATTAATGCTGGAATATCCTAACTTTCGGTCAGTTTATTAATAATCTTATTCCGCCCACCACTACATTTTACATTTGAATAAACCTTTATTTCTCGACCAGATGTTTTGCCAGAACCATTTCATGTATGAACAGATCTGATTCCAATCTAATATCTACCTGTAGAGAATACTCTTGATGATGTTGACTCTATGAGAATCACAGACTTGCAGGAAGTTCTTCAGCCACCTTTTCTCTCTTCATCCTCATCTTTTAATCTCCTTTTCTTATTTTTCTTCATTACCCCTTTTCCCCCCCCCCCCCCCAATTTCATTTCTGAATTTTTCTTTACCATATTCTGTAATATAACTATTATTGTTATTTAATTCGGTGAAGACAGACACACTGTCAGCGATCGCTATGAAAGTAAACTGCAAGACTTGCTGTCATCCAACGGTAGGCAGGATCTCTTCAAGTGTAAATCTGTGGAAAACGATTGCTTCCAACATCCACATCCAATTAAGACGTCATTTCGCCGCTCCAACTCGTGTTTGACTTATTCAAGTGTAAAATAAAACCCATTCCTGCTTCAATAAACCATTTTTAATACATTAGCTCCATATAATAATATTATCATTATTATCATTATTATTATTATTATTATTATTATTAATTATTATTATTATTATTATTATTATTATTATTACTACTAATAGTAGTGTTTTTGTTTGTGTTTTTTAACACAAGGTACACATGTAAAAATCATTTTATTCACTTTTAACTTTTAGATATATCTTTTGGTTCTTTTTATATTTCTTTCCTCTTTTATGTGTTCTCTCCCTCCTCCTCCTTCTCATCCACCTCCAAGTCAGCAAACCAAACTAGAAATGTTATAAGTATTTTATTAGAAGATTTAATTACTCACTTAGCAGAAACATAACATTTCTGTTTTGTTTGTGTTTATGTATGTGTGTATTTTGCTTGTGTGTGGACCGAGTTGTGAATTCACGTAGTTTCATGGTTCGGCCCTTAATGTTTATGCCAAGCCATTAAATATCTTGCCAACTATGGGATGCGGTGGCTTACATGCAGGGACAGACACTAGTCTTTTATTAAATACCAATTTCTTTATTACCCACAAGGGGCTAAACACAGAGGGGACAAACAAGGACAGACACTAGTCTTTTATTAAATACCAATTTCTTTATTACCCACAAGGGGCTAAACACAGAGGGGACAAACAAGGACAGACATAGGTATTAAGTCGATTACATCGACCCCAATGCGTAACTTGTACTTAATTTATCGACTCTGAAAGGATGAAAGGCAAAGTCGACCTCGGTGGAATTTGAACTCAGAACGTAACGGCAGATGAAATACCGCTAAGCATTTCGCCCGGCATGCTAACGTTTCTGCCAGCTATGGGATGCGGTGACTTACATGCAGGGACAGACACTAGTCTTTTATTAAATACCAGCTGAGGCCTTCACCTTAGAGGGGAACAAACCAGATAACAGATCCAAACCATACAGAGGCCCCCCAGATATAAAATTACTTTTCTTACCTAAGCCTTTCACTCTTGAAACCGAGGCCATTTATGGCTTTTGTCCACCGTCCTCGACTCTGGGCTGTCTTTTCTGCTTCTATGAGGGAAGGTCTTCCTCCCTCAGATCTTTTTGGTTTCAAATTGTTATTGAGGCAGAATTGGTGCAGTGTCAACCTTTATTACCCTGCATTCTTAATGTTGATCTCAACATCTGCACTTTACCGGACTACAAAGTCCTTCAGTGCTGCACTTCTCCACCTCTCTTTCTCTCCTTCTCTCTCCCTCTCTCTCTCCCTCTCTCTTTCTCTCTCTCTCTCTCTATCACTCCCTCCCTCTTTCTCTCTCTCCCTCTTTCTCTCTCTCCCTCTTTCTCTCTCTCCCTCTCTCTTTCTCTCTCTCCCCTCTACTCTCTCCCTCTCTCTCTCTTCCTCTTTCTCTCTCTCCCTCTCTCTCTTTCTCTCTCTCCCCCTCTCTCTCTCCCTCTCTCTCCCTCTCTCTCTTCCTCCTCTCTCTCTCTCTCTCTCTCTCTCTCTCTCTCTCTCTCTCTCTCTCTCTCTCTCTCTCTCTCTCTCTCTCTACCATCCCTCTTATTCTTTTCACAATGCTAATTAAATGTAGTGGCAATAATAATCAAGGCCGTGAGCTGGCAGAATCATCAGCACTCCAGGTAAAAATGTTGAGTGGAATTTCGTCTGCCTCTGTGTTCTGAGTTCAAATTCCACCGAGGTCAACTTTGCTTTTCACCTTTCCGGGTCTGCAAAGTAAGTTACCAGTTAAGTATTGGGATTGATGTAATTGACTTAACCCTTCCCTGAAATTGCTGGCCTTGTGCCAAAATTTAAAGCGAATAGTAGGTGGTGGGGGATGACAGAGGGAGGGGCAGAGGTTGGTTAGGGTGCTGGTGGCAGTGGTGATGGTGGTGGTAGCAGTGGTAGTGGCAGTGGTGTTGTTAGAAAGGTTTCACATACACACATTCATGCATGACAGTTCAGTGAAGGTTAATACTTTACTCCAACTCCACTCGCTCACTCCACTCCACTCTCTCTTCCACTCCACTCTCTCATTCCACTCCACTCGCTCACTCCACTCCACTCGCTCACTCCACTCCACTCGCTCATTCCACTCCACTCGCTTACTCCACTCCACTCGCTCACTCCACTCCACTCGCCCACTCCACTCCACTCGCTCACTCCACTCCACTCGCTCACTCCACTCCACTAGTTCACTCCACTCCACTGCACTCCAACTGCCATTGTACATCATATTTTTGGTGGATGGAGTAACCCCATAATTTGACCCTCGTCCCCGTTCAAATTGAAATGAGAGCAGGAGTAGTGGAGTAGAAGGAGCTGGTAAGACAATATAGACAGAGTGCTTGACATCCTCAAATTTGACCCCTAATCCTCATGGCCACATCTGGCACTGCAACTGTATTCATAAACATTTTTATTCCCCCACCATTTCCATCCCCAACAACTCCATAATTATTCCTTTCATTCTCAGGTTACCTCCACCCTACACCCACCCCCATACTTTCATGATTGGTTTTCATCTCCAGACCTAAATATTTCAGAGACACATGCTGCATTCCTGTAAATGGTGAAATTGCATTATTAATATTGTTTATCAGACCTGAGGGCTGTTGAGTCAGTTGTTGCTTAACGACCAAATATTGTTTAATTACATTAAAGAAACTTCTGAAGTCCCCTATGTCACCCAGTTCCTGGATTTCAAGTGCTTTCACCTGCCACCAATTGTTCTACATTGCACTTGATTATATCAAAACTGCAGCATTTGTCTGCCGGCAAGCTTTCCTTTTGCGATCATTATTCGTATCAATTTGAAAATTCTTGTCAAGACGGCGAACTGGCTAAATTGATAGCATACCAGGCAAAATGCTTAGCAGTATTTCATCTGTCTTTACATTCTGAGTTCAAATTACTCCAGAGTCAAATTTGCCTTTCATCCTCTGGGAGTTGATGAACTGAGTACCAGCTATGTACTGGGGTTGATATAATTGACTAGCTCCCTACCCCAAATTTCAGGCTTTGTGCCTTTAATAGAAAGGATTATTCTTGTCAATTTTGTTGGCAGGAAAATCTACTCTCTTTCTGTCAAGTAGCTGCCTGTTATGAGGACTTGTTGTCATCAGTTTTCTTGGTGATTTTTTTGAGGTGAAAACACAAAGGTTACTGACAACTTGCTAAGATCCTTTCCTTGTATACCAGAATATATGATAGGCCATGGTCCATCCAACAATCATTGACTCCTTTCACGGCAATATCTTTACAATCTTGGGTGACCCGCTGTTCTTGAGGAGACCTATTGAGTCAAGTACATCAACATCAATATAAAAATTCAAATGGAAATTGTAGTTAAGACACCCGTGCCGGTGACACATAAAAAGCACCATCCAAACGTGGCAGATGCCAGCGCCGCCTGACTGGCATCTGTGTTGGTGACACGTAAAAGCACCAACCGATCACGGCCGCTTGCCAGCCTGCTCTGGCCCCTGTGCCGGTGGCACGTAAAATACACCCACTACACTCATGGAGTGGTTGGCGTTTGGAAGGGTATCCAGCTGTAGAAACACTGCCAAATCAGACTAGAGCTTGGTGCAGCCTCCATGGCTTACCAGACCCCGGTTGAACCGTCCAACCCATGCTAGCATGGAAAACAGACGTTAGATGATGATGATGATGATGTTTCTTTGTTGATGTAGTCATAATGGTCTACCAATTCCTTGATCACAGATGCTGCTTTGAATTCTTGCATCCATTTATCAAAAAACTCTTTTGTCGATTAATTCAGTCATCCCTCGCATTTTGTTAGGAGCAAAAACACTTTTTGAGTTAGTTTTTCCCATGCTCTCCTTTCCAGTTGTGCCATTCCAGAGATTCAGATTTTCACCTAGCCAGATTGGGGTGTTTTGAATTCTGTCTAACCCTGAGCCCTACCCCAGTGAGGATTGCCTACTGCTACCGCCATCATCTTCCATCACAGTCATTTAGCCGCTTCAGCCTGTTCTGCATTTTGTGATGCCGGGCGCAAAAATACCTTAAGCTAAGCCTGAAAGTATTCAGAACACAGAATAACATGTAACAAAATTAATTTGCAAACATATTTACATTCCCATATAACAGTTAAGAACATCACCATTATTGTATTACGCATGTGCGGAAGTGTTTGTTCGACTAGGTGCTGCTGCCTTAATTACGCATGACTCAAGTTAGAGAAGGGGTGCGTATTATACACAAGGAAGCAAAAACAAAAGGGGTTTCCTTGAGTTAGCTTCAATGAGTGTCCTGCACTGTATATACATACACAACATACCGTAAATCCTCAAGTATAGTCCGCCCTTGAGTATAATATGCAGGGGATTTTTAGGGGGCTGTACCTCTGAAAAACCTAAACCTTGTGTATAATATGCACCCCTTCTCTAACTTGAGTTGTGCATAATTAAGCCAGCAGCATCTAGTCGAACAAACACTTCCATGCATGCGTAATACAATAATGGTGATGTTCTTAACTGTTATATGGGAATGTAAATATGTTTGCAAATTGTTTTTGTTACATGCTATTCTGTGTTCTGAATACTTTTATTTTAATAAATGTTGCTTACTGCAAGTTATGGATGATTCTTTTATGACTTCATTGCTTTCAGGCTTAGCTTAAGGTATTTTCACGCCCGACATCACAAAATGCGTCTGAATAAACATTGCTGGACAGCAAATAGAGACTCGGACATTGCTTAGAAAATATTTTTCATTTTTAACCTTGTATATAGTACGCACTAGGGATTTTGACCTTTAAATTTTGGGTAAAAAATGTGGATTATACTCGAGGATTTACGGTACACACACATTCGTAGATATTCACCATACACATGCACACACCTCTTATACACACACACACACACACACATACTGAATACATACAGCCACAGAATACACACACACAATGCAGGCATATACACACATTCAGATATATTCATTATATATATATGAAAAGGTGGCAAGCTGGCAGAAACATTAGCACACCGGGCGAAATACTTATCAGTATTTCGTCTGCCATTACGTTCTGAGTTCAAATTCCGCCGAGGTCAACTTTGCCTTTCATCCTTTCGGGGTCGATTAAATAATTACCAGTTACGCACTGGGGTCAATATAATCAACTTAATCCGTTTGTCTGTCCTTGTTTGTCCCCTCTGTGTGTAGCCCCTTGTGGGCAGTAAAAAATAGGTCTATCATCTGCCATCACGTTCTGGGTTCAAATTCCTCCAAGGTCGACTTTGCCTTTCATCCTTTCAGGCTCGATAAATTAAGTACCAGTTACGCACTGGGGTCGATGTAATCGACTTAATCCCTTTGTCTGTCCTTGTTTGTCCCCTCTATGTTTAGCCCTTGTGGGCAATAAAGAAATAAGATATATTCATATCTCCCCACACATTTACACACACACATACACACCACCCTCAAAATACATATAATCCCCCACTCATTCACACATCCACATACCCATACATACTCAAACCTTAACCAACTGTATAACATTAGCTCTATCGTATCTGCAGTGTAATGTGTGTTATGTAATATATGCACTGTCATGTTTAGTCCGTAATGCATGTCGTGCTGTGACATACATGTTATATAATGTATGCTACACCATGTATTTTATGCCATGTGAAATACAAAACTTCAATGCTGTCCAAGATGTCATGAAGAGATGTTCAATTAATTTCATGTTAATTAAGATGTTTTCCTGTTGTAATGTTTCCTGAGGCATTCTTTTAATCGTTCTACTAATTAGCAAGTTATTTTACAATTTTCAAGCCTGCTCCTCTTTTGTCTCCAATTTCTACAGATCTTTGGTAAAACATTTCTTTACAAAGTGCCTTTGTTGCTGCTGTGTTTGCTTTCTTAATTTCTCAGTCAATTAACGGTCATTCTGTTTACCATAAGTTCATTTTTAGTTGGTTCACTGTTGCAACATTTAACAATAACCCATTTGTTCTGTTAGCTCATTGTTAACCATAATTCAGCCAAGGTTGACTTTGCCTTTCATCTTTTCGGGGTCATTTAAATAAGTACTAGTTACGCACTGGGGTCGATGTAATCGATTTAATCCGTTTGTCTGTCCTTGTTTGTCCCCTCTGTGTTTAGCTCCTTGTGGGTAGTAAAGAAATACGTTCACTGTTGTAATACATAGTAGTTGAAACACCTTGGTTTCCGTAATTTTACTTGGCTTGTCCCATCCAATTATGATATAATTAACAATGTGATCAGTTTACGTTCTTTATCGTGTTACAAATGCGTAGAATTCTAATTAGAATTTTATCTCCATCAAAGACAGAAACATATGAGAAGATATTGACCAATTCTTTGCTACGCTGCTGGAGTGATAACATCTGAGCCCTTATTAGTGTTGCAGTTGACTCCAAATTGGTGTCACAGATGACCCCTAACTGGTATCGCAGTTGACCACTAATTGACGTCACAGCTGAACTCTAACTGGTATTGCAGTTGACCCCTAAGTGATGTTGCAGCTAATCACAGCTGAACTCGGTAACTGGTGTTGCAGTTGACCCCTAAGTGATGTTGCAGCTACTCCCTAATTGATGTTGCGGCCGATCCTTAATAAGAGTCACGGCTGCACAGAAAGTAGAAAGAAAAAAGATTGTGTTACAGCGTGGCCCTGAATAACTTGGACATTCTCAGATAATGACTGCTGCTGGCCATTTCTGCTGGGAAGAGAGAGCAATGCTGTTGGAAGGTCCCATAATGATGATGATTGCCAATTGACAGATGATGAAGGAAGTGCACTGCAGTGTGAGAAGTATCCTGGGTTCAATTCCACTATGTGGTATCTTTGGCCAAGTGCTTTTGCTATTGTCTCAAATCAACTCAAGCTGAGTGACTGTGGGTAGATGGAACCTCAGTAGTATCCCAGCAGATGGACTCTACCTGTAATTGCATTATACCTGGCTGCGTCATGGTGATCCTACCTGAGAATTATGTTCAGAGTACATGTGTTTGTGAAATACAGCCACTTAACACTCATTTAATTAGTGAGCAACTGGATACTTCATCATCATCATCATCATCATCATCGTTTAACGTCCACTTTCCATGCTAGCATGGGTTGGACAATTTGACTGAGGACTGGTGATGACTGAGGAATGGCGATGACTGAGGAATGGTGATGACTGAGGAATGGCGATGACTGAGGACTGGCGATGACTGAGGAATGGCCATGACTGAGGAATGGCCATGACTGAGGAATGGCCATGACTGAGGACTGGCGATGACTGAGGAATGGCCATGACTGAGGAATGGCCATGACTGAGGAATGGCCATGACTGAGGAATGGCCATGACTGAGGAATGGCCATGACTGAGGAATGGCCATGACTGAGGAATGGCCATGACTGAGGAATGGCCATGACTGAGGAATGGCCATGACTGGGGAATGGCGATACATCAAAATTATTATTGGAGTTCACCACACACACACACGTACACATGCTTGTATATTCATTTACTTGTTTCGGTCATTTGATGGTGGCCATGCTGGAGCAACACCAGCAAGCTGGCAGAATTGTTACCACAAAGAACAAAATGCTTTGTAGCATTTCACCCATCGCTACACCTTATAAGGAAACAGCTGTAAGCTAATGGAGTTCATAAAATAATTGTTTATTTCTTTGTCTTCTAATTTTCTTATGTATTTATAAGCCTGAATGATTGCTCTAAGATCCATGGTGTATTTTATAAATATGCTGTTCAAGTATCATAATAGCATGAAACTATTGGTAGCTCTTTTGGTTGTGTATTTGATTTTATATATACATGTATATATCATCATCATTTAACGTCTGCTTTCCATGCTAGCATGGGTTGGGCAATTTGACTGAGGACTGGTGAACCAGATGGCTGCACCAGGCTCCAATCTGATCTGGCAGAGTTTCTACAGCTGGATGCCCTTCCTAACGCAAAACCACTCCGAGAGTGTAGTGGGTGCTTTTACGTGCCGCTGGCATGAGGGCCAGTCTGACAGTACTGGCAACAGCCACGATCAAATGGTGTTTTTAACGTGCCACCTGCACAGGAGCCAGTCCAGCGACACTGGCAACAACCTCACTCAAATGTTTTGTTTATATATATATATATATATATATATATATATATATATATATGCAAAGAGCACCATACATGATCGTTGATACAGCGGCTAACCAGCTTCCATGCCAGTGGCACATAAAAGGCACCATTCAAGTGTGATCGTTACCAGCATCGCCTTACTGGCACTTGTGCCCGTGCTAGTAGGGTGCCAAGAGCATCATCCAAGCGTGATCGTTGCCAGAGCAGCCAACTGGTTTCCGTGCCGGTGGCACGTAAAAGGGCACCATTCGAGCGTAATCATTACCAATGTCGCCTTACTGGCACCTGTGCTGGTGGCATGTGTAAAAGGATTCGAACAAGGTCGTTGCCAGTACCGCCTGACTGGCCCCCGTGCCGGTGGCATGTAAAAAGCACCCACTACACTCTCGGAGTGGTTGGTGTTAGGAAGGGTATCCAGCTGTAGAAACTCTGCCAGATCAAGACTGAAGCTTGGTGCAGCCATCTGGTTCGCCAGCCCTCAGTCAAAATCATCCAACCCATGCTAGCATGGAAAGCGGACGTTAAACGATGATGATGATGATGATGATGATATATATGCACACACACACATACACATCCATACATGTGTCTGTATGTGTATATAAATGTGTGTGTGTACACACACATGCATACACACACATACACACACAAAAGACATGTATGTGTGTGATTGTATTACTGTTTATACATACCTAAACAACCACCAGTTATCATCCCCATTTACTTTTCTGTGTAACGAGCATTCTTTCCCAGAGATAACGATAAACTATTTCAAATATAGCCACAATAACAGCAGTTACACAATGTTAATTGTTCTCATTAATTTTACTTAATTATCCTTCATTATTATATCATTACTGTTGTTTTCATTAAATGAATCATTCCACTCCTAATCATTTTCTCCTTAACTGCTCTGGATTCACTGTGATGTTTGTCTTTTAACGAACTCATCCATTCGTTGCTGTCATTTCTTCCAGTTTTCCCGCTTCACCATCGTATCCAGCTCTATAATTCCATCTCAGTTGTCTGCAATAAACTGACATAAAAAACAAGTTTTCTAGTGAAACACATTTTTGAGGTCTTTAACTGACAGAAATATTACCATATTAAAGGATTTTCTTATAGTTCTCTGTCTTACAATAGAACAAAAGGACAGACATCTTTTTGAATAGAAAAGTGTTATTCTATTTTGGTTGAAAAAAGAAAGAAAAAGAAACCTTAATGTTTCACATACAGACTGTATGACACGTGTGTACGAACAGCCATGCTACATGGCAGTGAAACATGGGCCGTGACTGCTGAGGATATGCGTAAGCTCGCAAGAAATGAACCCAGTATGCTCCAATGGATGTGTAATGTCAGTGTGCATACCCGACTGAGTGTAAGTGCCTTGAGAGAAAAGTTGGACCTAAGAAGCATCAGATGTGGTGTGCAAGAGAGACGTTTGCGCTGGTATGGGCATGTGGTGAGAATGGATGAAGATAGTTGTGTGAAAAAGTGCCACACCCTAGCGGTTGAGGGAACCTGTGGAAGAAACAGACCCAGGAAAACCTGGGACGAGGTGGTGAAGCACGACCTTGAACTTTAGGTCTCACTGAGGAAATGACTAGAGACCGAGACCTCTGGAAGTATGCTGTGCGTGAGAAGACCCGGCAGGACAAGTGAGACCATAACCCGTGGCCTTCTACATGGGATGTAGCCAGCCCACTTATGCATACCTTCCCTTCTTGGGACACAAAACTCTACTTGTGAAGACCTGTTGAGGCAAGTGAGAATCAGAATCAGAATCAAAATCGATCAATGGAAATTGCAGCTGAGTTACTAGTGCCGGTGGCACGTAAGAGAACCATCCGAACGTGGCCATTGCCAGCGCTGCCCCGATTGGCCTCGTGCCGGTGGCACATAAAAAGCACCATCCATTCGTGGCCGTTGCCAGCCTTGCCTGGCCCCCATGCCGGTGGCACATAAAAATCACCATCCGATCGTGGCCGTTTGCCAGACTCATCTGGCACCTGTGCTGGTGGCATGTAAAAAAGCACCCCCTACACTAATTCAACCTACACAAGTTTTTAGACATTGAATGGGTATAGGGGTGCACCAGAATAAAATAGTAATCAAAGGGGTCCAAAGATAAAAAAATGGTTGAGAACCCCCTTCTTTAGATGTATGTATTGCAAGAAACAGCTAGGTTTCTTTCTCTAACATTTTACATAGTTCCATCTAAATGTTGTCAGCCACTAAGAGACATGCCAATTTTCTAATGGCATGGCATGGCATCTCTCGTGGAAGCGCTATCCAACCAAAATGCAAATATATGGGAAACTACCACCCGTGTCATCTCTTGTGAAAGGTAGAAGAGTCCAGTTTGCTGGACATTGTTGTAGAGCTGAAAAAGAAGTAATTTCTGCTCTTCTCCTCTGGAAGCCATCTACTCGCAGTATCAGAGGGTGCACACTCTCCTACCCTGATGTTATCTCCAGGGATAGAGGCATCCAGCAACAGGACCTCCGTAATGCCATGATGGACCATGAAGTCTGGTGTAGCATGGTAAATTCCATTGTCTCGACCACGGTCGAACAATGATGATGGAGAGACATGCTTGGCTGGTCAAGGTCAAGCAACTGACAAGCAAATCTGTAATATTGAGCAGAATATTTGCAGTAGCCCATCTCATTATTTATTCACACACAACAGAAGCCCAAATGCAAACCTGGAAGTACTTATAATACTACTACTGGATAACACAGGGTGAAATCTGAAGGGGAATGAGTTATATAGTTATGGTATATTCTTAACAGAATATACCATAACTATATATATATATATATATATAAAAGCGGCAAGCTGGCAGAAACGTTAGCACGCTGGGCGAAATGCTTAGCAGTATTTCGTCTGCCGTTACATTCTGAGTTCAAATTCCACTGAGGTTGACTTTGCCTTTCATCCTTTCTGGGTCGATAAATAAAGTACTAGTTATGCACTGGGGTCAACGTAATCGACTTAATCCCTTTGTCTGTCCTTGTTTGTCCCCTCTATGTTTAGCCCATTGTGGGCAATAAAGAAATATATATATATATATATATATATATATAAAAGCGGCAAGCTGGCAGAAACGTTAGCACGCTGGGCGAAATGCTTAGCAGTATTTCGTCTGCCGTTACATTCTGAGTTCAAATTCCACTGAGGTTGACTTTGCCTTTCATCCTTTCTGGGTCGATAAATAAAGTACTAGTTATGCACTGGGGTCAACGTAATCGACTTAATCCCTTTGTCTGTCCTTGTTTGTCCCCTCTATGTTTAGCCCATTGTGGGCAATAAAGAAATATATATATATATATATATATATATATATAATGTGCATGGCTCAGTGGTTAGAGCATTGAGCTTACGATCATGAGGTTGTGAGTTCGAATCCCAGACTGGGCTGCATGTTGTGTTCTTGAGCAAGGCACTATAATTCACGTTGCTCCAGTTCACTCAGCTGTAGAAATGAGTTGCGATGTCACAGGTGCCAAGCTGTATCAGCCGTTGTCTTTCCCTTGGATAACACTGGTGGCGGGGAGGGGAACAACCTTGCTCGGACTTGTGCCTGGGATGGTAACTTTCTAGGTGCAATCCCATGGTCAGTCATAACCGAAGGGGGTCTCAAATATATATAATATGTTGAGCTTCTTTCATTTTCTGTTTTTTTGTTACCCTCAAGGTGCTAAACATAGAGGGGATAAACAAGGACAGACAAACAGATTAAGTTGATTACATTGACTTCAGTGTGTAACTGGTACTTATTTAATCGACCCCGAAAGGATGAAAGGCAAAGTCAACCTCGGCGGAATTTGAACTCAGAACATAACGGCAGATGAAATACGGCTATGCATTTCGCCCGGCGTGCTAACGTTTCTGCCAGCCTGCCGCCTTTCGGTTTCTGTCTACCACTCACAAGGCTTTGGTTGGCCCGAGGCTATAGTAGTAGACACTTGCCCAAGGTGTCACGCTATGAGACTGAACCCAGGACCATGTGGTTGGGAAGCAAGATTCTTACCAGACAGCTACACCTGTGTCTATATTTTGTTCATCTTTTTTTCTTTCTCTTGCATGGATTTGCAAAAATAATTCCAAGGTCTCCTGTAATCTTTCAGAAGTGTTGGTATGTATTCAGTGAATGTCACAATTATTTTGTTAAATAATTTTATTCCATGTGTGTTATATACACACACATATACACACATAGTACCGAAGTTGTCTGTTGTCTGTGATGAAAAAAAAAAAAAAAAAAACTTCAAATTCGCTCACTTAAACTATCATATATCTTCCATAATAACAGTAACTCTTAATAATGACTTTCCCCTCTCAACTCTGTGATTCTGGTCCTTGTGACTTTCTTCTCTGCCTGATAATCTGATGCCATTCAATCTCTTCAGGAAATTTCATAGCCCAAGCGCCATTGGAATTCCACTGTGATGTACGGTGACAGTACCACCCACCTCCAATCGCCACTGTCATCATCACCACCACCCACTTCTACTGTTGCCCACCCAACCACCCACTGACCTCCACCCATCAGTGCCTCCACACACCCCACACCCCCACCCCACCCACCCGATCCAAACTGGGTCGGGGGATGGGGGGTTGTAAAGTATTCCGTGTGATTAGGTGTGAGAGTTCGGTTGTTATGAATGTACTAACAGCACCCCCTGAGCCATCACCACTACCACCACCACCACAAGAGCTAGCTGTAACCCCCCCCGCTTACCCCCACCCCCAAAACTGCTACCCCCTGTTTATCTTCTCACTGACAGCTGCTCGACCACGACCACTTCTACCCATCTTCCATCTACCCCTAATTCAACACAAGGTCTACTTTTAGTGGCTCTCTTCTCCCCCCCCTCCTTCACTGACAAAGGCCAACCATTGACAAGGAGTAAAAAATTTGTAATTTAGTCATCATTGAGTATCTACTGACTGTAGCTTGTTAGGTAACATCAAACTATATTAACTCATATTGGTGGCGCTCTTGCCCTTAATTTCGCTTGTCTTTCCTAACTTCCCAGAGGGTGTCATTGTGCTTTGATGAAGGGGATAAAATAATTTAACATATGTTTAACATTACATTTCTTCATTTTAGTACTAAAACACAAGGAGTTTTTTTTTTATCTTTAATATTTTTCTCTCCTCCTCATCTTCTCTTTCTCCCATGATTCCACAGGAAATAAATTAAAAATGTTTATTTTTTCTCATTTATTTTTCCTTCGGTTTATTTATATTCTTTCTTCTCTTCCCCCCTATTTTTTTTTTTTTTCTCAAAATTCAGTTTTAGGTTTTCCTGGGGAATTAAAACATGAAATCTACTTTTTGTAAATTGTAACAATTTTTCTTGTCTATTTTGCTATGTTTTAGTTGGTGTCTCCAGCTTAAAAAAATGTTTTCTTCATCACTTCCCCCTGTAGACTCATTTATGAAGAAGGCCCAGTGGTGAGGGAGGTTGGCACTCATTGTTCCTGAGAATATGAAGAGGGAAAGTGGCTCAGTGGATAACAACTAAGACGAACCTTAATAATAATAATAATAATAATAATAATCCTTTCTACTATAGACACAAGACCTGAAATCTTGGGGGAGGGCGATAGTCAATTTCATTGAACCCCAGTGTTTCACTGGTACTTAATTTATCGATCCCAAAAGGAGGAAAGGCAAAGCTGACCTCGGCAGAATCTAAACTTAGGATGTAAAGACAGACAAAATATCACTAAGCATTTCGCCCAGCATGCTAACGATTCTGCCAGTTCACTACCTTAACCCTTTAGTATTTAAACTGGCCATATCCGGCCAAAACAATATTTTATTCTAAGTTGCCACAGTTCACCTTAGTTGCCTGTAATATGCACCAGATAACATGAGAATGTTAACAGCAATATGCCAACCCTCTAAGAGAGTACGCATTGGTAAGTAGCTTGTTTACCAACTACATGGTTCCGGGTTCAGTCCCACTGCGTAGCACCTTGGGCAAGTGTCTTCTACTATAGCCTCAGACCGACCAAAGCCTTGTGAGTGGATTTGGTAGACGGAAACTGAAAGAAGCCCGTCGTATATATGTATATATATATATATGTATGTGTGTGTATATATTTGTGTGTCTGTATTTGTCCCATCCAACATCGCTTGACAACCGATGCTGGTGTGTTTATGTCCCCGTCACTTAGTGGTTCGGCAAAAGAGACCGATAGAATAAGTACTGGGCTTACAAAGAATAAGTCCCGGGGTCGAGTTTGCTCGATTAAAGGCGGTGCTCCAGCATGGCCGCAGTCAAATGACTGAAACAAGTAAAAGAGTAAAAGAGAGTATTGCTCATCTGTTTCAAGGGTCAAACTGAATTCAGAAAGGTACTTTAAGGTAGGTTTAAGGGGCATTCACATTCATTGCTTAATATTGGTTTCAAATTTTGGCACAAGGCCAACAGTTACCCCAATGCTCAACTGGTACGTTCTGAGTTCAAATTCCGCCGAAGTCAACTTTGCCTTTTATCCTTTCGGGGTCGATAAATTAAGTACCAGTTATGCACTGGGGTCGATATAATTGACTTAATCTGTTTGTCTGTCTTTCTTTGTCTTCTCTGTGTTTAACCCCTTGTAGATAGTAAAGAAACAGAGAGGACAAACAAGGACAGACAAATGGATTAAGTCGATTATATCGACCCCAGTGCATAACTGGTACTTATTTAATCGACCCCGAAAGGATGAAAGGCAAAGTCGACCTCGGCGGAATTTGAACTCAGAATGTAGCGGCAGACGAAATACCGTTAATCATTTTGCCCGGTGTGCTAATGATTCTGCCATCTCGCCACCTTAATAATAATAATAATAATCCTTTCTACTATAGACACAAGACCTGAAATCATGGGGGATGGTGATAGTCAATTTCATTGAAACCCCAGTGTTTCACTGGTACTTAATTTATCAATCTCAAAAGGAGGAAAGGCAAAGCTGACCTCGGCAGAATCTAAACTTAGGATGTTAAGACAGACAAAATATCACTAAGCATTTCGCCCAGCATGCTAACGATTCTGCCAGTTCACTACCTTAATAATAATAATAATTTCATATTTTAGCACAAGGCCAGTAATTTTAGGAAGGGGCTAAGTTGATTACATCAACCCTAGTGATCAACTGATACTTATTTTATCGACCCCAAAAGGATGAAAAGCAAAATCAACATCAGCAGAATTTGAACTCAGAATGTTAAAATGGTTGAAATGTCGCTAAGCATTTTGCCTGGCGTACTAACAATTCTGTCAGCTCGCTGCCCTAATAATAATAATAATAATAATAATAGTAATTGTAATACTCTCTTTTGCCGAACCGCTAAGTAACGGGGACATAAACACACCAGCATCGGTTGTCAAGCAATGCTAGGGGGACAAACACAGACACACGAACACACACACACACAACATATATATATATATACATATATACGACGGGCTTCTTTCAGTTTCCGTCTACCAAATCCACTCACAAGGCTTTGGTCGGCCCGAGGCTATACTAGAAGACACTTGCCCAAGGTGTCATGCAGTGGGACTGAACCCGGAACCATGTAGCTGGTAAACAAGCTACTTACCACACAGCCACTCCTGCGCCTATCAAAATTATTTACGTTTTACATAATTACCATCCTGAATTTCAAAAAATTATCTGGTCTATTTACTATAACGGATTTTGTGTTTATCTCTGAAAGAGTTGGTGTTGGTAAAAAAAAACCTAAATATCTGATGTAAGTTAAGTAAAAATGAGAATATGTGACTGTAGATGGAAGAAAATTATGTAATTAGGATATCCTACTAACCCTTGAAATGTGTGTGTGTGTGTGCGTGTGTGTGTGTGTGCATGTGTGTGTGTGAGTGTGCATGTGTGTGTGTGTGAGACATAGTCAGTTTAAATAAAATGAAGATACTTCTTTAATTGTTATAATTAATAGGACAATATTTTTTTACAAACGACTCGATTGACTCGGACTGTCATTACTCAGGGGGTGTCATGGGGAGTTGCATTTTTTAGGCTTTGGGCAAGTTTATTGACTGAGACTAACTACACAAAACACATATAGACATTTAAACACACATGTATAAGCACACATATATAAACACACTACATGCTATTATCACACACATATATATATATACATATCCGAACGTGGCCGATGCCAGACACCTCTGGCACCTGTGCAGGGGCACGTAAAAAACACCACTACACTCGCGGAGTGGTTGGCGTTAGGAAGGGCATCCAGCTGTAGAAACACTGCCACTAGACTGGAGCCTGGGGCAGTCCCGAGCTCCCCAGACCCCGGTCGAAACCGTCCAACCCGTGCTAGCGCGGAAAACGGACGTTAAACGATGATGATGATGATGATGATGATATACATGCATACATATAAAAACACACATGAATTTATCTTTCACTCACATATTAGATCTCACACTTACATGCATGGAAATGCTCATAAAGAAACATAGGCACAGCAGTGGCTGTGTGGTAAAATAGCTTGTTTACCAACCACATGGTTCTGGGTTCAGTCCCACTGCATGGCACCTTGGGTAAGTGTCTTCTACTATAGCCTCGGGCCGACCAAAGCCTTGTGAGTGGATTTGGTAGACGGAAACTGAAAGAAGTCCGTCGTATATATGTATATATATATATATATATATCTCCCTGCTTCCTTTTCCTGCGCCTATTATAATAATACTGTAATTGTTCCATTTGTTGTTTTTTGTTTCCCGTTTGGATTAAATTATATATATATATATATGTGTGTGTGTGTGTGTGTTTGTGTGTCTGTCACCTAACATCACATATGATACTACTACTACTACTACTACTACACACCTCATATACTAGCACATGTACCTTAACAGCTGTCACTAAGACTGGACTGTGTCACCAACAACATGAACACTGGCATCTCTGTCACCACTACTGCTATGGCCAACGCTACCACCACTACCATCAACGCGACCAACCACTACCTCCAACACCACCAACCACTACCTCCAACACTACCAACAACTACCTCCAACACCACCACCACCACCTCCGACACCACCACCACCTCCGACACCACCACCACCTCCGACCCACCACCACCTCCGACACCACCACCACCACCTCCGACACCACCACCACCTCCGACACCACCACCACCTCAGACACCACCACCACCTCCGACACCACCACCACCTCCGACACCAACACCACCACCACCACCTCCGACACCACCACCACCTCCGACACCACCACCACCACCTCCGACACCACTACCACCACCTCTGACACTACCACCACCTCTGACACAACCACCACCTCCGACACCACCACCACCACCTCCGACACCACCACCACCACCTCAGACACCAACACCACCACCACCACACCTCCGACACCAACACCACCACCACCACCACCACCTCCGACACCAACACCACCACCTCCGACACCACTACCACCACCTCTGACACTACCACCACCTCTGACACAACCACCACCTCTGACACTACCACCACCTCTGACACAACCACCACCTCCGACACCACCACCACCACCACCTCCGACACCACCACCACCACCTCAGACACCACCACCACCACCACCACCTCCGACACCAACACCACCACCCCACCACCACCTCCGACACCAACACCACCTCCGACACCACCACCACCTCTGACACCACCACCACCTCTGACACAACCACCACCACCACCACCTCCAACACCACTATCACCACCTCCAACACCACCACCACCTCAGACCCGAAAAGATGAAAGACAAAGTCAACCTCAGTGGAATTTGAACTCAGAACTCAGAATGTTGAGGCAGATGAAATGCTGCTAAGCAATTTGTCCTCTGTGCTAACCATTCTGCCACCTTGTCACCTTGGTAACAGCAATAAATAAGTTTGGTCGACAGAGGAAGGGAAGGGGGTTAAAAAAGCAGGATTGTGTGTGTGTGTGTTTGTGTGTTGCAGTTTGTGTATATTAAGTGCTTGTGGTGGTGGGTGGGAGGAAGGGATGGGTTGACAGTTGGAGGAAAGGGACGGAGGAGGTGTATATGAGAAGGATAGAAAAGGAGCGTGAGGAGGAAAAAGAAGGAAGAGAAGAATGTAGTTGTGTGTGTGTGTGTGTGTGCGTGTGTGTGTGTGTGTGTGTGTAGGGTGTAAGTGTTGAGTGAGTGCAAAATGCATTTCAGTTTCTATCAGTGAATTTTGGTGGATTAATTGTGAAGATTGAACCCCCCCCCCCCGCAAGTGTTGATTAATGATTGATGGTGCCAGCAGATAAATAATTAGTGTTCACTAATTTACGAAAGGTTAACGACTAACTCTAACATTGGATGAGATAGGTTTGTGTTGCGCAGTGGCAGCGGAGAGTGGTGAGGGGCGGGGCAGCCAGAATCGGTTTTTGAGGGCCTCAGTGAGGGCAGTTAATATTTGGGGGGACAAAACTAAGGGTTTGTTTTTGCAGGAAATTTTCCAGGCTCTGTACAATATTTTGTGGTATATGCCTCAGCTCTTTTTAGGTTCAGTTCAAATCTCCTTGCTTTGCATATTTTCATCATCATCATCATCATCATCAGCCAGAGGGTATTGCTGTCTCAAGTCCTAGGACTTATAGGGATTATTGTGGCACCCCTGGTTATGACATGCTGCCATGGTCTAAGTTTCTTTATATTTGGAATTACTGCCCCTCCAAGTTAGATGGGAGAATCATGTCTTGCTTGTAGATTCCATTTTTGGAAAGGTTTCTATGGCTGGCTGTCCTTCCTAACACCAACCACTTTGCAGAGGGTACTGGGTATATTTTTTACTATGCCACTAGCTCTAGTGAGTTTGTCCTGTCCGCAAGAAGACTAAAGCGTCTTCACTACTAAACATTATCTATGCTCATTCACGGCAATGAGACCGAGTGGGTGGAAAGGAAACAGGCTGGTGTCAGAAGATGAATGAAGTTGAAAGAGAAGGAAGGAGTAATAGAAGAGAGGGAGAGACAGTTATAGCAGAGAGTAGTGGGAGAGAGACATTAATGGCAGCTTCATTTTCATTGGTGAAAGAGAAAGAGATGGATTGTTGTAGAGACGGGTGGTAAGAGAAAGTGACATTATCATCACTGTGTATAAAAATATACCCAGTACTCTCTGTAAAGTGGTTGGCGTTAGGAAGGGCAGCCAGCCATAGAAACCTTTCCAAAAATGGAATCTGCAAGCAAGACATGATTCTCCCATCTAACTTGGAGGAGGCAGTAATTCCAAATATAAAGAAACTTAAGCCATGGCAGCATGTCTAACCAATACCAGCAGGGGAAGCAGATGTGCAAAGGATGAGGATGATGGTGAGGAATAAAGAGGACAAGGTGGTCTTTTGTATTCTTGGGTGATAGGGTATGATTTGAGGCAGATCTGTCCGAGTGACCATATTGGGGTTATCTCCCCTTTCCAACCTAGAGAATTATTATGGTGTTCTGTAAAGGGCTAATTATGATTTTGGCAGGACCCTTATTTTGCCACAACTAGCTTCAAGAAAAGTGCAGGACTTGTGTAATGACTTGGAAGAATTCTGCTGTCATTGACTTCTTGTCAGAAACAAAAATTTGTCCACCAAGCATAAGGTTGGAAACTCAGTTCTTATATCCATGTTGTCAGAGACCAATGGTTGACTGAGTGTAGGAGGGGTTATGGAAGTGAGATTACCTACAGCTGACTACCCAGGCTAGTTTAAGAGTTATTTTCAGTGTTGGCTGTTTTCTGCATTATTAGAGGTAAGGAAAACTCGATGTTAATAAAAGCCTCACTGACTTAACTGAATATCTGATATCATTGATTATTCTTAATTATTAATAATTGCCATCAGCACTCTCTCTCTCTCTCTGTCTAGCCATCTATCTGTTCAAAAGGCTTAGGAGTGCTTGGCTAATAATGAAGGTCTTAATTTCTCATCTTCCTTTCTGCTTTAACCTTTTAGGACCGATTAGCTGAGAGATATTTAATATCTTAGCAGAGATACGGTTCCGGATGTAGGCTTTGCACCTAAATATCTTCCTCAACATAAACGGTAACTGTTAAAACAACTTACCGATTCTATTTCAAGTAAATTGGCTACTCCTGTTCATCTGGTTTTTGCATGAATCAAGATAATATCTATGACCTTTTTGGATTTAATACTTCTAAAGCCAAAATGTAATTTACCTGGAGAAGGAAAGAGGAAAAAAAAGGAGCGCCATAATTCCTACCTGCTGTGTGTAAATTGTTTCAAAGCCTTCCTCCATTATAGATATGTTGTACTGAGTTTCCAAGGTCATCTCTAGAGGATGTTAAATAATCTGTAAGGGTCATACTTCAACTGATTAAAATAGAATTTAATCTTTGAAATATAAAATCTGTTTTAACATTAAGTGAGTTCTTAGCATTCCAAGGGTCAGATTGTATTCTAAACCATGTGCTGTCTTAGGTTTATAAAACATGTCTTAATTGGACACAGCTAAGGTACATCATTAGTCATAACTAAGACATGTGTTAATCAGTCACAACTAAGGCATGTCACTAGTCATAACTAAGACATGTCTTAATTGGTCACAACTAAAGCATGTGTTAATTGGTCGCAACTAAGGCAAGTCACTAGTTATAACTAAGACATGTCTTAATTGGTCACAACTAAGGCATGTCACTAGTCATAACTAAGACATGTCTTAATTGGTCACAACTAAGGCACGTCACTAGTCATAACTAAGACATGTCTTAATTGGTCACAACTAAGGCACGTCACTAGTCATAACTAAGACATCTCTTAATTGGTCACAACTAAGGCATCTCTTAATTGGTCACAAGTAAGGCACATCACTAGTCATAACTAAGACATGTCTTAATTGGTCACAACTAAGGCACATCACTAGTCATAACTAAGACATGTCTTAATTGCTCACAACTAAGTCACATCATTGGTCATAATGTAGATGTGCTTCATTGTGCCTTGACAGGTATCTCTCTCTGTCGTTAATTTTACTCCATCTTCAATTTAATACTGTGCTCCTCTGTCAATGACACCAGTGTGATTGAGTGGTCTTCATGCTGAACATATTGGATGTTACGTTTTAGAGACTTCCACCCTCTAACGTCTAATAGATAGGTTTTATCATTTATCATTTACTTGTTTCAGTCAGTAGACTGTGTCCATGCTGGGGCACTGCCTTGAATAATTTTAATCATAAAGCAACCCAAGTACTTTTTTTTTCTTTTGCTGAACTACTAAATTATAAAATATTCTGAAATCTCTGCCTGTCTATCTATCTATTTATTTATCTGGCTATCAGGAGTGGCTGTGTGGTAAGTAGCTTGTTTACCAACCACATGGTTCCGGATTCAGTCCCACTGCGTGGCACCTTGGGCAAGTGTCTTCTACTATAGTCTCGGGCCAACCAAAGCCTTGTGAGTGGATTTGGTAGACGGAAACTGAAAGAAGCCCGTCGTATATGTGTATATATATATATATATATATATATGTGCGTGTATGTGTTCGTGTGTCTGTGTTTGTCCCCCTAGCATTGCTTGACAATCGATGTTGGTGTGTTTATGTCCCCGTCACTTAGCGGTTTGGCAAAAAGAGACCGATAGAATAAGTACTGGGCTTACAAAGAATAAGTCCCGGGGTCGATTTGCTCGATTAAAGGCAGTGCTCCAGCATGGCCACGGTCAAATGACTGAAACAAGTAGAAGAGTAAAAAGAGATCTGTTTATCTGTCCAGCGAGCAAGCTACACATGGTGCAGGAATGGTTGTGTCACCAACAAGTTTGCTTTGCGTTTAGATGATGTTTGTGCTCAATTCCATTCACTTCTACCATCAAGTTAGGGCTTTTGCGTGATCCAAAGCTCTAACCGTAAAATGTGGAACCCTGAAACTATTCTTCGGAAGCACTCCGTCGGTTACGACGATGAGGGTTCCGGTTGAGCTGAATCAACGGAACAGCCTGCTCGTGAAAGTAACGTGTAAGTGGCTGAGCACTCCACAGACACGTGTACCCTTAACATAGTTCTCGGGGATATTCAGCGTGACACAGAGAGTGACAAGGCCGGCCCTTTGAAATACAGGTACAACAGAAACAGGAAGTAAGAGTGAGAGAAAGTTGTGGTGAAAGAGTACAGCAGGGATCACCACCATTCCCTGCCGGAGCCTCGTGGAGCTTTAGGTGTTTTCGCTCAATAAACACTCACAACGCCCAGTCTGGGAATCGAAACCGCGATCCTATGACTGCGAGTCCGCTGCCCTAACCACTGGGCCATTGCGCCTCCCCTGAAACTATAACAAACCAGTGTGTGTGCCTTCATATTCATCATTTAACATAAGCATTCCATAGTGATATGGGTTGGATCTGATGTATTGTGGAACTGCATCCTGTACAGATTTTTATTTTAGCTTGGTCCCTATGACTGGATGTCCTTCCTTATGCCAACCACATTATGGTGGGACTGGGAGCTGTTTTCATCACATCAGCAGGAATGATGATCACCTCATGACTAGCAATGCAAAGGGCTTAGAATGGTCCCCTATTACTGAGGGTGAAAAGAAGATATGAGTGTGCTGTGTATATAAGTGCGTTTGTATATGTGCATGTGTGTATGTATATATGTGTGCGTGTGCATGCATTAATGTTTGTTTTTAAGTTCAGTTGTAGTAAAAACAATTTCACATTAATCTGATGGGTTACTTTGTACTTTTGTAGAGTACAAATTTATAATTCTTAAACAAGAATGCTGTTGTCAGTGACTTCGAAGTTTTGGCCAGATAAGCCTATTACATGTTTCTGCATGTGCATGCTTATATGTACATGTGTGCACTTACATGTAATTATGCATATGTGCATATGTATGTATGTATATATATATATATAAAAATATATATGTGTGTGTATGTGTGTATATATATATCTGTGTGTGTGTATATATGTAAATGTATATACATATGTATATGTGTATATATGTAAATGTGTGTATATATATATATATATATATATATATATATATGTGTGTGTGTGTGTGTGTGTATATATATATGCATGTACTTATACATTTGTGTACATGTGCATGTATATATATATGTGTGTGTTCGTGTTAATATGTGTTCATGTGTGCATATGTATCCCATTTCACCTCAGTGACACTATATTCACCTTAATTATGGCCTATTATCAGAACAGAAGGTTAGGGTGAGGGTGAAGGCCTATCAAAGTGCATCAAAAGCCAGCCAGCCGACCAACCAGCCAACTTGGCCATACCAATCACACATTTCCACTCAACAACTCAATGCAATGAAGTTCTTTTTTTTTTTTTTAAACTTTTAAATCAAACACCAGACTGCCTGACCTGTTATTGCCATTACTATTATTCTGATCATTATTATTATCATTATTATTATTATTATTATTATATTATTATTATTATTATCAAAATGCAACGATAATAAAAAGGAAAATAATCCTATAGGATTTCTATTTCCCCTCTTTATACTGTGCGATGTTTATACATCTCTCTCTTTCCTCCCTTTCTCTCTCTCTCCCCCACTCTCACTCTTTCCCCTCCCTCCCTCTCTCTCTGTATGTATATATATATATATGTGTGTGTGTGTGTGTGTATGCACATACATACACATGCAGACTTGTATTTACATCATCATCATCATCATCGTTTAGCGTCCGCTTTCCATGCTGGCATGGGTTGGACGGTGCAACTGGGGTCTGGGAAGCCAGAAGGCTGCACCAGACCCAGTCTAAAATTCTAAAATATCTAAAATTCACTTCACTGCTCTCAAAATTTAAGTAAGAAAACAGGGAAAATAATCCAGAATCCTTGTCTAGTACTGGATCAATTCCAAAATCTAATCAGTTTGTGCCAGTCACAAAGTCAAACATCTCTGAAGGTTTCATCCAAATCCCTCCAGCAGTTCTTGGGATATCTTGTCCATGGACAAACAAACAAACAGGACTGAAAACAATACCTCCGACATTGCTAAGGCAGAGGTAATAATAATAATCCTTTCTATTATAGGCATAAGCCCTGAAATTTGGGGGAGGGGGACAGTTGATTACATCAACCCCAGTGTTTTACTGGTACTTGAGTTATCGACCCCGAAACGCTGAAAGGCAAAGTCAACCTCAACAGAATTTGAACACAGAACATAATGACAGACGAAATGCCTCTAAGCATTTCTCCCAGCATGCTAACGATTCTGTCAGCTTCCTGCCTTAATAATAATAATCATCATCATCATCATCGTTTAACGTCCGTTTTCCATGCTAGCACGGGTTGGACGGTTCAACCGGGGTCTGGGAAGCCAGAAGGCTGCACCAGGCTCCGGTCTTATCTGGCAATGTTTCTACAGC
>NC_043020.1:13644654-13667154 GCF_006345805.1 Octopus sinensis
AGGGGCTAAACACAGAAGGGACAAACAAGGACAGACAAACAGATTAAGTCGATTATATCGACCCCAGTGCATAACTGGTACTTAATTTATCGAACCCGAAAGGATGAAAGGCAAAGTCCACCTCGGCGGAATTTGAACCCAGAACGTAATGGCAGACGAAACACGGCTTCGCATTTCGCCCGGCATGCTAACGTTTCTGCCAGTTCGCCGCCTATATAGTGTCGGTTGATGGCAGGATGGTGTCAGACTGTATATCCTGTGTTATATGGTCAATATAACAGACAGACAGAAATGGTTCTGATGAAAGTAGCATCAATTTGCTTAAGTCATTCAATTTTTCTCAATTTATCAGTAGACAATTGAATAAATTTATCAGTAATGTAGCTATAATGACTACTGGAAACAGCTGTAAGCCACTGTTGCTCCAATAAAGGAAAAATATGCAATGGCCATCATTTTTCACTTGTTTATATATATGTGTATAGATAGATAGATAATGATAACTGATGAATTGTGGTTCACTACAGCTGTTCAGACATGTTTTTATTAACAAGCAGAAATGTTACATCATGCAAACACCCCACCCCATTTTCATCAAGTGAATACAGGTAAGAATTAACTATTAGACCTTCTCAAGAAAAAGAATGTAGTGTCAGATGAGTCAACTGGCCAGCCCAGGGATATATATGTGTATAGATACTGATGTGTATAACAAAGTATATACAAACATGGTGCAGTTTCTAGCTGTACTATTTTATCTCAGAGAAACTTCTTGTAACAGGATTTGTGTTGAAAATGCTACTTCATCAGGAAGAATAACCTCAGCAGATCATCAGACACTGATGTTTTGGCTTGAATTAAGCTCCTCAGTGACTAACACATGTAATCATGCTAAGCTTAATTGGAACTTTAGTTCCAATTACACAAATCAAGAAACAAAACATTTACTTATTGTGCAGAAGCTGGCCAGGTATAAGTTGAATTAATATACACACTTGAAACGGAATTGAATTCAAATAATGATTCATAACATCTATACAAACACAGAATAACATATGTGTTAAATAAGTTATATCTGAAAGATATATAAATGGTATGATAATGAGTTGGAAACCTTTGATCTTAGATCTTTTGGATCAGGGCCAAACAACAGCAGTGGGTACTGGTACCACTGCCTTAACCCTTTAGCATTTAAACCGGAAATATCCGGCCAAAAATATTCTGCCTGTTTTATGTTCAAACTGGCCAGATCTGGTCTCTCACACCAACCCTACAATATCGTTTTAAAAATTAACAGCTACTTCATCAAAATCTCATAGCTACAAGATAATGCATGATTAGTTCAAAACAATGTGGATAAAAAAGGATTAATTTTGGTAGAATAATGCGAACACTAAAGGGTTAAATAGCAATGTCACCAACATTACTGCTACTGCCATTTATCCCTGATCCAGAAAACTGATGAGAAGTGATGTCCAAGTTATTATACATTGTTTTGAGGTTTTTTGGGTTTTTCTTTTTTTTTGAAGAGAAGGGTCTGGGCATAATGGATCTAGGTACTCATTAACAAACGTGTACTTCATTTTCTTTAGACAGATGGTTGGTGATCTGAAGAAGATTTGGTTGCTATTAACAGGTCTATGCATGTAGATAATGTTCTTTAATGCAAAATCAACCCTGTCCAGTGAATCTATGATCAAAGACATTCCAGCTGTGACCATTCTATTTGTTTTTAAACTTAATGCATCTAGGACTAAGTCTTTTATCCTTTGCTTGTTCCAGTCATTTGACTGTGGCCATGCTGGGGCATTATCTTGAAAAATGTTTTGTTGAATGAATCAACTGCAGTACTTATTCTATCAGTCTCTTTTGCCAAACTGCTAAGTTATGGGATCATAGACACACCAACGTCAGTTATCAAATGGTGGTGGAGGACAAAGACACACACACACATGCACACACACACACGCACACACACACACACACACACACTCTGGCTTCTTTTAGTATCCATCTACCAAATCCACTCACAAGGCTTTGCTCAGCCCAAGAATATAGAAGATACTTGCCTAAAGTACCACACAATGGGTCTGAACCCAGAACCCTGTGATTGCAAAGCAAACTTCTTACCACTCAACCACACCTTGAAATCTCTTCCTAATTATTCTAGTGATGGCTGGGTGCAAGCTGTGGGTCTTTGATTGCTGCTATTTCTAACATTTGAATAGCCCTGGAGAAGCTATTTCACCTTCTGTGTCT
Source organism: Octopus sinensis (assembly GCF_006345805.1). Lineage (NCBI taxonomy): Eukaryota > Metazoa > Mollusca > Cephalopoda > Octopoda > Octopodidae > Octopus > Octopus sinensis. The sequence continues at coordinate 13,646,914 of NC_043020.1, forward strand.
CTTTAAGAAGTGAGTCAGCTACCTCCTGGAATGAAAACCAAGTGATGGGGTTCGCTAATTGGAAACATTAATTGGAAGAATTTACCATTTTCCATTTATCTTGGAAGTAAACTTCTACTGACTCATTAGTTTTAGTTCATTAGTTTCAGTTCGTTAAATATTGTTTACAGAATAATTATAGACAATTTCACTTCTAAGTCTAAAAACCAAATCAAATAGCTGCTTGTTACATTTCTGGCTTTCATTATATTTTCTGCACTCATTGACTTGAATGTAATTATAATTATATCACTATTGCACTAATTAAGTAAACTTAGAATCAAAGCTGTTCCAAACATGACTACCTCTATCTATTTTTTGTTTGTTTTTGGTTTTTATCATAGGTCTGGACTACATTAACTTCTTGCTTTTATTTTTAAATGCTCCACTACCATCATCAGAGGAAAAAGGGTAATGCCTATGGCCTTTTTCAGAGCCTTTGATTGTTGTGGCAGGATGTTATCCTCAAAAAAATAGACCTGGCCCCAAATGTCTTCCCCAGAATGACCTCCATTAAAACCAACCCACAATCGGATGGGAAGTCTGCCAAGGCTAGTCCCAAGTCCAGATGAGAAAGGAGGATGGTGCTAGGTATACAGTCGGCAGTCCTGCATAATCAGTTTTCTACATTGCTACTGAAACGATGGTGCTGGCTGCTGCTGCATTGTGTCCTTCCGCAAGACACTTCATTTCACATTGTTCCAGCCCATTCAACTGACAAGTGTGAGTAGTACCCGTAAGTCAAAGGGCTGGCCTTGTCACATCTTGCGTCGACAGTGAATCTCCCTGAGAACTAACTACGTTATGGGTACACGTGTCTGTGGAGTACTCAGCCACTTGCACATTAATTTCATGAGCAGGCTGTTCCGTCGATCGGATCAACTGGAACCCTTCTCATCATAATTGATGGAGTGCCAATACTATCACCATTATCATCACTACTACCACCACCCTTGCTACCACCACCACCACCACCATCATCATCATCATCATTAATATCCCCAGTTTACTCTCTCTTTACTCTTTTACTTGTTTCAGTCATTTGACTGCGGCCATGCTGGAGCACCGCCTTTTAGTCGAGCAAATCAACCCCAGGACTTATTGTTTGTAAGCCTAGTACTTATTCTATCGGTCTCTTTTGCCGAACCACTAAGTTACAGGGATGTAAACACACACCAGCATCGGTTGTTAAGCGATGTTGGGGGGACAAACACAGATACACAAACACACATATTCTTTCTTCTTTCTTTCCTTCTGTTTTCCATTGACACTTCTTTCGGATACAAAGGCACACACACACACACATGCACTCTCTCACTTTCTACCCATTCCTCACCCACTTTTACTATCCTATATCTCTCTCCACTGCTACACACTCAATAATACTATGAAAAGAGACGAATCTCCTCAAAAAATTCAAATCTGAAGAATCCACTAGAGTGGATGCAAGCGCTAATATATGATTTATAAAAACATGTGACATACTAATAAAAATCTGTAGATATAAAACCATCCAGATTATTTCTTCTGATATATAATACCTGTACATCACCTCCAAACCTTCTAATATACATATACATATATATGACGGGCTTCTTTCAGTTTCCATCTACCAAATCCACTCACAAGGCTTTGGTCGGCCTGAGGCTATAGTAGAAGATACTTTGCCTAATTTGCCATGCAGTGGGACTGAACTCAGAACCATGTGGTTGGTAAGCAAGCTACTTACCACACAGCCACTCCTGCACCTAGTAGTACTGCTAGTTTCTGCTTCAACTCTCCCAGACAATTTTTGGTTGTAGTTCCTCCATTCAGAAATTTCAACTGTTAAAAATCTCCTCCGTCAATTATATTGTCAAAACTGTCAACATTGGAAACCACACTGTGGTGGTGGTCGTGTTGCTGTTGCTGTTGTTGTTGTTGTTGTTGTAGTAACATTACTACTGCAATTAAAATAGTTGTTGTCAGAAGTAACTAGAGTGCCCGGGAGAGAGAGAATCACGTTGCTCCATCTCTCTCTCTCTCTCTTTGCCCTCTCACATACCAGTTGTCACATCTGAGATATTCCACTTGGTCAAGGGTGAGGTGGGATAGGCGTAGGGTTGGAGGTGAACCATCAGGTTGTCTGTGTCTGCTCGGAGGGAGCTAAGCTGCGTAATATGTTAACCGAGTCATCTTCAGTTCTGATGGACAGCAACAACACCATCGGCGGTGGCAGCAGCAGTGGTGGTTGTGGTGGTGGTGGTGGTGTTGGTGGTGGTGGTGGTGGGGATTAGCCCTAGGTCAGTCAACTCTGATGCAACAAACCTATGATCAACTACCATTTCTACTACTACTACTGCTACTACTACTACTACTACTGCTACTACTACTACTACTACTACTACACTGAATGTAAGACGACTTGGTAAGCAATGTACCCTGATTCTGCTAATTAGGTTACATGTCACACACTATTTCATGTAGTTGTTGCGATAGTGTTGGTGGTGGTGGTGGTGGTGGTAGTAGGTAGTAGTAGTAGTAGTTGCAATCTTGGTGGTAGTAGTAATAGTAGTAGTAGTAGCTGTGGTGGTGGTAGTTGTAGTAGTAGTGATGGTGGTGGTGGTGGTAGTTGCAGTAGTAGTAGCAATGGTGGTGGTGGTAGTAGTAGTAGTAGTAATAATGGTGATAGTTGTAGTGGTGGTGGTGGTGATAGTTGTAGTAGTAGCAGTCGTGGTGGTCGTGGTAACAGTAGTGGTAGCGGTAGTGGTGGTAGTATCAGCTGTGGTCGATCTTCCTTCAGTTACAGCAATAAATATTCCTTTGTTCCAACAACTGAATTATTTCCCTTGCTAAAAACTCTTTTAAATGATTGTACAAGTGGCTGAGTATTCCACAGACATGACGTGTCTGCCCTTTAATGGAGTTCTTTTCAGAGCAAACCAACATGACTTACAAAAAATACTTTGCAGGTGTGCACAAGGAGTATCATTAAAGGTGAACCATCACCTGTGCCCCCCCCCATCACCACCTCCATCCCACTACCCTGCTGGAAGCCTGCAACCCCCACCATCACCATTATCATCCTCCTATCCTCTTTTCTGATATTTTACACATCATGTAAAAATGTCTTCCAAGGAAAATATGTCAACTCACTCTCTTTTACTCTTTTACTTGTTTCAGTCATTTGACTGCGGCCATGCTGGAGCACCGCCTTTAATTGAGCAAATCGACCCCAGGACTTATTCTTTTGTAAACCCAGTACTTATTCTATCGGTCTCTTTTGCCGAACCGCTAAGTAACGGGGACATAAACACACCAGCATCGGTTGTCAAGCAATGCTAGGGGGAAAAACACAGACACACAAACCCACACACACCCACACACACACATATATATATATACATATATACGATAGGCTTCTTTCAGTTTCTGTCTACCAAATCCACTCACAAGGCTTTGGTCGGCCCGAGACTATAGTAGAAGACACTTGCCCAAGGTGTCACGCAGTGGGACTGAACCCGGAACCATGTGGTTGGTAAACAAGCTACTTACCACACAGCCTTGTTCCTGCCATGTCGATAGTGAAACTATTTCTTCAATGGAAAGGTCATGTTGCTGTAGCTGGGCCAGTGTTAAGTGAGAGAGAGAGAGAGAGAGGAAAAGTGTGTGTGTGTTTTTCATAAATGAAGTTTCATTTGTTTTTGATCAGAATCTTTTTTATTCCTCCAAATCAAACAGCAACAATTACCTTTATTACACAATTTCAGTGCTAATTAAATGAGAATAGGAGGGCATGAGGGTGGAGCAAGGGGGTAGGGCAACGTTGAGGGCAATTAAATCTTTGTCTTCATGACTGACTTTCCATTCTTACTTTGGTCAAATTGACATCCAAAAACGGTTGGCCTTACAGCAGCCCTGCCTCTCTAATTCTTCGTCTTCCTCTCATTTTCTAAACATCACAATTTAATGAACAGGAAGTGTCTTAATGTAACGGAGGACAAAAACCTCAATTATTGCCATATTTCATGCTGACTGAACTATTTCCACAGAAAATGTGTTTTGCTCTTTCTTTCCTCTCTCTCTCTCTCTCCTCTCTCTCTCTCTCTCTCTCTCTCTCTCCCCTCCAATTGCAAAGACACAATTTTTCTTTACATCACTGCTGTCTGTATGACCAAGCTACGACTGTCTGTATAGCCAAGCAATGACTGTCTGTATGGCCAAGCTCCGACTGTCTATGGCCAAGCTATGACTGTCTGTATGGCCAAGCTACTACTGTCTGTATGGCCAAGCTACGACTGTCTACATGGCTAAGCTACAACTGTCTGTATGGCCAAGCTATGACTCTATAGCCAAGCCACGACTGTCTACATGGCCAAGCTGACTGTCTGCATAACCAAGGTACAAAGACAATTTTTCTTTACATCACTGCTGCCTGTGTGACCAAGCTACAACTATCTGTATGGCCAAGCTACGACTGTCTACATGGCCAAGCAACAACTGTCTGTATGGCCAAGCTACAACTGTCTGTATGGCCAAGCTACGACTGTCTACATGGCCAAGCTACAACTGTCTACATCACCAAGCTACAGCTGTCTACATGGCCAAGCTACAACTGTCTGTTTGGCCAAGTTGACTGTCTACATGGCCAAGCTACAACTGTCTACATGGCCAAGCTATGACTCTCTACATGGCCAAGCTACAACTGTCTACATGGTCTAGCTACAACTGTCTACATGGCCAAGCTACGACTGTCTACATGGCCAAGCTATGACTGTCTACATGGCCAAGCTATGGCTGTCTACATGGCCAAGCAACAACTGTCTGTATGGCCAAGCTATGACTGTCTACATGGCCAAGCTACGACTGTCTACATCACCAAGCTACAACTGTCTACATGGCCAAGCTACAACTGTCTGTACGGCCAAGCTACGACTGTCTACATGACCAAGCTACGACTGTCTGTATGTCCAAGCTATGACTGTCTGTATGGCCAAGCTATGACTGTCTGTATGGCCAAGCTACGACTGTCTACATGGCCAAGCTATGACTGTCTACATGGCCAAGCTACAACTGTCTACATGGCCAAGCTACAACTGTCTACATGGCCAAGCTACAACGGTCTACATGGCCAAGCTACGACTCTCTACATGGCCTAGCTACAACGGTCTACATGGCCAAGCTACGACTGTCTACATGGCCAAGCAACAACTGTCTGTTTGGCCAAGCTACGACTGTCTACATAACCAAGCTATGACTCTCTACATCGCCTAGCTACAACTGTCTACATGGCCAAGCTATGACATTCAGTTGCTATCCATATCCAGTTGTTATCCATCTTCCTGTCTTCAACTCTAACCAATTGTTGTCATTTATTAACAAAGATTTGCTCACCAACACACTGCGACCACTGCACCATAGGTACGCTGTGTCTTCTCCTCACCTCTCCTACAGTTTCTGCTCTTCTCAACTATCAGGTTGTACTCCACCTCCTCTCTGGCTATTGCTGAAACTGAAGGAAGATCCACCACTGCTGCTACTACTACCACCACCACCACCACCATCACTACCGCCACCACCATTGCTACTACTGCTACTATCATCACCACCACCACCACTACAACTATCACCACCACCACCACCACCACTACTACTACTATACTACTACTACTACTACTACCACCACCACCACTACTACTACCATTGCTACTACTACTACAACTACCACCACCACTACTACTACAACTACCACCACCATCGCTACTACTACTACTACCACCACCATTGCTACTACTACTACCATCACCACCACTGCTGCTATTACTGTTATAACTACCATCACCACCGCTACTACTACTATGGTTATGATGACAAGGATTTCAGTTGATCTGACCAATGGAACAGCCTGCTCATGAAATTAACGTGCAAGTGGCTAAGCACTCCACAGACATGTGTACCCTTAATGTAGTTCACATGAAGATTCAGCATGACACAGAGTATGACAAGGCTGACCTCTTTTGAAATATGGGTAGAACTCATTTTTGCCAGCTGAGTGGACTGGAGCAATGTGAAATAAAGAATCTTGCTTAAGGAGACAGCACACAGCCAGGAATCGAACTCGCGACCTTACGATCCTGAGCCAAATACCCTACCCACTCTCTTTTACTCTTTTTACTCTTCTACTTGTTTCAGTCATTTGACTGCGGCCATGCTGGAGCACCGCCTTTAGTCGAGCAAATCGACCCCGGGACTTATTCTTTCGTAAGCCCAGTACTTATTCTATCGGTCTCTTTTGCCAAACCGCTAAGTGACGGGGATGTAAACACACCAGCATCTGCTGTCAAGCAATGCTAGGGGGACAAACACAGACACACAAACATATACACACGCACATACATATATATATATATACATATATATGACGAGCTTCTTTCAATTTCCGTCTACCAAATCCACTCACATGGCATTGGTCGGCCCAAGGCTATAGCAGAAGACACTTGCCCAAGATGCCACGCAGTGGAACTGAACCCGGAACCATGTAGTTGGTAAGCAAGCTACTTACCACACACACACATTTCTCTCATCTTTACATCAGTTCAGCTGCATCTCATTGCAAATGCTTCTCTGATATAAATTTCCCAATTCTTCTGCCCCACAGCTACGTTCCTCTGAAAATTCTCCAAAAACACCCCCACCCCTCCTCCTCCCCTACCGTGTTTTTCCCTACAGGTATCAACCTGTAAAGTTCAGGCTTAATATCACCTGTATCGATCTCACTTTTATCAATCTGATATTGATTGCGCCAAGGGCCGTGGTTCCTGTTATGGTTCCTGTCACTTCACCTCCAATAAATTAGTTTTCCTATTTCTACCATTCTCAGGAAAAACCTGCTTGCTAGCACCGACAATTTGGTAAACCAATAAAATGTAGAATCTCAGAGAAAACGGATGATTTCATGTGTTAGCAGTTCTATACTGGTTCGATTTGGTCCTGTAACCCCCACCCCCACCCCAGAATACGCTTCGTTATTTTCATAATGAAGGCACGTGGCTCAGTGGTTAGAGCGTCGAGCTTACGATCGTGAGGTTGTGAGCTCGAATCCCAGACCGGGCTGCATGTTGGGTTCTTGAGCAAGACACTTTATTTCACGTTGCTCCAGTTCACTCAGCTGTAGAAATGAGTTGCAACATCACAGGTGCCAAGCTGTATCGGCCCCTTTGCCTTTCCCTTGGATAATATCGGTGGCATGGAGAGGGGAGGCCGGTATGCATGGGCGACTGCTGGTCTTCCACAAAGCAACCTTGCCCAGACTTGTGCCTCAGAGGGTAACTCTAGGTGCAAACCCATGGTCAGTGTCTGACCGAAGGGGGTCACCACCATTTTCATAATGCTCTGTTTTTAACTTTTGCTTTCTCTATAGCCTTCAAATAAAAGCTCCAGCTGGGCCTTAACTACATCGGTCTCACCATGTTTGAATAGATGTCCAGTAAAATTCATAGACATTATCTCCCCATCCACTGCACATTAACGTATATGTATAAAAAACATTTAAAAAGAACTAAAAGCAATATTATTATTATTATTATTATCATCTCTATATATATAAAACTGAGAATGTGTATCTGTCTGTCTGTGTGTTTCCCTAAAACTTCAGAACCAATACTGCTTTGTGAATAGGTTTGAGAGATGGATACTAAAAGAAGCCCATTGTGTGTATGTATATATATATATATATATATATATATTATATATATATATATTATATCTAATATTAATATATAATATATATATTAATATATATATATATATATATATATTAATATAATATATATATATATATATATAATATTAATATATATATATATTATATAATATTAATATATATATATATATATATATATATATATAATATTAATATATATATATATATATATATAATATTAATATATATATATATATATATATAATATTAATATATTATATTATATATAATATATATATAATATAATATTATATATATATATATAATATTATAATATATATATATATTATATATTAATATATATATATATATATATGATATTAATATATAATATATATATATATGATATTAATATTATATATATATATATATATAATATATAATATATATATAATATATAGATATATTATATTATATATATATATATAGATATTAATATTAATATATATATATATATAGATATATAATATTAATATATATATATATATATATATATAATATTATATAATATATATAGATATATATATTAATATATAATATATAGATATATAATATTAATATAATATATATATATATATAATATTAATATATATATATATATATATTAATATATATATATATATATATAATATTAATATATATATATATATCTATATATATTAATATTATATTATATATATATATATATATAATATTAATATATATATATTATAATATTAATATATATATATATAGATATATAATATTATATATTATATATATAGATATATATATTAATATATATATAATATATATATATAATATAATATTAATATTATATTATATATATAGATATATAATATTAATATATATATATATATAGATATATAATATTAATATATATATATTATATATATATATATAATATTAATATATATATATATATATATAATATTAATATATATATATATATATATAGATATAATATTATATATATATATATATAGATATATATATTAATATATATATATATATAATAGATATATATATTAATATATATATATATATAGATATATAATATAATATATATATATAGATATATAATATTATTATATATATAATATAATAGATATATAATATTAATATATATATATATATATAGATATATAATATTAATATATATATATATATAGATATATAATATATATATATATTAGATATAATATTAATATATAATATATATATATATATAATATTAATATATATATATATATAATTAATATATATATATATATATATATAATATTATATATATATATATTATATAATATAATATTAATATATATATATATATATAGATATAGATATTAATATATATATATATATATATATATATATATATAATATTAATATATATATATATATAGATATATGATATTAATATAGATATATAATATTAATATATTATATATATATAATATATATATATCGCTGGTAACGATCACCTTACTGCCACAGCAACAAGTGCCAGTAAGGTGATCGTTACCAGCGTCACCTTACTGGCACGTGAAAAAGCATTCGAGCGAGGTCATTGCCAGTGCCGCTGGACTGGCTCCTGTGCAGGTGGCATATAAGAAACACCATTTGAGCATTGCCATTGCCAGTACCGCCTGACTGGCCCTCGTGCTGGTGGCACATAAAAGCACCCACTACATTCTCGGAGTGGCTGGCATTAGGAAGGGCGTCCAGCTGCAGAAACTCTGCCAGATCAGATTGGAGCCTGGTTCAGCCATCTGATTCGCCAGTCCTCAGTCAAATTGTCCAACCCATGCTAGCATGGAAAGCTGACGTTAAACGACGATGATGACGATGACAATGATGATGATTGTGTGTGTGTTGCTGTCTTCTTGCTTTGAAATTGTGATTGTTGTAAACGAGTATTACTGTCATGCTAGCTGTATCCTTCATTTCCAGTCTTCCACAAAAATATGTCTGGCAATGGAGAAGTATTTCTTGTGAACAGGTGAGGGTTGGTGACAGGAAGGACATGCAGCCATAGAAAATTCACCTCGACAAATTCCATTTCGCCAAGCGAGCATGGAATAGTGGATGTTTGATGAAGGTGGTGGTGGCGGCAGTGGTGGCAGCACTGCTGCTGCGTTTGTTAAGCAACAAGACAGGTAAGGGTGATCAGGTGATGGTCTAGGGCTTAGGGGCGGGAGACCCCAGAACTTGGAAAAAAAAACCAACTTTAGTCGTCTTGTTGTAGTCGAGGGCTCTTTGTTGACACCCAACACCACTGGGAGGTGGCCCTTGAAGTCACTGGAAATGGAGATCTCCAGGTCCAAATTCTTAAACAGCTGCTGCTGCTGTACGCATTGTTGTTACTGTTGTTATTGTTGCTGTTATTGTTGTTGTTGCTGCTGCTGCTGTTGTTGTTGTTAAGCAACAAGACGGGTAAGGGTGATTAGGTGATGGTCTAGGGCTTAAGGGCGGGAGACCCCAGACCTTGGAAAAAAAAACAACTTTAGTCGTCTTGTTGTAGTTGAGGACTCCTCGTTGACACCCGACACCACTGGGAGGTGGCCCTTGAAGTCGCTGGAAATGGAGATCTCCGGGTCCAAATTCTTGAACGGCTGCTGCTGCTGCTGTCGCTCTTAGAATGAAGATGGAGGATCACATCCTCTGGAATAAAATCAAACAAGTGGACAACAACAGTTGCGCGTCAGGCACAAGAGTTAAATAGTTCAACGCATGCTGTACCAATTCTTGAAGAATTAGTCAGTACTAGCCTCTAAACATTTTTTAAACTCTCCTTGGAAACTACTTTGTTGAAAATATCAAAGATAGCTTTAATTTAATTTTTTTTTTTTTTTGCCAAAAATGTTCTCTCCATTTGATGTCTGTCTTCAAAGACCAATAACTTTTTTTACTTAGATTTACTTATCTTTCAAATTTTTTTACAAAATTTTTTTTATTTTCTATTTCGAGATCAAAAGTTTTTAAGTTATCAATTTTTTCTTTTGTCATCTCAATGGCTGTTAAAGTTGTTTACGATCATCTTTGTACTGTTAACGTTGTACACATAATATGTACTAGTACTAAGGCGGCGAGCTGGCAGAAATGTTAGCACGCCGGATGAAATGCTTAGCGGTATTTCGCCTGTCGTTACGTTCTGAGTTCAAATTCCGCCGAGGTTGACTTTGCCTTTCATCCTTTCGGGGTCGATTAATTAAGTACCAGTTACGCACTGGGGTCGATGTAATCGACTTAATACCTATGTCTGTCCTTGTTTGTCCCCTCTATGTTTAGCCCCTTGTGGGTAATAAAGAAATAGGTATTTCGTCTGCCGCTCCGTTCTGAGTTCAAATTCCACCGAGGTTGATTTTGCCCTTCGTCCTTTCGGGGTCGATTAAATAAGTACCAGTTACGTACTAGGGTCGAATATAATCGACTTAATCCATTTGTCTGCCCTTGTTTGTCCTCTCTTGTTTGAGCTCCATGTGGTTCTGACAGAAAATAATGGCAAACTTCTGCTGACTCTTTCACCACAACTTTCTCTCGCTCTTTCCTCCTGCATCTAGCAGCTCACCTGTGAAGGACCGGTGTCCTGTCCAGGTGGGGAATCTATATACTAATGAAACTGAGAAACTGGCCCTTATGGACTAAAGGGGGTTCTTTACCCCTTTTACTTCAATGATATGAAGAGGGGAGACTGGTATGCATGGGCGACTGCTGGTCTTCCACAAACAACCTTTTCCGGGTTCGTGCCTCCAAGAACTTTCTAGGTGCGATCCCATATTGATTTCTGGCTAAAGGGGGTTCTTTACCCCTTTTACTTCAGTGATATGAAGAGGGGGAGACTGGTATGCATGGGTGACTGCTGGTCTTCCACAAACAACCTTTTCCGGGCTCGCGCCTCCAAGAACTTTCTAGGTTCGATCCAATGGTCATTCATGACCAATAAAAAGAGGTCATATCCAGCCAAGATATTCTACTTGTTTTATGTTCAAACCAGCCAGATCTAGACTCTCACACCAATCCTAGATATGCAATCACATCATTGAAATCTCAAAGCTACTAGATGATACATCTATATATATAAAACTGTAGTTGAGTGAGTGTCTGTCCCCTTCGATTTAGATTCCTAACTACTCCCACATTTTGCGGTGCAGTTTAACCAAAACCGGGTATCTTATAGTCATGATTCATATCAAGCCCGTCTGAGTATTAGCGCGCGTCTACGATTTTAAAAATAATTTAACATCATTTTTTATTCCATTTTAATGCATAATTTTTCGTGTGTCAATGGTGGCGGAGTTGGCGTCCATGGTCACACCTGCACCTGTTTGCTTCTCCCCCTTCTTCCCTCCCTCGTGAAGCTGTGGGGAAGGGAGTGTAAGGAAAACAACGTCGTAAAGTGTTGTCAAGGAGACCAGCGTTCTTTTAGAACAACGACTTCATGGCTTGAAGACACCAAAACAGAAATGGCTAAGAAAGCCCGAATTGGCATCTATAAGGGAAGTAACTCTCTAAAAATGCTTATATAGTTATTTCCCTTACAAACCCGAGCAACGCCGGGCGATACTGCTAGTAATTAATTAAAAACGAGGAGACCTGTTGAGTCAAGTTCGTCAACATCAAAAATTCGAATGGAAATTGTAGTTAAGACACCAGTGCTGGTGACGTGTAAAAGCACCGTTCGAGCGTGGCAGTTACTAGCGTCGCCTGACTGGCGTCCATGTTGGTGACACGTAAAAGCACCAACCGATCGTGGCCGTTTGCCAGCCTGCTCTGGTCCCTGTGCCGGTGGTACGTAAAAAGCACCCACTACACTCACGGAGTGGTTGGCGTTAGGAAGGGCATCCAGCTGTAGAAAGACTGCCAAATCAGACTGGAGCCTGGTGCAGCCTCCATGGCTTGCCAGACCCCAGTCGAACCGTCCAACCCATGCTAGCATGGAAAACGGACGTTAAACGATGATGATGATGATGATGATGATGATGAAAGTGAATAAATAAGTACTACATTTGACAGAGTGATCTGAATGCTCAAGGATTAATCATCATAATTAATCAGGGATATAAACGACAGCAGTTCTGTTAGTAAGACCCTGTGTAAGGGATCTAGTTGTCACTTTAATGGATATGTTTGCCACTTGACTTTATGGTCTCTTTACTCTACTCTTTTACTTGTTATAGTCATTTGACTGCGGCCATGCTGGAGCACCGCCTTTAATCGAGCAACTCGACCCTGGGACTTATTCTTTGTAAGCCCAGTACTTATTCTATCAGTCTCTTTTGCTGAACCGCTAAGTAACGGGGACATAAACACACCAGCATCGGTTGTCAAGCAATGCTAGGGAGACAAACACAGACACACAAACACACACACGCATATATATATATATATATACATATATACGACGGGCTTCTTTCAGTTTCCGTCTACCAAATCCACTCACAAGGCTTTAGTCGACTCGAGGCTATAGTAGAAGACACTTGCCCAAGGTGCCACGCAGTGGGACTGAACCCTGAACCATGTGGTTGGTAAACAAGCTACTTACCACACAGCCACTCCTGCGCCTATCTATCTATCCACTCAGTTGAAGTCGACTCTCGGTCACTCGTTGGATCAGTGTCCTCCAGTCAGTTCTATCCTGGGCTGCTTCGTTCAGATTGGCTATGTCCATTCCAGTATCACTCTTGATGGTGTCAAGCCAGTGGGTTCGTGGTCGGCCTCTTCCTCTCTTGCCACTGACCATTCCGAGCAGGATGTCCTTCTCCAGGGATTTTCTCCGCGTAATATGACCGAAATATGTCAATCTATGCTTGGTGATCCTAGCTTCTAGCAACATTTTCGGCCTGATCTGCTTAAGAACTTCTCCATTGGTGAGCCTCACTGTCCATGGAATCCGTAAAAGTCACTATATGCTAGAGACACAGAAATAGATCAGTTGGTCTTATCGTTTGTCATCATAAGATAATAAATATTATCTTCTTAACAACTGGTGACAAGGAAAATTAATTAAACACACAGTAAATAATAAAGAACTAACAAGGCATTACAGTTGTCGATCCTGAAAATAGTAGAGGAGAGAGAAAATGAAACAAAGCTTCAACTTTGAAAATTTCGCTTTCTTTTCTTTTTCTTTAACTTGTTTCAGTCATTTGACTACAGCCATGCTGGAGCACCACCTTTAGTCGAGCAAATCGACCCCTGGAGTTATTCTTTGTAAGCCCAGTACATATTCTATCGCTCTCTTTTTGCTGAACCGCTATGATACAGGGACGTAAACACACCAGCATCGGTTGTCAAGCAATGCTAGGGGGACAAACACAGACACACAAACACACACACATACATATATATACATATATACGACAGGCTTCTTTCAGTTTCCGTCTACCAAATCCACTCACAAGGCTTTGGTCGGCCCGGGGCTATAGCAGAAGACACTTGCCCAAGATGCCACGCAGTGGGACTGAACCCGGAACCATGTGGTTGGTTAGCAAGCTACTTACCACACAGCCACTCCTGCGCTTTGTTTATTTTTTGTTTTAATTTTCTGAATAAATAAATATTTTCTAATTAGAAATGTTTTATTTGCAATCTATCAATTCTTGTTTGCAAAACTAACGAAGGTGCTATTTTATATCTCTCTCTATATAAACGGCAGTTTGTCTGTGCGTTTTCTGTGTGTCTGTTTTCTCGTACCCTCACTCTGACCACGGCTTTCAACCGATTCTGATGAAACTTGACACACACATAGCCCAATGTCATAATTCAAAACTAACGCAGTGAAAATTTTGAAAAGTTCCCCCAGTTCTGAAAAAAATCGATAAATTCGACATGGGGTCGAGAATCAGAAACCCAAACCACAGACCGTCTCCACCTTTTTTAACTCTCAAAAAAAATTTACCATCATTTTTTTTCCATTTTTTTGCTATTTTTTGGCTATAACTCTCTAAAAATGCTTTATAGTTATTTCCCTTACAAACCTGAGCAACGCCGGGCGATACTGCTAGTTGATAAATATTTGTGGAAAGATGTCAGTTGATTAGTGATTAAGTGTGAGATGTGTGTGTGTGTTTGTATGAACCCTCACAAATGTGAGAAATTTCTTCGTTGAAATGATATGCGAATCTTTCTGGACGAATCCAATTTGAAAGATACACAAATGGAAAAGAGAGGAGAGTGGAAAGGAGTGAGAAATAAAATAGTCATACTGTGTCCTGACTACTAAGAGAGACTGTGGCACAGGCATAGCTGTGTTGTAAGAAGCTTGTTTCCCAACCACATGGTTCTTGGTTCAGTCCCACTGTGTGGCACCTTGGGCAAGTGTCTTTTACTATACCCTCAGGCCAATCAAAGCCTTGTGAGTGGATGGAAACTTTAAAAAGCCTATCATATATATACGTATATATATATATATATATATATATATATATATTATATATATATATATATATATATATATAACGGGAAGCTTTATGAAAATAGAAAAAGACGAAGGCAGGTTTACGGAAATAAACAAAGACGAAGGCAGGTGGAATACAAACAGAGAGAGAGAGACAGATATAGAGATAGAGAGATAGATAGACAGACAGACAGATAGGTAGATAGATACACAGATAGATAGACAGACAGACAGACAGATAGATAGACAGATACACAGATAGATAGACAGACAGATAGACAGACAGACAGACAGATATCCTTGTATCTCTTCTACAGATATCCTTCTATTATTATCATTTGATCTCTCATCAACTGGCAAAGCTGCCTTCCTCGTTATTACTCTATTCGACCACCACTAAATCGAGAGGACTTTGTCTTGCAAGTTTCTTGGCGACCCTGCCAATGCTGTTATCATGAAAAGAGCACCCATTACACTCTGTAAAGGGGTTGACATTAGAAAGGGCATCCAGCCATAGAAACTATGCCAAAACAGATGATAGAACATGGCATAGCCCTCTGGTTTGCCATTTCTTATCTGACTGTCCAACCCATGCCAGCATGGAAAATGGACATTAAAATGATCATAATGATGATGACGATGATTACACACACACACACACAAACACGCCCATTTTATTACCTTATTCTTTGTATTTACTTCTTTATATTGGCCAGTGGCAAGAGAGGAAGAGGCCGACCAAGAACCCGCTGGCTTGACACCATCAAAAGTGATACCGGAATGGACATAGCCAATCTGAAAGAAGTGGCCCAGGATAGAACTGACTGGAGGACACTGATCCAATGAGTGACCGAGAGTCGACTTCGACTGAGCGGATAGAGAGAGATATACATACATATATATTTACATATATACATACATATATATATATACATATATATATATATATATATATATATATATATATATATATATATATACATACAAATAAGGCTGAAAATGTCACTAGAAGCTAGGATCACCAAGCATAGATTGACATATTTCGGTCATATTATGCGGAGAAAATCCCTGGAGAAGGACATCATGCTTGGAATGGTCAGTGGCAAGAGAGGAAGAGTCCAACCAAGAACCCGCTGGCTTGACACCATCAGGAGTGATACCAGAATGGACATAGCCAATCTGAAAGAAGCGGCCCAGGATAGAACTGACTGGAGGACACTGATCCAATGAGTAACCGAGAGTCGACTTCGACTGAGCGGATAGATAGATAGATAGATAGATATTGGTAAAACTCTTAGAATAATCCAGAAATACGTGGGGTGGGGTTCTGTCTGTTGGGTTAAATTTTGGGATCTTTGTTATAATTCAACATCATCATCATCATGATTTAACAACTGGCTGCCTTTCTGTTCGCAAGTACAGCATCTCTTGTTAATTTTTTTTTGCATACAAATCTTTGCATTGGTTTGTTGCTGCTGCTGACTGTCACTCCCCACCACGACCACCACCACCACACCGTTGTTAATGTCTTTATTCCAACTATTGTCACTTTCTCCCATTTCTCAAAGAACCAGGTTATGAAATCACACAAACTCCACATTCTGACCCCTTCCCCCCTCCCATCTCACCCCCCCCACCTTTTTGCCATCCTTCAGTCTCCTATACAACAACAACACTAAATCAAACAAACAAACAAACAATCAAGCAAGCAGGGGGTGGGGGTAACGGCTTATCAGTTCTTGGCAGGGGAATTAAGTACCAGAAGTGGTCTGAAATGGTTTTATCATAGCCTAGAGACATCTTCCTAGATTCCGAGACTTACAAGAGAAAAAAAAAAAAAAACAACAAAAAAAACATCATCAACCTCCATATCTTCATTACGCACATCAATTCCTATATTAAATATTTATTCAACAACTTCCACCTGTCAGACTCGCTTCTCAGACTCTTGTGGAAGCCACCCCCCCCCCAACTAAATCTCATAATTACGGAAATTTAAGACAACACAGTCTTTCCTCTTCATTTTTCGCTATCTTTGTCCATTCTCTAGAGATAGAACAATATCAATTTTCATTCCATTTCTTTCTCTCGTTAGCGCCATCTCGTTTAGTTTACAGTCATTCAAACAATAGAGAAATAAGAAACTCTTATGTCAAGCGGGGGTTCCAAGGCGAACCACATGTTTCCGGGTTCAGTCCCACTGCGGGGCACCTTGGGCAAGTGTCTTCTACTATAGCCCCGGGCCGACCAAAGCCTTATGAGTGGATTTGGTAGAAGGAAACTGAAAGAAGCCTGTAGTATATATGTATATGTGTGTGTGTATGTGTGTCTGTGTTTGTCCCTCCCAACATCGCTTGACAACCGATGCTGGTGTGTTTACATCCCCGTAACTTAGCGGTTCGGCAAAAGAGACCGATAGGATAGTAAAAGAGGATGAGGAATGGGGAGAAAGTGAGGGAGTGTATGTGTGTGTGTGTGCCTTTGTATCTGAAAGAAGTGTCAATGGAAAAGAGAAGGAAAGAAAGAAAGAAGAAAAATATGTGTGTTGTCCCCCCCCCCCAACATCGCTTAACAACCAATGCTGGTGTGTTTACATCCCTGTAACTTAACGATTCAGGAAAAGACACTGATAGAATAAGTACTAGGCTTACAAAGAATAAGTCCTGGGGTCGATTTGCTTGACTAAACGCAGTGCTCCAGCATGGCCGCAATCAAATGAATGAAACAAGTAAAAGAGTAAATATAGCAGCAATTATCATGGCATCAAATAGAATACCTTTTGGTAGTCATTCTAGATCTTCATGCCCTGAGGTGAAATTCTGATCAGCTTAACTTTTGCTTTTGTCATTTTAAGGCCAAGTAATAAAGTACCAGTTTTATACTCGGGTCATTTCTCTCTCTAAGAGAAAAGTACTCAAGTTATAGAATTCAAACACACACACACACACAAGGAGGGACTGAAAAGTTCCTGGTTTTGTGTAAAGGAAAATACAGGAGGATCAGTTAATTATGATCTTATTCAATATATTCCCCTCTCAGATTCACACTCTTGTTGAAGTACTCCTTCAGTTTTTCTAAGCCCTTAACCTTTTCGTTATTGTATTTATTTTGGGATGCTCTGTGTTTCTTCCAATTATTTTAAATATAACGAATAATTTAGTAAAATAACATGGCTATCATTGAGCTAGTGTTAAGAACATAAATTGTGACTAAGATTTGGTGGAAGATTTTAATTCAAAACTTATGAAAACAAGACATTTGTACTCATAGCTAGAGCTGGTTTCAGCTGGGTTTTAACGAAAGGGTTAATTTAATCACACAGCTTAACTCTTTCGTTACTGTATTTATTTTTAGATGCTCTGTGTTTCTTTCAATTAATTTTAAATATAACAAAGAATTTAGTAAAATAACTAAGTTATCATTGAGCTAGTGTTAGGAACATAAATTGTGACTAAGATTTGGTGGAAGATTTTAATTCAAAACTTATGAAAACAAGACATTTATACTAAAGAGCCAGAGCCGGTTTCAGCCGGGCTGGTAACAAAAGGGTTAAGCCTTGTAAAAGAACACAGAAGGTTGGGCCACCAACCAGGCATTTCATGATATTCTTCTTAAAGCCAGGAACTTTGCAACACCCCCTTGTATATATGTTATAATCTTGATTAGCCATATGATCAAGAAGTTTGCTTCCCAACCAAGACATTATATCTAAAGCAGGGGTTCTCAACCAGTATTTCGTCTGCTGCTACATTCTGAGTTCAAATTCCGCCAAGGTCGACGTTGCCTTTCATCCTCTCGGGGTTGATGAAGTAAGTATCAGTTATGCACTGGGGTTAATGTAATCAACTCGCCCCCTACTTCAAAAATTTTCAAGGCCTTGTGCCTAGAGTAGAAATGATTATTATGGTTGTTATTATTATTATTATTATTATTATTATTATATTATTATTATTATTATTATTAAGGCAGTGAGCTGGCAGAATTGTTAGCACACTGGGCAAAATGCTTAGCAGCATTTCATTCTGAGTTCGAATTCCACCAAGGTCAACTTTAACTTTATCCTTCCAAGGTTGACAAAACGGGTACCATTGGGGTCGATGTAATCAACTTACTCCCTCTCTCCCAAAATTGCTGGCCTTGTGCCAAAATTTGAAACCATTATTATTATTCTATGTTTGACTTTTGCTTTATATTTGTACAAGTTGGCTCCTAGTCTCACCCAGAGACCTCAAGAGACAACAGGTTGGAAGTTTGTGATGTTGTTATGCCTAGTGTGCCATATATTTGGTTTTGTATTTAGTGTTGTACTAGTGAATGTCAAAAAAAAAAAACGAAAATTATGTTTGTTTTAAAACTTATTATTATTATTATTATTATTATTATTATTATTATTATTACTCATGTAAATAATTTTCTTCCTCTCTGTATACACACACCTGTACAGGCACTCATACACACACTATATATCCAATATGTGTGTATATATAATATATATACATATATATATATATATAATATATAGTGTTCTGTTTGTCAATGAATAAATAATATCTGCTCTTCTTGCTTCTTGCTGTCAGTCCATTTCCTTATTTATATTCACCACCAGATGTTCCAACTTAATTCTGAAAGAATCCCTGTACCCCCCCCTACCACCACTACCACACACACACACCGATCCTTGTTTCTAAAGACATTAGATGGGAGTCATTCGGTTCTTCTGTATTGAGGGTGTTCCAGCTTCTAATCACCTCTCATTCAAAAAACACTCTGATGCAACCAAATGCTTCTCACTTCTGGTTTTTGTGGGGTTTTCACTGGCAAGAAGAGTCCAATCCTACTTAGCTATTTCTAAATATCCTGTATATTTAGTTTCACTTCAAATGAAGACTCCAGCAGTATTTTGTGTTTTGCCATCGTTTGCTTTTGAAATTGACTTTTCAAAAGATCTTAATTTTATTCGACACATTCCATACAATTTAATTAATGTTTCATTGAAAATAACCGAGAGAGCAATGGAGACGGAATTCGGAAAAGTACCAAAGTTGTAAATGTTAATAGAAAT
>NC_043020.1:13672154-13689654 GCF_006345805.1 Octopus sinensis
ACTGAACCCGCAACCATGTGGTTGGTTAGCAAGCTACTTACCACACAGCCACTCCTGCGCCTATTAACAGTTTCCTGATTTTTCTAAATTCCTCAATTCCAGTTTATTATGGTGAAGCTATAATTTATGATCGGTTTGACTAGTGTGTTTATTCCTATTATCTTATTTTTAGCATTGACTGAGTAATGAAATTTCTGAGAATAAATATGTAGCAGGGAAAAGAAATTAATTTCACACACACACACACACACACACACATCTAAAACTATCTATGTAAACAAGTATTGATGTTGATGATGATGATGATGATGATGATGACAACGACCCTTCCTTTTGTTGGCACAATGCCTGAAATTTGGAGGGAGGGGGTAAGCGGATCATATCGATCCCAGTACTTGTACTTAATTTATCGACCACAAAAGGATGAAAGGCAAAGCTGACCTCAGTGGAATTTAAACTCAGAACGTAGCAACTGAAGGAATACCTATTTCTTTATTACCCACAAGGGGCTAAACACAGAGGAGACAAACAAGGACAGACATAGGTATTAAGTCGGTTACATCGACCCCAGTGCATAACTGGTACTTAATTTATCGACCCCGAAAGGATGAAAGGCAAAGTCGACCTCGGCGGAATTTGAACTCACAACGTAACGGCAGACGAAATACGGCTACGCATTTCACCCGGCGTGCTAACAGTTCTGCCAGCTCGCCGCCTTAACTGAAGGAATACCACTAAGCATTTCTCCTGATGTGCTAACAATTCTACCAGCTCACCATTCTTAAGAATGATTTCAAATTTTACCACAAGGGCAGCAATTTTCGTGGGGAGCTGGCAGAATCATTAAGCAAGCTGGACAAAATGCTAAATGGACTAAAGGTGATGCTCCAGCATGGTCGCAGTCAAATGGGAAGCACTCCGTCAGTTACGACGACGAGGGTTCCGGTTGATCCGATCAACGGAACAGCCTGCTCGTGGAATTAACGTGTAAGTGGCTGAGCACTCCACAGACACGTGTACCCTTAGCGTAGTTCTCGGGGATATTCAGCGTGACACAGAGAGTGACAAGGCTGGCCCTTTGAAATACAGGTACTACACAAACAGGAAGTAAGAGTGAGAGAAAGTTGTGGTGAAAGAGTACAGCAGGGATCACCACCATCCCCTGCCGGAGCCTCGTGGAGCTTTAGGTGTTTTCACTCAATAAACACTCACAACGCCCGGTCTGGGAATTGAAACCGCGATCCTATGACCGCGAGTCCGCTGCCCTAACCACTGGGCCATTGCGCCTCCTAGACATACACACATATGCCTACACACACACGTTTTTTTTTCTTTTTATCTCATTTCTTCTCTTCCTAGTCTCTCTCCAAGACTATTCCCGAGTATCTGAAGACGGACTGTGTCCAAAATGTTGGCAAAGCCACAGAAGGCTGAAACCGCGATCCTACGACCGCGAGTCTGCTGCCCTAACCACTGGGCCATTGCGCCTCCTAGACATACACACATATGCCTACACACACACGTTTTTTTTTTCTTTTTATCTCATTTCTTCTCTTCCTAGTCTCTCTCCAAGACTATTCCCGAGTATCTGAAGACGGACTGTGTCCAAAATGTTGGCAAAGCCACAGAAGGCTGAAACCGCGATCCTACGACCGCGAGTCCGCTGCCCTAACCACTGGGCCATTGCGCCTCCACTGACTGAAACAAGTAAAAGAGTAAAGAGAGAGAGAGAGTATATACGTGTGTTTACATATGCATGTCTTCATGTGTGCATATCAGTGTGTATGTCTTTGTTTTGTTTTTGTATATGTGTATGGATACTGCATAAATATATATAAATATATATATGTGTATAGGCAGACATAAATATACACACACACTCAGTCACTCACACACACACACACACACACACATGCCAACTCACACATAGTGTTGTGGTTTTAGTGTGAGTGTCTACAAAATTTCTTTTCTTCTGCACTGGTAAGGTGAGAATTTTATGAAGTTAATTAATGATGATAAGAAAGCCAACTCGTTATTACCTCATTAGCTTTGGTGTTGGCACCAGCATAAGTAATCTTGCAGATAGCAGCAGATCTTATGGCTGCACCAGTGGAGCTGCACAATTGCTGCAGATGAGATTCACACACATACACACACACACACAGGTAAATATATATCCATCCTCTTTAGCAAATAGGAGATTTTTCTCTGCCGTTGCACTCTGCTGCTCTCCTGTGGAAGGAGTGGATCAGGTACATTTTAATTAAAGACAGGATGGCCATGGTTGTAATACATTTGATATCATAGATCTGTTGGACTTCTTCTTCTTCTTCTTCTCTTCTTCTTCTTCTTCTTCTTCTTCTTCTTCTTCTTCTTTTTACAGCATTCACCCGGGGTGGGTTGAGCTGGCTTCATTCATTCTCAATGCTGCATCTCTCACAAATGCTGACCAGCCCTGGCGATTTGAGGCTAACGACCGCGTGATCTCCAACCACTCCCTATTCCAGCGGCAAACGCCGTAGACATGAGAACCTAGGTTGGGTTCAAGATCAGCCTTGACTGTCATCAGCCAGGTTTTTCGTTGTCCACCACATCGCTTTCGCCAACCCTGAAGGAGAGCTGGGGCAGTTGCTTCATAGATGAATTCTCCTGGTTGACGACAGAGGGCATGACCCAGCCAACACAGACGTCTCGTTAGGATGACTTGTCGGAGGGAGGTGATTCTGCACTGGTGTCGCACCGAATTGTTGGAGACAAAGTGATGCCACAACAATACTAAGTGAAAAGACAAAGACTAGATCTCAGGCCGAACAATCGAAATTGCTGAAAAAGCGAAACAAGCTCGATGCAACCAATCTGATACCTTCAGACAACTGTGCCATGAAGCTGCCCGGGATCTTTTCGGTTTGAACGGCAGAGTTTTTTTAAAATAATTTCGACGTAACTAAACACTTTTAAACTTCGTATACTGGTAGAATGTGTTTATAAAACATCTTTTTCTCTTGGCTTTATTGAGAAAATTCTATAGTTTGTAAGATATTTGTTTTTTATTTTCTTCAATTTCTGCAATTTCAACCAATCAATGACGTCTATTGAGGTGAAAACATTCTGTGCCGTATGAATATGTCCCTCGTTTAAGAAACAGATTGGGTTTATTTACATTTCTGAAGAAAAAAAGCTACCCTTCCCCCCACCCTTAACCCTAACCCTAACTCTAACACTAACCCTAAAACAGATTGAAATGCAATAGATCGATACTAGGGTCCTAATTATGGGTGTCAATTTCATATGACACTGCTAGAAAAAACTGCCGGTCAAACCGAAAAGATCCAGCTGCCTGTTCTGCCCACGCTGATCAAAATAAATTCTGGAGGACGGTGGCTGAAGATATGGAACGCGCTGCATCTGCTGGGACTTCCATAAACTCTCTGTTGAACTTGGACAAGCCTAGGGCTAACTAACAACAGCAATAACAACAACAGTAATATTGTATTCTTGTGTAGAGCTGGCAGAATCGTTAGCACACCAGGCAAAATGCTTAGCACTGATTCATCTTTATGTTCTGAGTTCAAATTCCACCAAGGTTGACTTTGCCTTTCATCCTCTCAAGATCGGTAAAATAAGCACCAGTGGAGCCCTGGGATCAATGTATTTGACACTTACCCACTCACCTGAAATTGCTGACCTTTTACCAAAATTTGAAACCCAGCATAATATTCTAGTGCCCTTCAAAGTGTTGTGTCCTCATTGTTCCTCTTCTACCACTACTGTGGTCCCTGCTTCTCAGCTGCTCTTGTGCTATCTTCATTCGGGCCCTTCCAGCTCATTTGCTTTATTTGGTATGACCCCTATCCCTAGGTGTTACCCTAAACCACTTCCCCAGTCCTTCCTTCTTAAATCAAACCAAAATACAACTGAATGGAAAGGAAAAGAAGGGACAATGAGATATAATGTTATAGTAACCAACATATCATATTTAATGTATGTACACTGTTGATAGGCCAGTAACTGTGGTATTTGTCCTAAGATGACATCTCTTGTTGACATACTGTGTTAAAACCACAATAAACATTCCAGCATCAGCCAGAGAATATTAGATATTACTCTTACTCTTTTACTCTTTTACTTGTTTCAGTCATTTGACTGCGGCCATGCTGGAGCACCACCTTTAGTCGAGCACATCGACCCCAGAACTTATTCTTTGTAAGCCTAGTACTTATTCTATCGGTCTCTTTTTGCCGAACCGCTAAGTTATGGGGGTGTAAACACACTAGCATCGGTTATCAAGTGATGTTGGGGGGACAAACACAGACACAAACACATACACACACATATATATATATATATATGATAGGCTTCTTTCAGTTTCCGTCTACCAAATCCACTCGCAAGGCTTTGGTCAGCCTGAGGCTATAGTAGCAGACACTTGCCCAAGGTGCTACGCAGTGGGGCTGAACCCGGAACCATGTGGTTGGCAAGCAAGCTACTTACCACACAGCCACTCCTGCGCCTATATATTTCACCTTTTTCAGTTCTTTTCATTAGCATATACATGCAGCCAGCCACATGATCAGACAAGAATTTGTTGCTTCTGATATAGAAAACATTGAATAGATCATTTGGCTACTGAGATATTGTCGACTGAATTGATCTCTGACTATTCTGTGGCACAACCCAATTTTTGTCCTTGATATTTCTTATTTGGTTACTCTTAGAAAGTATGAGAAAATACCTGATATTTCCTTGAAACTTTGCTTTTGTTAAGATATTTACTCAAACCCTAAAGAACACCTCTCAACACATGGCTATGATGCTCCCCCACTACTCCTGCTCTCTATGTAATACAATTTTTATCCTTGGGTAGCAAATGTTATTTCCTGTTTTTTTACCCCTAGAAAGTATGAAAAATGGCTAATATTTCCTTCAAATTTTGCTTTTGTTACATTTACTCAAACCCCAAAGAATCCCTCTCAACACATGGCTATGGTACCCCCCACCACCACCACTGCTCACTATGCAAAGAAATTTTTGTCCTTGGGGAGCAACTGTTATTTGCTGTTTGCTTACCCCCTAGAAAGTATGAAAAATTAGCTAATATTTCCTTCAGAATTTGCTTTTGTTACATTTATTCAAACCCCAAAAGAATCCCTCTCAACATAGAATCCCTCTATGATGCTCTCCCACTACTCCTGCTCATCATCAGAGATCCACATATTGTCAGCCACTAACAGATATGCTCTCAAGTGGTGTGAAGGTCAAGCAAATAGGTGATATTCTGCAGAATATTTGCTATAATGATATTTCTGCTTCAGCAACTCAGTGCTGAATCTGTCTGAAATGTAATGGAAAACAGGTCAGTTTCAAAATATTGATGTCCAGGTGACAAAAGCAAAGCCTGAAGGGAATAGTAGTCACTTCCTTTGATTTCTAGGTATAATTCTTATTTATTCACATTGTTTTGAATTAATCATACACCACCCTATTGCTTCTTGATAATAAAGTAACTTATTTTGAGATTGACATTGTAGGATAGGTGCGAGAGGCAAGATCTGGCCAGTTTGAACATAAAGCATATTTTGGCTGGATATAGCCAGTCTAAGCCCTAAAGGGTTAATTGTTGGTGTTTCAACTCCACCAGACTGACTATGGTGCCGTGCCAATCTATCAACAGGTTACATTCTTTATTTTAGCTATCGTAGTAAAAGACCATGCTGTAGCACTGCTATAAGACTCAGCACTGCCACCACTACAGCTTTTATCACGGTCTTAAATATTAATGCCATCGTTCTTTGTTTTCTTTCAGAACCAATTGGAAGAGATGCGCTCTGAAATCACCAAAGTCTCCGGTTCCAAGTCCAGTGTAGAGAAGGAGGTGCACAATTTATTGTTGCAGTTGCACTCTTCTCAGCTGGAATTACAAGCAAGCAAAGGTTTCAACGTTGATTCTGATGCTATCAAGAAGAAACTGGTAAGAATTCTTGTTATTTCCTTTCAATTTATGGCTGTGTGTGTGTGTGTGTGTGTGTGTGTACTTGTGTGCGTATGTGCTTTCTTTATAATTATCACAAGAATTTTAATGACAATGGGCAAAATTGATGATATTCTTTAACTGAAGGAATCAGTAACATTTGACATTGTTATTAAGTTCTAGACTGAAGCCTTGTCAATTAGACATTCCAGTCATGGCCATCCTGTCTTTTTCCTTTCTTTTTGCTTTTTTTTCAGATGTGTATCTAGAAGTTTCATTTTGTTAATAGAGGAGAGAGTGACTTAAGGGAAATTTAAGGGTAGATGTTTAACCAGAGGGTATTAAAGGCATTAAACTTTTGTTGTTTAGCCCATGGTCAACTCTGATCAAGCAGAATTATGATCAAAAGTTCTCCATTATGACCATCTCTTCTATTGTAGGCATAATGTATAGAATTACATTATCAAATGGGCCCTTGTGAGATGATAGACTGTGATTTAAGAGAGATTCAGCTGCTATTTCTTGTAGGGCCAGTAACTTTATAGACATTCCATTAGATTGTTGATTTTATTTTGAAATTCCATTCATTTTATCCAAGAAAATGCTTTCAAATAATTAAAGAAATTTTATAAAATTAAATATCAAAGGAATACTTTTTTGTTTTCGGCTTTATTGAACATACCCTGGTTTTATGGGACTTCCTGAGAATGACACCAATTCCAGTAAGGGCCTCACAATATCTTAATGGCCTTTCATGGTACTCTGACATTTATAACTTTTTTTTTTTTTTTTTTCGAAGACTATGCTTTCACTTCAAGATCATAAAATATTTCAAACTTTAACTTGTTTCTGATCCGCTACAAAATTCAAATGGGGAACTCACAGTAAACTATTGAATGTATATCTATGGCAATGATTACTGTTCTACCAGCCATCTGTCCCCTCTTTGACTCAGCTGCTGCACATATCTTGAAGGCCAAACCAACATTAAAGAACTGAACAGACATTGAAGACATCTGTCCCTTCTGTGTTTCAGGGGATTCAAGCAGTATGGGAAAATTATGAGTCATTGGGATACCTTAACAAGGTTGGATTAAAAGAGGGCAATTGTTATTGATATTATTTATCTTCACTTAAAAGTGGAAGTTGTGTTAGAACACAGGATACTGTGTTATTTACCATGAGAGAACCTCTCATATAGACTTACAATACATATAAGCACTCATGTATATATCACTACCAGTTACTAGCAGATCATGGGGTTTCTGCCTTCTTTGGCCCTGTCAATGGTAGATGCCCAAAAGCTAGAGATAGCAGCAATTCCTCTTCTAGCTATATACATAGAATTTCAGTGTTTAATCTGGAGTCAGTTGATTATCTCTCACTAGACACAGGAGTGGCTGTGTGGTAAGTAGCTTGCTTACCAATCACATGATTCCAGGTTCAGTCCCACTCTGTGGCACCTTGGGCAAGTGTCTTCTACTATAGCCTCAGGCCGACCAAAGCCTTGTGAGTGGATTTGGTAGACGGAAAGTGAAAGAAGCCCATCATATAGATGTATGTGTATATATATATATATGTGTATGTGTGTGTGTGTATATGTGTCTGTGTTTGTCTCCCCAACATCATTTGACAACCAATGCTGGTGTGTTTGTGTCCCCATAACTTAGCTGTTCGGCAAAAGAGATTGATAGAATAAATACTAGGCTTACAAAGAATAAATCCTGGGGTCGATTTGCTCGACTAAAGGCAGTGCTCCAGCATGGCTGCTGTCAAATGACTGAAACAAGTAAAAGAGTAAAAGAGAGTATTGATATAAAAACAAGTGCTTTTGTGCACCACAAGTCCATATGAAAGGTTCTCTCATGAGAACTATCACAATATTCTGTCTTCTAAAACATCCACTTTTAAGTGAGGATAAATTTTGGGTATAAATACTGCTTTTGTCACTATTAATTATTGTTATTGATATTGTTATGGCAGGTGGTTTACTCTGTAAGTATCATTGTTGCTATTGTTATTATTGTAGTCTAGGGAAGCCTTGGCCCTTGAGCAAGCTTACAATCAGAGACAATTCATTTGGGAACAAGCTCTCTTTACTCTTTTACTTGTTTCAGTCATTTGACTGCGGCCATGCTGGAGCACCGCCTTTAATCGAGCAACTCGACTCTGGGACTTATTCTTTGTAAGCCCAGTACTTATTCTATCGGTCTCTTTTGCCGAACCGCTAAGTGGCGGGGACATAAACACACCAGCATCGGTTGTCAAGCAATGCTAGGGGGACAAACACACACACACAAACACACACACATATACATATATACGATGGGCTTCTTTCAGTTTCCGTCTACCAAATCCACGCACAAGGCTTTGGTCGGCCCGAGGCTATAGTAGAAGACACATACCCAAGGTGCCACGCAGTGGGACTGAACCCGGAACCATGTGGTTGGGAAGCAAGCTACTTACCACACAGCCACTCCTGCGCCTATAATTAATTTCTTTCTTCAAACACTGTATATCTAAGAAAGCACCATTTTTATACATCCCTTCTTTTTAAGACAATAAGAGGTTTTGGCTGCTATTTTTGCAGGTCGAGTCACTATATAATTGATCTGTGTGGGTGGGACACCTTGATGAAGAATTTAGCACATCTCAAAATACTAGAAATGGTAAACTCAGTTCTGTCTGCAATATTTTTTTTTTATTTTACAGTATAGGCGCAGGAGTGGCTGTGTGGTAAGTAGCTTGCTAACCAACCACATGGTTCCGGGTTCAGTCCCACTGCGTGGCATCTTGGGCAAGTGTCTTCTGCTATAGCCCCAGGCCGACCAATGCTTTGTGAGTGGATTTGGTAGACAGAAACTGAAAGAAGCCTGTCGGGGCACGTAAAAAGCACCCACTACACTTACGGAGTGGTTGGCGTTAGGAAGGGCATCCAGCTGTAGAAACATTGCCAGATAAGACTGGAGCCTGGTGCAGCCTTCTGGCTTCCCAGATCCCCAGTCGAACCGTCCAACCCATGCTAGCATGGAGAACGGACGTTAAACGATGATGATGATGATGATGATGTGTGTGTTTGTCTGTGTTTGTCTGTGTTTGTCCCCCTACCATTGCTTGACAACCGATGCTGGTGTGTTTATGTCCCCGTTACTTAGCGGTTCGGCAAAAGACCGATAGAATAAGTACTGGGCTTACAAATGACTGAAACAAGTAAAAGAGTAAAAAGAGTATTTGTGTCTGAAACTCATGTGCTAATTCCTATAACAAAATCTTGCTCACCGTTTCCAATATCTGCATCAAAAATACATTTATTTTCTGTTCATTCCATCATTCATAGTGTTTCGTATACAAATAGCAAAAAAAAACAAAAAAAAACCCTCTCAGTGACCAGATTTATTTATATGAGATAAAATTTATCTAATTTTTATTTTACGTAATCTTGTATGTAAATAACATTTCGCTTTCCGTCTTTTTGTTCCAAAATTAATGGTCAGTAAAATAAATGACTTAAGTAATTCCTGTTAGTCGTTCACCAGTTCTGCCAAACTTTCTCTAGTAAAACTACTAGGCGCAGGAGTGGCCGTGTGGTAAGTAGCTTGTTTACCAACCACATGGTTCCGGGTTCAGTCCCACTGCGTGGCATCTTGGGCAAGTGTCTTCTGCTATAGCCTCAGGCTGACCAATACCTTGTGAGTGGATTTGGTAGATGGAAACTGAAAGAAGCCCGTCGTATATATGTATATATATATATATATATATATGTATGTGTGTGTATGTGTTTGTGTGTCTGTGTTTGTCCCCCTTGCATTGCTTGACAACCAATGCTGGTGTGTTTACGTCCCCGTCACTTAGCGGTTCGGCAAAAGAGACTGATAGAATAAGTACTGGGCTTACAAAGAATAAGTCCCGGGGTCGATTTGCTCGACTAAAGGCGGTGCTCCAGCATGGCCGCAGTCAAATGACTGAAACAAGTAAAAGAGTGAAAGAGTACTGATTAGGAAGAACTGGTTGCCAACTGAGGCAAAATAACATTCAGTTATTTACAGAAGGAAAATGAATTGGATCAATGAATTTGGTTGAAATGGTATCCTAAAATAAGAAGAACAGAACAGAATAAAAGGAAAAAGAGGAATTTCAAATGAACCTTTTAATGTAAAATGGTGTGTAACATTAAGTGTTTGAGTAAATATTTTGACAAATATAAATTCTCTTTAAACATAAAAGAATTGTGTCGCCATTATGAAATTCTATGGAATTATCATGTTTTCTACAAGATTTAGCAAACAGACTATTACACAAATGGCAGAACTCTCACAGAGAATGGTTTAAACTTTCTCAAGAAAAAATACTGGTAAAATTTTAGAAAATGATTTCAGACATTGCTTTATTATTATTATTATTATTATTATTATTACTACTACTACTACTACAATTATTATTATTATTACTACTATTGTTATTATTATTATCATCATCATCATCATCATCATCATCATCATCATTATTATAGTGAGCTGGGAGAATCGTTAGCACGCTGGGCAAGGTGCTTAGCTGCATTTCGGTCATCTCTACATTTTGAGTTCAAATTCCACGGAGGTCGACTTTACCTTTCATCTTTTTGGGGTCAATGAAATGAGTTCCAGTTAACCACTGGGGTCAATGTAGTTGATTTGCCTCCTCCCCCCAAATTTCAGGCCTTGTGCCTTTAGTAGAAAGGATTATTATTATTATTATTATTATTATTATTAGGGGGCGAGCTGGCAGAAACGTTAGCATGCCGGGCGAAATGCTCAGCAGTATTTCATCTGT
Organism: Octopus sinensis; assembly: GCF_006345805.1. Classification (NCBI taxonomy): domain Eukaryota; kingdom Metazoa; phylum Mollusca; class Cephalopoda; order Octopoda; family Octopodidae; genus Octopus; species Octopus sinensis. Next base: position 13,682,932 of record NC_043020.1, read on the forward strand.
CGCTACGTTCTGAGTTCAAATTCCGCCGAGGTCGACTTTGCTTTTCATCTTTCAGGGTCGATAAATTAAGTACCAGTTACGCACTGGGGTCGATGTAGTTGACTTAATCCCTTCGTCTGTCTTTGTTTGTCCCCTCTATGTTTAGCCCCTTGTGGGTAGTAAAGAAATATATTATTATTATTATTATTATTATTAGGGGCATCCCTAGTGGTTAGGGTGTTGCAATCGCTAGATGGTGATTTCAATTCCTAGGCCGGGTGGTGCATTGTGTTCTTGAGCAAAACACGTCCTCTCACGTTACTGTGCGATCACTTCAACACCTGATGCATGGTTCATTGTGCACCTGTACAGATGTTGATTTGATGGAGAGATTGAGCTAATGTGCATCATGAGCATTTGATCACTATGAACAAATCATTTGTGCATGTCATTTAGCAAAAGGTGAACACTCATATGTCAACTTCAATGGGTGAGTCCATCATTATTATTATTATTGAGTGAGAGAGTAATGCATTATCTTTATTGTTATTGTTATTATTATTATTATTATTATTATTATTATTATTATTATAAGGCGGCGAGCTGGCAGAACCGTTAGCACACCAGGCGAAATGCGTAGCCGTATTTCGTCTGCTGTTACGTTCTGAGTTCAAATTTCACCGAGCTCGACTTAGCCTTTCATCCTTTCGGGGTCGATAAATTAAGTACCAGTTACGCACTGGGGTCAATGAAATTGACTTAGTCCATTTGTCTGTCCTTGTTTGTCCCCTCTGTGTTTAGCCCCTTGTGGGTAATAAAGAAACAAAAAAAATTATTATTATTATTATTCATGCGTGTCAGCCCTTGTGGCCAATAAAAAAGAATTAATTATTATTATTATTATTAATATGGTGGTGGTAGTGAGCTGGCAGAACCATTAGCATGCTGGGCAAAATGCTTAGCAGCATTTTGTCCATCTCTATGTTCCGAGTTCAAATTCCGCCGAGGTTGACTTTGCCTTTCATCCTTTCAGGGTCAATAAATTAAGTACCAATGAAACACTGGAGTTGATGTAATTGAATATTTCCCCACCCACACCACCCCAAAAAATTTCAGGCCTTGTACCTGAAAATTATTTTATCAGGGTGGTAAGCTGGCAGAATTGTTAACACACCGGGTAAAAATGCTCAGTGGCATTTCATCCATCCCTATGATCAGGTCAGAGTTCAAATTCTGCCGAGACCGATTTTGGCTTTCATCCTTTCAGAATCAATAAAATAAAGACGAAATATATATATGCGATAACACTTCCAATCAGTTAAGATCAGAATCCACGAGAGCCTCTACCTGGTACTGCATCAGGGCTATTATTCTTAGGGCAACAGGCTGGTAGAAACATTGGCATCTCAGGCAAAATGCCTTGTGGTATTTCATTCATCTTTATATTCTGATTTCAAATTCATCTAATCTTTGTTGTAAAGCGGTTGCTTATAAGGAGACCACCCAGCTTGAAAACCAAAATATCACACTACCTACATGACAACGTGGGTTGGCAGGAGGCTGGGAGTTCAATTTCAAACCACTTAACACTTTCGTTACTGTATTTATTTTGAGATGCTCTGTGTTTCTTTCAATTACTTAACAGAGAATTTAGTAAAATAAATTAGTTATCATTAAGCTAGTGTTATAAACATAAATTGTGACTAAGGTTTGGTGGAAGATTTTAATTCAAAACTTATGAAAACAAGACATTTGTACTCAACCAGAGCCAGTTTCAGCCGGGTTGGTAACGAAAGGGTTAAATGTTCCTCTAAGTGGTCTTTCAACCTGCTAGAAACAGCAGCCAAACTTTCCTCAAATCACACTTCTCTATCATGAGGGTCATGTAGAGATTGCTGTTATCACATACACTGTGTATGGGGCATTTTAAACTTGACAGAACTCCACCTTATACCAGTCTGAACATGGCTATGTTCTTCCAGAGAGGAGGGGAGACGGATGGAAAAGATGAATTGATCTCCTGTATTTAACTGGTACTTTATTAAGTTGGCCTCAGTGAGATTTGAACTCAGTACACAGAGACCCACAACTAATACTGCCAACCATTCTATGCAATGTTCTTATGACTCAGATAAAATTTCTGCTGCCCTAATTTCCCAGTTATCAGACCCTCGTTCCTTTGTGAGAGATGTGTGACCCCTAATATTTATTGTGTCCCTAACTTTCATCTTAGTCTTTCTTGGACAATAAATTGAATTTAATCAGACCAAACTTTCAATCTGTGATTTATTGCTGCCAAAACTAACCATTGTTGCTTGCTTGATAGCTTTTCCTGATTTAGGATTATCAGTGATTTCAATGTCCATTCACAGACTTCCAACACCACTGTTATCACCATCACCATTGCTCCCACCGCCACCATCACAACTACTACCATCTCCACCACTACCATCATCACCAACACCAGCCACAATCACCACCACTGCCAACACCACCACCTTCATCACTACCATCACCACTCCAGCTATTTGACCTTTTCCTTCACTTGAAGATTTCATCTTTTCTGCCTTTTGCTGTTCTTTAAAAACATCACTTTTTTCCAAAAACCAAAATCTTTAATTAAGCTGCAGCGTTATCTTAATGTTTCTCAGTCTCTGACTTTGCTAAGGTCTCAAGAGTTGAATGTCACAATCTTTGCTCCGGATCACCCAAGAGGTGAAACTATACTCATTCAGTAAACTTCCTTTATTTCTGTCTTTGATTCTGTTGCCACATTTACCAGTTCTTAGCAGCTTTGGCTTTTGTTTCCATATAAACACAACTTTATTGCTTAGAAAGCCTAGCTATAAAAACACACCAACATCATAACACTAACATATTTTTGCTGGGTTTTTTTTTTATAGATTCTTCCCAGCCTCACACGTACACCATTATCTTCAAACTTTGAAGATTTTTATGGAGAATTCATAGATTTTTCAAATCCCTTTCTTTTTATTTCTTTTTTTTTCTCACCATTTTATTTTCTAAAAAAACAAATTAAATCAAATATTTTTATTTTTTGTGTGTGCGTAAAATATATTTGCAAAGAAATAACGTACCTATTACTTTTGACAATAGTGGCAACTGGTGGTGGTAGTAGTAGTGGTGGTGGTGGTGGTGGTGGTGGTGGTGGTGACGGTGGTGGTGACGGTGGTGGTGGTGGCGGTGGCGGTGGTGGTGGCGGTGGCAGCGTTGTTGTTGTTGTTGTTGCAATTAATGTTTAGCTCAGTCCTAACCACATAGACCTGTAATCAAAGACCTTCCTGCCATGACCATCCTGTCTTTTCTTGCACAGCACGCTCAGAATAACACCATTCATTATGTCCTAGTTTTAAGATGGTACAGTGTAATTTGAGAGAGTTTTGGCTGCTATTTTTTGCGAGCTCACTGGCGGCATGCAGGTTGGCTATTGTTGTCATCCGTGAATGTGTGCATGTGTATAGTTAGTGTATTTGTGTATGCGTGTATTTGTGTGTGTGTTTGTTTGTGTGTGTGGTGTGTGTGTGTGTGTAAGTTGATTATTCTGTTTAATCTAATATTTTCCTAAATCTTTTCCCTGATTGTTGTTTCAAAACATAGGGAGGTGTTAATGGTGTACAAATCCAATCTTCCTACTCTGCTTATGTATCACCACTGTAGCATTTACTCTTGAATAATTTATTTACTAGGGTAGATAGATAGAGTGAGATATGATAGATCGTTAGCCACTACACACATTTTTTCTCTCCTTGTTTTTTCTGTGTCCCTTTCTGTAGAAGAGCGTAGGCTCAAAACGTAAAAGACTTTTTCTATTCCTGAGCGTTATACTAATACATCTGTTTGTTTTGTACACCACCTGTCTTCGTCTTTTGTTTTTTTCATAAACTCTCCCCATATATATATATATATATATATATATATACACAGTTGCAGCCAAAATGTTCAGAACGGCATTGTTTTTGCCAGAAAAGTAGGTATAAGTTTTTATCAAAGTTGTTTTATATTCTATAATTTTCACAGACAATAAATATGCTATTAATTGTTATTGTCTGAGATTTTGGTGTAATTTGAGAGGATAATAAAAAAGTTATGGATGATTTAATGATTCACTGCAAAACCCGTGGCGGCCAAAATGATCAGAATGGTTGCTTTTACTCCGTCTTTTAGTATATTTAACTGGCGAACTCTAATGTTTTGAATTTGTTTACGTGATGGTTCGTTTACTAAACATTAGTAAGAATATCTGCAGTGTACTTTGTTAATATAATGCCACTTACTCCGTTACCAATTCATCAGCCGGTTATTAAGCTTCGAAAGAAGGATAATTTAAGTATTGGGTCTATTGCAAAGATTGTTAACAAGTCAAAAAGTGTTGTTCACGGTATTCTTAAGGTCTTTGATGATTGTGGTTCATGTGAAGCAAGAAAGTCTACAGGTAGGCCAAGAAAAACGACCAAGAGAGAAGATTGTGCTATGGTAAAGTTGGTTAAAAAGGACAGACTTAAAACTGCTGCTGCTGTTTCTCGGGAAATGAGCATTGTACTGAAGAAAACTTTAACTCGAAAAACTGTGTCTCGTCCTTTAGTTGAACATGACCTACAAGCTAGAGCACCTGCAGTGAAGCCACTGATCAACTCCAAGAATAAAAAGTGTCGTCTTACCTTTGCAACCGAACATGTGTTGTGGTCTCAAGAAAAATGGCAAACAGTGCATTTCAGTGATGAATCTAAGTTTATGTTATTTGGTTCAGATGGGAAAAGGTACGTTCGTTGAAAAGTAGGTGAAAAATTGTCGCCTAAATGCCTTAAGACTAGTGTTAAATTCGGTGGAGGAAGTGTCATGGTTTGTGGAATGATATCTGGAGATGGTGTGGGGTCTTTGGTGCGATTACATGGAAAGGTAAATGCAGGAGTTTATAAACAACTTGTAAAAGATCATGTCTTGCCTGTGCTGAGAAATTCAACTAAGTGACCACCTATATTCATGCAGGACAATGCCTCATGTCACAAGGCTAAGGTGGTCATGAACTTCCTCAAGGCTGAAAAGGTTATTATTATGGATTGGCCTGCTCAAAGCCCAGATCTCAATCCTATTGAAAATGTGTGGAATATTCTAGGAGAACGTTCGAAAGCCAGAAATCCTAAAACAACCGAGCAATTATGGAATGCCCTTCAGGAAGAATGGAATAGGATCACCAAGCAAGAAATTGAAAATTTAATTTCCTCATGCAGTCGAAGATGTCAAAGTGTGATTGAAGCTAAAGGGCTTCACACTAAATATTAAATAATTCCAGTATTCTCTGTCATTTTTGATTATTTTAACAATTTTTTAAACCGTTCTGATCATTTTGGCCGCCATGGGTTTTGCAGTAAATCACTAAATCATCCATAACTTTTGTATTATCCTCTCAAATTACACCAAAATCTCAGACAATAACAATTAATATCGTATTTATTGTCTGTGAAAATTATAGAACATAAAAACAACTTTGATAAAAACTTATACCTGCTTTTCTGGCGAAAACAATGCCGTTCTGAACATTTTGGCCGCAACTGTATATATATACATATAATATATAATATATATATATATATATATATATATATTATTTAACAAAAGAGGGGGTGTATTTCCACGCAAGTAAAAGTATAGGAAAATTTGTTGAAAATGCTCCTGAATTTGAAAAATTGTTTTTAAATAAATTCATTTACAGTTTTGACAATATTTTTTGTTTATCAATGGTAAAAATTTTATATAGCGAGGTAGGAAAATGTTTAAAAGGTTCAATTTTTACAAGATTCAATATTACCAAATATGATTTAAACGTTCACAACTGTCAATAATATGAAAAATGTGGATCATCTTGTTTAAATGCTGTGTTTAAATGCTTGTTTAAATATATATATATGTATATGTAATATATATGTATTATATACATATATATATATATACAAGCAATAATATATCTCAGAGCGAGTTATAAACAGTAGCTACAACACATCGTGACGTATATTTGCCATTTAAATATGGCTAACCCCTAAGGGTGGATGCTACTGTAGTTTCTAGTTTGTCCTCCTGGGGCTACAAACTACAGTAGCATCCACCCTTAGGGGTTAGCCATATTAAAATGGCAAATATACGTCACTATATATATATATATGTATATATCAAATATATATATGTATATAGTATATAATTTAATTATTGCAGGTTTACTATTATAATACAGATACAGATGTACATAGATTTATGTAGTTTAATTTTAAAGTTAATGTTTAATCCTGCTTATATTTAGATTGAATACTGTTGTACATAGGCTAAATGTGTTCGGAAGTAGTGGTTTTCTTCAAGGAGTGAGGTTAGTTTCCCTCTAACTATCCATTCCATGACTTTGCTGATGTGTGAAGTCAGAGAGATAGGCCTATAGTTTTTGGTATCTGCTCTGCTTTCCCCTTTATGGATTGGGCATATTATTCCCTTCTTCACTCTGCTTGGCAGCCTGCAATTTGCAAGAAAGCTCCTGAAGAGAATCTATAGTGGTTTCACCAGGGCACAATTTGAGGAGCATTGCTGGGAAAATATCAGGACCAGCAGTTGAGATTGCATCCACCTCATTTATGGCTAGTAGTATATCTTCTTCACTAATGTCGATGTAATCCATCATAACCAGCCATTCTGGTTATAGGTAAGGCAGCAAAGAAATCCACTGGTTCATTCACTTGTCTG
>NC_043020.1:13698661-13713661 GCF_006345805.1 Octopus sinensis
CACACACCCGTAGAAAAGGTGTAGGTAGAAACTCCATAAGATGTACCCAGTGTAAGCTATAGACACATAAGAGGTGCAGCAACATCAAAGGAAGATTAACCGAGAAGATAGCTTTCATGTGCGGCAGATGCACAGGGGCAATAAACACCACAGATACACAGAAAATAGATTCCATCACACTCCAGGGGGAGAAACTAGAAGTAGTTGATAGCTTCCGCACGTAAAAAGCACCATCCAAATGTGGCCAATGCCAGCGCCACCTTGATTGGCTTCCATGCAGGTGGCACGCAAAAAGCACCAACCGATCGTGGCTGCTGCCAGCTATGGCTTCCATGCTGGTAGCATGTAAAAAGCATCAATCCAATCATGGCCGTTGCCGGCTATGGCCCCTGTACCGGTGGCACATAAAAAGCACCCACTACACTCATAGAGTGGTTGGCGTTAGGAAGGGCATCCAGCTGTAGAAACACTGCCAGACAAGACTGGAGCCTGGTGCAGCCCCTTGGCTTCCCAGACCCCAGTGAAACCATCCAACTCATGCTAGCATGGAAAACGGACATTAAAGAATGATGATGATGAATATGAATGGTAGGAAATGGAATTCACAAGACCCTTTATTCAGAACCACTACGATGGTTTCATCCCATCATGCACTGGTACTTACACATTTTTTTATATAAACTCTACCAACAAAGGAATTGCTGAAGTAAAGCCAGCATACACTTTCATAGTGTTGCTGACATCAGATAGCCAAATACTGTGGACAGGCTTTAAACAACATACTATAAGCTCTATACTCGAATATATAAAATTGTTACTATAAATTATTACTATGTATATATATATATATATATATTTCTATACAGTTTCAGTGAAATGTTGTATTCTAGCAACAACAATGAAACCATATCTTTTACTCTAATTGCTAAAATTACATAAATGATTTATTAATTAGTAGGTAATTAACACAACATTGTGGAAAGTAATTTTCTATCAAAACTTACATTTGCACTTGTAATTAGCTGAAAACTTAAATTCTGATAGATAATTACCTATTAATGAAGAAGTTTAATTTAGCAGTGACTGACAAAAATTCAAGAAGTATCAAACTTTGTGAAGTCTCCAGGCTAAAAAGAAGAGATAATTACAGGAATTAACTGAGAAAATTCCAGGTAATTCTCTTTTAGCGGAATTTAAACTGGTGCTTGTATTGGCCAATATTGGTTTCAAATTTTGGCACAAGGCCAGCAAGTTTAGGGGAGGGGGTGAGTCAGTTACCTCAACTCTAGTGCTCAACTGGTACTTATTTTCACATCCGTGCCGGTGGCACGTAAAAAGCACCCACTACACTCTCGGAGTGATTGGTGTTAAGAAGGGCATCCAGCTGTAGAAACTCTGCCAGATCAAGATTGGAGCCTAGTACAGCCATCTGGCTCACCAGCCCTCAGTCAAAATCGTCCAACCCTTGCTAGCATGGAAAGCGGACGTTAAACGATGATGATGACCTGGGCAATATTGGTTTCAAATTTCGGCACAAGGCCAGCAAGTTTAGGGGAGGGGGTGAGTCAGTTACCTCAACTCTAGTGCTCAACTGGTACTTATTTTCACGTCCGTGCCGGTGGCACGTAAAAAGCACCCACTACACTCTCGGAGTGATTGGCGTTAAGAAGGGCATCCAGCTGTAGAAACTCTGCCAGATCAAGATTGGAGCCTAGTACAGCCATCTGGCTCGCCAGCCCTCAGTCAAAATCGTCCAACCCATGCTAGCATGGAAAGCGGACGTTAAACGATGATGATGACCTGGGCAGAATTTGAACTCAAAACGTAAAGATGGATAAAATGCCACTAAGCATTTTGCCTGGCACAGTAACAATTCTGCCACCTCACCGCCTTATGTTACATAAATATTGATTCCTTTCTAAAATAGGGATACTGAGACCCCCTTTGGTCATGACTGACCATGGTATTGCACCTAGAAAGTTACCCTCCCAGGCACAAGTCCTGGCAAGGTTGTTTATGGAAGACCAGTGGTCGCCCATGCATACCGGCCTCCCCTCTCCACACCATAGTGTTATCCAAGAGAAAGGCAACAGCTGATACAGCTTGGCACCTGTGACATCGCAACTCATTTCTACAGCTGAGTGAACTGGAGCAACGTGAAATAAAGTGTCTTGCTCAAGAACACAACACGCAGCCCAGTCTGGGATTCGAGCTCACAACCTCACGATCGTAAGCTTGACACTCTAACCACTGAGCCATGCACCTTCACTAGGGTTAATGCCTGAAATTTTGGGGGTTGTGGATAATCAATTACATCGACCCCAGGGCTCAGCTGGTATTTATTTTATTGAATCCAAAAGGATTAAAGACAAAGTCAGCCTGGGTAGAATTTGAACTCAGAGCATGAGGACAGATGAAATGCTGCTAAGCATTTTGCCTGACATGCTAATGGTTCTGCCAACTCACCGGCCAAATATTGCTTCCAATAATGTCTTGACAGTTAATTCTAATCCAAGAATGGTTAGATAATATTTCGTTTGCAAGATTCTTTATATGAGTTTGTGTGTTGAAGCATATTCTGTTGTGTCTATATACACAATGGGCTTCTTTCAGTTTCAGTCAACCAAATCCACCCACAAGGCTTTGGTTCACCTGATGCTATAGTAGTATATATCACGTGATCACGTGACCGACCAGACCATCAGATGTTGTTACACATCGCTGGTCACAATGCATTCGCATTGTTTTAGCCTTTGAATGACGCCACCCCGCTGGCTAAGTGAGCAGGCCAACAGAAGAAAGAGTGGGAGAAAGAGTGGTGAAAGAGTACAGCAGGGATCACCACCCCCTGCTGGAGCGTCGTGGAGCTTTTAGGTGTTTTCGCTCAATAAACACTCACAACGCCCAGTCTGGGAATCGAAACCGCGATCCTAAGACCACAAGTCCGCTGCCCTAACCACTAGGCCATTGCGCCTCCACAGTAATATAATATATATATATATATATATATATATATATATACTCTTTACTCTTTTACTTATTTCAGTCATTTGACTGTGGCCATGCTGGAGCACCGCCTTTAGTAGAGCAAATTGACCCCAGGACTTATTCTTTGTAAGCCTAGTACTTATTCTATCGGTCTCTTTTGCCGAACCACTAAGTTACAGGGACGTAAACACACCAGCATTTTCTTTTTGTCCCTTATAATTTAACACACTCACCGGTAATCCAAGAGTTGACAGTAAAAACGTTTTTTAAATGGTATGGAATTCCTTGATTTGAAAAGATTTTGAAAAGGATCGATGGAGATGAAGAACAGCTGTTACTTGTGCTTCATTATTCAACCATTGCCAATCCTAAAGAGAAGGCATGGAAATGTGATGGTGGTAGCGACAGTGGTGGAAGCTGCTGCTACAGTTGCCGCTGCTGCATGATCTGTATTATCAATATAGAGAAGAATGGTTAAACTTGTTTTAGCTCTTAGTAAGATAAACAAATCATTGCAGTTCATATGGAAAGCTTTTAACTCCTTTATTCATAATGACATTAAATGTGCTAATATATTCATATAGAGTGTCTTGTCTAAGGTTTGATACTATCGCATTCACATATATATATATATATATATATATATATATATATATAGCTTGCTTACGAACCACATGGTTCCGGGTTCAGTCCCACTGCGTGGCACCTTGGGCAAGTGTCTTCTACTATAGCATCGAGCTGATCAAAGCCTTGTGAGTGGATTTGGTAGACAGAAACTGAAAGAAGCCTGTCGTATATATGTATATATATATATAAGAATTTTTTGCATAATAAGATAAAAAAAACAAGGCTGTGTACATATTAGAGCATTTATAGATAGGTCTTACAGCTGTTTCTAAGATATTAATAAATAATATCCCTGCATCGGAGACGGTGTGAGAAGATGGTTAAGTCATAGTTAGTTTAGATGTGATACAAAATAGAGAGTGAGGTGGAGGAAAGAAAATAGATGCAAGATATGTATGGTTATTGAGTTCATAAATCCGTTTTTTTTGGCATAAGGGTATATATGCAATATTCCAATATCCTATGAGTAAAGTCCAAGAGTCCAACAGAGTTTAAAATGAGCCCTTTAAAATATAAAGTTTATAAGCAATGTAAAATTCCCTTATGAGTGAGATCCAACAGATTTATAAACTTGGTCATTCTCAGATATATATATCTTTATATATAAAATTGAAGTTATGTGTGTGTGAGACTCTGTCTCCTCCGATTTAGATTCCTAACTACTCCCACATTTTGCGGTGCAGTTTAACCAAAAGCGGGTATCTTATAGTTGTCATTCATATTGAGCCCTTCTGGGTATTAGCGCGCGTCTACGATGAGTCTACAATTTAAAAAAAAATTTACCATCATTTTTCTGCATTTTTAATGATTTTTGCTCGGGTTATATAAGGGAAGTAACTCTCTAAAAATGCTTATATAGTTATTTCCCTTACAAACCTGAGCAACGCCGGGCGATACTGCTAGTATATATATATATATAATATATATATATAACATCTGTAAAGATTGTGCAGGGGTTAGGTACATGAGTGTTTATGCATTTAGGGGAAAGAATGAGATTCATTCAACTAAAATTTCAAGGTGTTGCTCCAGCATGGCTGCAGTCTAATCACTGAAACAAGTAAAAGATGAAACATGCTGATGATATACATGGTAAGCTTCTTACAGTTTCCCTCTACTAAGTCCACTTACAATATTGTGATTGGCTGTGGGCTATAGTAAAAGACACTTGCCCATGGTGCCAAGCAGTGGGACTGAACCCAGAACCATATGGTTGGGAAGTGAATTTCTTCACCACACACAGATACATAGATATATGTACATGCATGCATATACATATACACACTCACCCTGTGTGTGTGTGTGTGAATATATGAGCTGTAGGCAGTTCTGGAAAGAAACCCATTTAATTCCAGTTGCCTGACCAAAATAAATTCAGTAAACCAAGCATTTTAGTGTTTAGCCTACAGCTAAATGTAAGCTGATATTTGATTGGTTGGCTATTTTCATACAGAAACTGCTAACCATTGCTGTTAGTAAACCATGGGAAAGTAATTAAACCACATAATCAGGATTTCAAACCGGAGGGGTGCAAATCACACGATTCAGTTTGGATGGCCACATATATTACTCAAAATTTTATTTCCAATTCTTAATTATGGTTATTTAATTATTAGATTGCTTGTGTTCATTAAACATTAAATATTTACTTCTGTTTATGATTAATTGCTTTTTATAAACCATTTTTGCTTATATTTCATTATTTATTTAATAATAAGACGAGTGATGGCAGTGCACTTGCAGAATTGTTAGCACACCAGACAGAATGCTTTGTGGTGTTTTATCCATCTTTATGTTCTGAGTTCAAATTCCACCTAGGTCAACTTGGCTTTTCATTCTTTCAGGGTCAATAAACTAAGTACCCGTTGAGCACCAGAGTTGGTGTAATGGCTACACCTCCCTTGAAACTGCTGGCCTTGTGCCAAAATTTGAAGCCAATATTAAGACTAATTAACCCTTTGGTGTTCTCATTATACTGCCAAAATTAATGCTTTTTTATCCACATTGTTTTGAATTGATCATGCATTATCTTGTAGCTATGAGATTTTGATGAGGTAGCTGTTAATTTTTAAAACGATATTGTAGGGTTGGTGTGAGAGACCAGATCTAGCCAGTTTGAATATAAAACAGGCAGAATACTTTTGGCCAGATATGGCCAGTTTAAATCCTAAAGGGTTAAGGCAGCAAGCTGGCAGAATCTTTAGCACAGTGGGCAAAATTTTTAATGGCATTTTGTCCATCTTTACATTCAGAGTTCAAATTCCACCGAGGTTGTCTTTGCCTTTCATACTCTCAGGATCAATAAAATAAGTACCGGTTTATTTTTTATCACCTCAAGCGGACTGAAGGCAAAAGAAGAAAATCCCATCAAGGTTAACTTCACCTTTTATCCCTTGTGGGTCAATAAAATAAAGCAATAGTTAAAATAGGCGCAGCAGTGTATAGGCGCAGGAGTGGCTGTGTGGTAAGTAGCTTGCTAACCAACCACATGGTTCCGGGTTCAGTCCCACTGCGTGGCATCTTGGACAAGTGTCTTCTGCTATAGCCCCGGGCCGACCAATGCCTTGTGAGTGGATTTGGTAGACGGAAACTGAAAGAAGCCTGTCGTATATATGTATGTATGTATGTATATATATATGTGTTTGTGTGTCTGTGTTTGTCTCCCTAGCATTGCTTGACAACCGATGCTGGTATGTTTACGTCCCCGTCACTTAGCGGTTCGGCAAAAGAGACCGATAGAATAAGTACTGGGCTTACAAAGAATAAGTCCCGGGGTCGATTTGCTCGACTAAAGGCGGTGCTCCAGCATGGCCGCAGTCAAATGACTGAAACAAGTAAAAAAGAGTAAAAGAGTTAGTACTGGGAGTTGAGTTAATCAACTAACCACTTCCCCTAATACAATTGCTGGCCCTGTGTCAAAATTAAAAACAACTCTTAAATTATTACCTCCACCTTAACAAAGGTGGAGGTGTTGTTTCCAGTCACGGTTATTTGTTTGTGGACAAGATATCTCAAGAACTGCTGGATGGATTCAGATTTTGGGATCAATCCCATTCCAGACAAGGATTCTAGATTATTTTTCTTGTTTTTTTACTTAATTTTTGAGTGTGGTCGGGTTCATTTTTAGTATTCTCGTTTGTGAGAGCAGTCAAGTTTATTTCAGATATTCTCATTTTAAAATTCCTCTCCAGATAATCATTGAGACGACATTGGTGTTGCCTTGGCGACGGTTTGCACTCTCTTGAGTGCTCTTGTCATTATTATTACCTCCACTTTAACGAAGGCAGAGGTATTGTTTTCAGTTGTGTTTGTTTGTCCATGGACAAGATATCTCAAGAACCGTTGGATGGATTCGGATGAAACTTTCAGAGATGTTTGACCTCGTGACTGGCACAAACTGATTAGATTCTGGGATCGATCCCATTCCAGACAAGGATTCTGGATTATTTTTCCTGTTTTCTTACTTAATTTTTGAGAGCATTCGGGTTCAGCTAATCATGCCATGTAGTGGGACTGAACCCGGAACCATGTGGTTTGTAATCAAGCTACTTACCACACAGCCACTCCTATGCCTATGTAGTAAAATTCCAATTCATTGCATCAACTCCTTTATAATTTAATATTTGCTTCTTACCATTTGTGCTGTGTCTAGATCTAGTTACCATTCCTTAAGCATTTCAATCATCATTTAACGTCCATGTTTCACACTGGCATGGGTCTGACAGTCATCTTTCTCTTTCAGTAGATCTTGCTTCCTTTCTAGAATTATGAGCCAAAGTTGTTGTCATCCGCCTCTACCTCAATCCTACGCTCTGGCCAATTAAAATCTATAACTTTTCCAAACAAACTGAATCTCTTCAATTAACTCTCATCAATAATGTTCAATACTTCTGTACACACACACACACACACACACACACACACATTATTTTCTTAGATACATCTGCTGTCGTTTCCATCTAATCAATCAATACTTTATCGTTTAAGAGATGTATAAATCATATCAACATACACACACACACACACACATACACACATACATACATACACACATACATACATACATACATACATACATACATACATGTACACACACATACACACACACATACATACATACACACACACATACACCACACACATACACACATACATACATACATACATACACACATACATACATGTACACACACGTTACACGATAATCTCAAAACCAACTCCACTTTTCCCCATGCTTTCATTTACCAATTCTATCAAAGAATTCTTCTGCTAACAACCAACTATCCATAACAATTCTTATTTCAGACACTTTTGCTCTTTGGTTCTTCATTTACATAAGCCATAAATATTTCCAACTTCCTCACCATTCTAAGATATTTATTCCATTAAAAGATACACTATCTATAAAAACAGCTCTTCACTTCTTGTAAAATAAAATCATTATCTTTCTCCGTAAAGTGTATCAAATCTTTTATCAGACACTTTCTACTATTTCCTAAATCATTCATCATCATCATTATCATCTTCATTTAACGTCCGTTTTCCGTGCTAGCACGGGTTGGATGGTTCGACCGGGGTCTGGGAAGCCAGGAGGCTGCACCAGGCTCCAGTCTGATCTGGCAGTGTTTCTACAGCTGGATGCCCTTCCTAACGCCAACCACTCCGTGAGTGTAGTGGGTGCTTTTTACATGCCACCGGCACAGGTGCCAGACGAGGCTGGCAGCAGCCACGATTGGTTGGTGCTTTTTATGTGCCACCGGCACAGAAGCCAGTCAAGGCAGCGCTGGCATCAGCCACATTCGGATGGTGCTTTTTATGTACCACTAGCACAAAAGCCAGTCAAGGCAGCGCTGGCATCAGCCACGTTCGGATGGTGCTTTTTACATGCCACCGGCATTGGTTATTGTAAAACCATGTGTAGATACAGTGCAGCCTCAGGAACAAGGTTGTGGACAATCAGATTCAAGGATTCAGTGCTCAAACCTGTTGCAAACATTTTATTGAGTTTTGGGGCAAAAGACTTGAATTTTGATGGGAAAACTTAAGTGAATTTATGATTCTAAATGGAAGTGATATAGAGGGGCACTGGTAGCTGTTATTTTTGCCAAATGAATGGTTGGTGTCTGTTGGCTATAACACTGTGTAACAATTTTTTTTTCTTCTTTCCTTGGTCAGTATGTGTTATTTCTTATTTTCTTCTATCTAGAAATCAAAGGAAAAGACTACTATTCCCTTCCCTTTAAACTTTGCTTCTGTCACCTGGACATCAATGTTTTGAAACTGACCTATTTCCCATTACATTTCAGACAGATTCAGCACCGGGCTGCTGAAGCAGAAATATCATTGTAGCAAATATTCTGCTCAATGCCACAGATTTGCTTGTCAGTTGCTAGACCTTAACCACTTGAGCATCTTACTTACTTGTACTTGTGGCAACATTCACCCTGGGCAGGTTGAGTTGGCTTCTTCTACCACCCTTGAGGCATCTCGAACCATGGCAGAAGTTTCGTGGGAATATGTGGATTCCACAAGCAGTCTCCAACAATCCCGCATGTAGAGACATCCTGTTTGTCGCAGATTGTCCGCAAATGCAGGGACAGAACGACCGAGGAGCCGCCGGTTGCTGAAACAGACACTCCGAGGATTTTCACCAGATTTTCATCTGCTGGTTTGTGGCCATAATACCACTTGGTGTCAGACTAATCCGCCTTGGGTGGCCCTACCAGGAACCGAAGTTCCCGACGGCATAGCTCTGACACTACCTGTTGCCAGCGTCCCAACCACGGTGAGGAGGGGATGGACTTTGGAGACACTTGAGCATGTCCCTTAGTGGCTGACAATATGTGCATCTCTGATGATGAGCAGGAGTAGTGGGGGAGCATCATAGCCATGTGTTGTGAGGGATTCTTTTGGGGTTTGAATAAATATAACAAACGCAAAGTCTGAAGGAAATATTAACCATTTTCTGTATTTTCTAGTGGGGAGCAAATAGAAAATAACAGTTGTTACCCAAGAACAAAAATTGTGTTGCACAGTTTAATTGTATAATTACAATTAATTCAATGTGCCAGTGAAGAAATTTACCATTTTTCATTTTCTTTTTGTTTTTTGACATAAGATGAATAAAATCACTTATTGATTTGTGAATGTAATATAATAAAGAAGTGAAAAAGATGGATTTGACATTTTCTAACCCCCTTCTTCATTGATGTGAGACTCTGTTCAAGGGGAGAGAAAGTGCTGGAGAAGAAAGTGATAGGTTTGTTATCCTGTGACAGGACACCAGAAATTGTAATTCAAGAATCTTCAGGCTCAACAGATTGTGGAACTTATCTCTGTCACCTATCTTACCTCAAGATGGGTGACAGAGAGGTTTTTGAAGTTTTAAGTAGATGAACAGCATCTTGGAGACCCTTTTTTTTTTTCTCTATGGAAATGTAGAATTTAGCAGGAATTGTATTGGTTATGAGAAGTGCAAAGCCTATTTAGAGAAATCAACAACTAAACCTGGTAGTTGCTGTCATTGTTTTAGCATAGCTTGGCATTGGATAATCAACGGGGGTGGGCATGTAGCAGATAAATATTTTACTTTGGTCTCCACGGTAACAAATGGATGCTCCACACCGCTAATTGTTGACGTTCAAAGTAATGTCAATAGTGTTTGCAAACTGAAATAAATACACCCAAGCGTTCGTCATCTTTTCATGCTTCTTCTATGGTTGTACCAACAATATTGACATCATCGTTAAGTTAAGTATGAAATGCCTTTAATACTGTTGTTGGTGATTCTACCAGGCATCGCTCTTTGAAAGGCTCTTAGGGCATTAAGCCACACCAAATACTAACCTTTTAAACTAAAACAAACATCCATCAGCTTCAAATACTGTGTTACATCTCTGTAAATCTTTGTATTGTTGTCAGTGTACGGAATCTGGGGATTTTCTGCTTTCTGATTACATTGAATTGCCAGAGATAAAGCACAGGTGATTTTCAAAAGCTGGAGAGTGAATAGGGATTGAGAAGGTAGTAGGGATCTGTTATTTGTAAGGAGCCAACAAGGTATTGTTTGCCACTGTTTCTTATTACAATGCTCTGTGTTTGTTATGAAGGGTCTGAGAGTCCAATGGTGCCACACCGTCAGGAAGCTGTTTAGTCTGTTTCTTAACAAGCTTTTCGTCAAGTGGAGAAAGATTGTGAGATTTAGTAGTGGTTGGGTTTGAAACCCTGGCTAAGATGGGGTCACCAACAAAAGAACAGGTTAAACAACAGTAAGATTATGATTTTTAAGGACCGTCTAGGTTTAAAATATAAAGGAATCCTGTCTTTTATGAGAGTCAAGTCCCATCCCAGATTTATAGACAAATATGAGTTTAGCAAAATGCACTCAGCAGAGTGGACTCAGTGCTTTTTATGTGGCACAAGCACAGGTGCGGTCAGTTTTGGCAAGGTTGCCCTTCTGAACACCAACCCACTTTACAGTGTGGACTGGGTGCTTCTAAGTGGCACCTGCACTGACATCAAGTACTTGCAAGACAAAATATTTTAAGAGGGGAGGAGGCATTAGAGGAGCTGCTGATGAAAAGGTTATAGTAATATATATCATCATCATCATCATCATCGTTTAACGTCTAATTGATATAAGCATAGCTGTGTGGTAAGAAGCTTGCTTACCAACCACATGATTCTGGGTTCAGTCCTACTGTATGGCACCTACTATAATCTTGGGCCAACCAAACCCTTGTAGATGAATTTGTTAGATGGAAATTGAAAGTCCATTATATATATATATATTTAAAGGGAAAATTTTTTTTAATTTTCTCCTTATGAGGCTTTTCACGCTGACTACTTGATAAATTCTTTTAAAGATTTTATCCTATTTTTAAATTGTATATATATATATATATATATTTATTTGTATGTATTTATGTGTGTGTGTTTGTCCCCACGCCATTGCTTGACAGCCAATGCTGGTGTGTTTATGTCCCCATAACTTAGTGGTTCAGTAAAAGAGACTGATAGAATAAGCACTTGACTTACAAAGAATAAGCCCACAAGTCGATTTCTTCAATAAAATCCTTTAAGGTGGTGCTCCAGCATGGCCACAATCAAATGACTGAAGCAAGTAAAAAAATAAACAGGGTAGCAGTATGATATGATGAGGTTCCTGACTTTTGGTTGAGCTTCAACAATGAACACAAAATGAAATGATTTCAACTAGACGTGAAAATGGTTTATTGATTCCATCCTAGAATATTTACCATTTCTTTAAGGTTTGATCTTAGAACTAGTTCTGTTAACTAGAATTGAACACCTGACCAGCAGGGTGAAGTCTATTCTGTTAGGATTAACTCTTTAGCATTTAAACCAGCCATATCTGGCCCAAATATTCTGCTTGTTTTATGTTCAAACTGGTCAGATCTGGCTTTTCACACTTACCCTACAATGTAATTCCAAAAATGAAGTATTCCCATCATTGAAACATATTTCTTTACTACCCACAAGGGGCTAAACACAGAGAGGACAAACAAGGACAGACAAAGGAATTAAGTCGATTACATCGACCCCAGTGCGTAACTGGTACTTAATTTATCGACCCCGAAAAGATGAAAGGCAAAGTCGACCTCGGCGGAATTTGAACTCAGAATTGAAACCTCAAAGCTACAAGATAAAGCATGGTTAATTCAAAACAAATGCAAATAGATATGCATTACACTTGACAGAATAATTTGAATGCTAAAGGATTAAAGATAAATTGCCCCAGCAATCAGCTTGTCTCTAGTTTTGTCAACTGGAATTGAGCACCTGACGACAGGATGAAATCTATTCTCTTAGGATTAAAGACAAATTTAAAGCCTTTCACTCTATTGTATTTTACTTAGAAATCTGAACTACATGGGTCAATCAATGAATGCGTTTGATCTCTTATTCATTGATTTGTAACATTGAAAAATTTTACTGGGAGGTGTTTTTGTATTCATTGATCTCAGAATACGACTGATACAGATTATATTGATTATCAAAAGAATGAAAGACAAAAGCCAACCATAGAAAGATTTGAACTCTGGATGTAAATGTGACTAAATACTTCATGGCTTTTGGTCCAAGGCTCTAAAGATTCTATTCTGTATTAATTACCCTATTTAATTATTGGCTTCATAGTGCTAGTGTAGAGGGGAAGGTTAGTCAGTTACATCAATCCTGGTACTCAACTGGTTTTTATTTAATCGATCCAGAAAGGATGAAAGGCGAAGTCGACCCTGATGGCATTTGATCTCAGAACATAAAAACAGACAGAATACCTATTTCTTTACTACCCACAAGGGGCTAAACACAGAGGGGACAAACAAAGACAGACATAGGTATTAAGTCGATTACATCGACCCCAGTGCGTAACTGGTACTTAATTTATCGACCCCGAAAGGATGAAAGGCAAAGTCGACCTCGAAGGAATTTGAACACAGAATGTAGCAGCAGATGAAATACCTATTTCTTTATTACCCACAAGGGGCTAAACATAGAGGGGACAAACAAGGATAGACATAGGTATTAAGTCGATTACATCGACCCCAGTGCGTAACTGGTACTTAATTTATCGACCCCGAAAGGATGAAAGGCAAAGTCAACCTCGGCGGAATTTGAACTCACAACGTAACAGCAGACAAAATACCGCTAAGCATTTCGCCCGGCATGCTAACGCTTCTGCCAGCTCGCCGCCTTTAAAAACAGACAGAATACCTATTTCTTATTACCCACAAGGGGTAAACACAGAGGGGACAAACAAGGACAGACATAGGTATTAAGTCGATTACATCGACCCCAGTGCGTAACTGGTACTTAATTTATCGACCCCGAAAGGATGAAAGGCAAAGTCGACCTCAGCGGTATTTGATCTCAGAACATAAAAACAGACAAAATACCTATTTCTTATACCCACAAGGGGCTAAACACAGAGGGGACAAACAAGGACAGACATAGGTATTAAGTCGATTACATCGACCACAGTGCGTAACTGGTACTTAATTTATCGACCCCGAAAGGATGAAAGGCAAAGTCGACCTCGAAGGAATTTGAACACAGAATGTAGCAGCAGATGAAATACCTATTTCTTTATTACCCACAAGGGGCTAAACATAGAGGGGACAAACAAGGATAGACATAGGTATTAAGTCGATTACATCGACCCCAGTGCGTAACTGGTACTTAATTTATCGACCCCGAAAGGATGAAAGGCAAAGTCAACCTCGGCGGAATTTGAACTCACAACGTAACAGCAGACAAAATACCGCTAAGCATTTCGCCCGGCATGCTAACGCTTCTGCCAGCTCGCCGCCTTTAAAAACAGACAGAATACCTATTTCTTATTACCCACAAGGGGCTAAACATAGAGGGGACAAACAAGGATAGACATAGGTATTAAGTCGATTACATCGACCCCAGTGCGTAACTGGTACTTATTTATCGACCCCGAAAGGATGAAAGGCAAAGTCGACCTCAGCGGTATTTGATCTCAGAACATAAAAACAGACAAAATACCTATTTCTTACTACCCACAAGGGGCTAAACACAGAGGGGACAAACAAGGACAGACATAGTATTAAGTCGATTACATCGACCACAGTGCGTAACTGGTACTTAATTTATCGACCCCGAAAGGATGAAAGGCAAAGTCAACCTCGGCGGAATTTGAACTCACAACGTAACAGCAGACAAAATACCGCTAAGCATTTCGCCCGGCATGCTAACGCTTCTGCCAGCTCGCCGCCTTTAAAAACAGACAGAATACCTATTTCTTTATTACCCACAAGGGGCTAAACACAGAGGGGACAAACAGGACAGACATAGGTATTAAGTCGATTACATCGACCCCAGTGCGTAACTGGTACTTAATTTATCGACCCCGAAAGGATGAAGGCAAAGTCGACCTCAGCGGTATTTGATCTCAGAACATAAAAACAGACAAAATACCTATTTCTTACTACCCACAAGGGGCTAAACACAGAGGGGACAACAAGACAGACATAGGTATTAAGTCGATACATCGACCACAGTGCGTAACTGGTACTTAATTTATCGACCCCGAAAGGATGAAGGCAAAGTCGACCTCGAAGGAA
Organism: Octopus sinensis; assembly: GCF_006345805.1. Classification (NCBI taxonomy): domain Eukaryota; kingdom Metazoa; phylum Mollusca; class Cephalopoda; order Octopoda; family Octopodidae; genus Octopus; species Octopus sinensis. The sequence continues at coordinate 13,713,388 of NC_043020.1, forward strand.
TTTGAACACAGAATGTAGCAGCAGATGAAATACCTATTTCTTTATACCCACAAGGGGCTAAACATAGAGGGGACAAACAAGGATAGACATAGGTATTAAGTCGATTACATCGACCCCAGTGCGTAACTGGTACTTAATTTATCGACCCCGAAAGGATGAAAGGCAAAGTCAACCTCGGCGGAATTTGAACTCACAACGTAACAGCAGACAAAATACCGCTAAGCATTTCGCCCGGCATGCTAACGCTTCTGCCAGCTCGCCGCCTTTAAAAACA
>NC_043020.1:13718661-13726161 GCF_006345805.1 Octopus sinensis
CACAAAGAGTCTCACTGATATTGATTTATTTTTTTTTATATATATATATATATTATATATATATATATTATATATATATATAAATTCCAGTTGAATGAGCCACCCAAGATATATGAATCCTAGAGATATATTACTTATAGATATCTAACAGCCACCCAGGTATTTGGACCTCCTTGATAGGCTTCCCACCCAGATTTATTAAGTAAACTTGTACCAGCCACCCATTTACATTAAGACACTAAAGTATACACACCTTCCACATCTCATAAACAAGAACCTGGACTCAGTATTTGAATCACAACAAGTATGATCCCCTATCGTACACACACATATATATATATAATTGCCTCTCAGATTACTTCCTCAGCTTAAGTAAGATGCCAGGACCCCTAACTGGAGATACGTAAAAAGCACTATCCGAATCGTGGCCGATGCCAGCGCCACCTCGACTGGCTTCCGTGTCGGTGGCACATAAAAAGCACCATCCGAATCATGGCCGAAGCCAGTGCCGCCTCAACTGGCTTCCGTGCAGGTGGCATGTAAAATGAACCAATCGGACCATGGCCGATGCCAGCCTCGCCTGGCACCAGTGCAGGTGGCAATAAAAAGCACCCACTACACTCACGGAGTGGTTGGCGTTAGGAAGGGCATCCAGCTGTAGAAACATTGCCAGATAAGACCGGAGCCTGGTGCAGCCTTCTGGCTTCCCAGATCCCTGGTCGAACCGTCCAACCCATGCTATCATGGAGAACGGACGTTAAACGATGATGATGATGATAATCTTTTACTTGTTTCAGTCATGTGACTGTGGCCATGCTGGAACACCGCCTTTAGTCAAGCAAATCGACCCTCAGGACTTATTCTTTGTAAGCCTAGTACTTATTCTATCAGTCTCATTTGCCGAACCACTAAGTTACAGGGACGTAAACACCAGCATCGGTTGTCAAGTGATGTTGGCGGGGGCAAACGCAGACACACAAACATATACACACACATACATATACATATACGCGACAGGCTTCTTTCAGTTTCCGTCTACCAAATCCACTCACAAGGCTTTGGTTGGCCTGAGGCTATAGTAGAAGACACTTGCCTGGAACCATGTGGTTCGTAAGCAAGCTACTTACCACGCAGCCACTCCTGCGCCAATATATATTATATATATATAATATATATATATATATATATAAATTCCAGTTGAATGAGCCACCCAAGATATATGAATCCTAGAGATATATTACTTATAGATATCTAACAGCCACCCAGGTATTTGGACCTCCTTGATAGGCTTCCCACCCAGATTTATTAAGTAAACTTGTACCAGCCACCATTTACATTAAGACACTAAAGTATACACACCTTCCACATCTCATAAACAAGAACCTGGACTCAGTATTTGAATCACAACAAGTATGATCCCCTATCGTACACACACATATATATATATAATTGCCTCTCAGATTACTTCCTCAGCTTAAGTAAGATGCCAGGACCCCTAACTGGAGATACGTAAAAAGCACTATCCGAATCGTGGCCGATGCCAGCGCCACCTCGACTGGCTTCCGTGTCGGTGGCACATAAAAAGCACCATCCGAATCATGGCCGAAGCCAGTGCCGCCTCGACTGGCTTCCGTGCAGGTGGCATGTAAAATGAACCAATCGGACCATGGCCGATGCCAGCCTCGCCTGGCACCAGTGCAGGTGGCAATAAAAAGCACCCACTACACTCACGGAGTGGTTGGCGTTAGGAAGGGCATCCAGCTGTAGAAACATTGCCAGATAAGACCGGAGCCTGGTGCAGCCTTCTGGCTTCCCAGATCCCTGGTCGAACCGTCCAACCCATGCTATCATGGAGAACGGACGTTAAACGATGATGATGATGATAATCTTTTACTTGTTTCAGTCATGTGACTGTGGCCATGCTGGAACACCGCCTTTAGTCAAGCAAATCGACCCTCAGGACTTATTCTTTGTAAGCCTAGTACTTATTCTATCAGTCTCATTTGCCGAACCACTAAGTTACAGGGACGTAAACACACCAGCATCGGTTGTCAAGTGATGTTGGCGGGGGCAAACGCAGACACACAAACATATACACACACATACATATACATATACGCGACAGGCTTCTTTCAGTTTCCGTCTACCAAATCCACTCACAAGGCTTTGGTTGGCCTGAGGCTATAGTAGAAGACACTTGCCTGGAACCATGTGGTTCGTAAGCAAGCTACTTACCACGCAGCCACTCCTGCGCCAATATATATATATATATATATATATATTGAAAGAAAGAAAGAAAATGGAGAATTATGCATGAATAAATAATTTATTTGTATGATATAAAGATGTTGAAATTCTTTTATAAAAACAATACGAATAAATTATTAGTTGTAAAGCTCTGAAAGAAAGGTAAAATGCCAAAAAACCACATATATGTTTTGATTCATTTTCTCCTTATATGATAGTAATTAACCAATGGAATGTTTAGGATTATTTAATCCCTAATGTGGAACTAACATCCTCGAATTGACTATATTTATAGTAGCTTACCTTTCGACTTATTTTAGAACATGGTTGAGTCCATAAAATAGGATTTGACTACACCTCCATTTAGAGCACAGTTATAACTGTCTGTGTGTGTGTCCTTTATACAAATCCACAATTTTTCAGTTAGAGGGCTTACACTTTCTATGGTCATTCAAAACCGTCCAAGGGTGGTCGTGCACATCTTTACATTTCCCCAGTCACCCCGCAAATCTCTCTATATATAAATGGCAAAATGTCTGCATGTGTGTCCTTTATACAAATCCACAATTTTTCAGTTAGAGGGCTTGCACTTTCTATGGTCATTCAAAACCATCCAAGGGTGGTCATGTACATCTTTACATTTCTCCAGTCACCCTGCAAAGCCATTAAAAATCAATAGAAGTGACTTTTTTGTGAATTTTCTATCCAAAACCCAATCAAAATGCCCGAAACTTGATACGCCAATTGAATGCCAGCTAGCTGTATGTGATTTGTCAGAGATTTGGACAGTACTCGAATGTATGTGCACACACATGCAGCTGTATATGCATGCACTAGCACTATGACCCGGGAATTGAACTTATGACCTTACAATCTTGAGCCGAATACCTCTAACCACTAAGTCACACACCATCACATAACGAATGACACCTAATGAGTTTTTAGTTAAATCTGCTAAATCTTCTGAAAGCCTGTCTTGTGGATAGCATCAGGTTTTATGCAGCCAATCTTCATAATATCCTTTGATGTATTGTGGGTGAAGACTAAATTTCATACCATTCAAATGGTTCCTATTGCTGAGTGGTTACTTAAGCTGAGGAAGTAATCTGAGAGGCAATTATATATATGTGTGTGTGTACGATAGGGGATCATACTTGTTGTGATTCAAATACTGAGTCCAGGTTCTTGTTTATGAGATGTGGAAGGTGTGTATACTTTAGTGTTTTAATGTAAATGGGTGGCTGGTACAAGTTTACTTAATAAATCTGGGTGGGAAGCCTATCAAGGAGGTCCAAATACCTGGGTGGCTGTTAGATATCTATAAGTAATACATCTCTAGGATTCATATATCTTGGGTGGCTCATTCAACTGGAATTTTATTAGACGATACATCTGTGTGAGTGTGTGTTGGTGTGTGTGTGTGTGCGTGTGCTTCCCTTGAGATATTACTGCTGTCATCATCATCATCATCAGTATCATCTAAACGCCCATTTTAAAACTGGTTGTTTGATGTACAATCGAAATGTCTGTATATCAGGGTGGTATATTTTATGTGAGTAGTCGGTAATAGTATATTTAAAACACTTCTTCTCCTCCATCAACTTAGTTATCTCTGGTATTCCTCACGAAATACTAATTAAACCTCACTCACTGATCAAACCATACCATCTGAGAAAGCGAGATAAGATAATGTAATCTTAGATACCATGTATCTGAAGAAAGGACGAGGTATACACGACCACAATAAAATTTGAGAACAACCTACATTTCACTGGCTCCCTACATGTTATATATCTACATGTTATATCATCATCGTTTATATATATATATATATATATATATATATAACATAATAAAATAGGGTAATAATAAATTATTACCAGTGCCCTAGCACAAAAAACGAATTAGTCATTAGACTATATATTATTCACATAGAAATACAATAAGAGGCTTCCAAATAGGAAAGTGTTGTGCTAGAAAGAGCAGTAGAAATCACAAGACCACAAAAAAAGGATAAATTCACGAAAGGAATGAAAATTAAAAACGTTTACCATCTCAACTATTTTGTGGTCTTGAGATTTCTACTGCTCTTTCTAGCACAACGCTTTCCTATTGTATATATATATATATACACACACACATATATACACACATACATATACATATATATGCATATGTATATATACATACACACACACATATATACACATATACATATATATGCATATGTATATATACATACACACACACATATATTCATACATATATACACACACACACGCACACACACACACATATATATATATGTGTGGCTGTGTGGTAAGTAGCTTGCTTACCAACCACATGGTTCCAGGTTCAGTCCCACTGCCTACTATCATGGGCAAGTGTCTTCTACTCTGGCTGACCAAAGCCTTGTGAGTGGATTTGGTAGACGGTAACTGAAAGAAGCCCATCGTATTTATATATGTGTATGTATGTGTGTGTGTGTGTGTGTGTACACATATATATATTCGCTCAATCAAAGCTAATCATAGCTATATGTTTGTGTGTGTGTACATTTATTGGTGTAGACATCACTGTGTATGGGTGCAGGTTTGACTGTGTGGTAAGGAGTTTGCTTACCAACCACATGGTTCCAGGTTCAGTCCCACTGCCTACTATCATGGGCAAGTGTCTTCTACTCTGGCTGACCAAAGCCTTGTGAGTGGATTTGGTAGACGGTAACTGAAAGAAGCCCATCGTATTTATATATGTGTATGTATGTGTGTGTGTGTGTGTGTGTGTACACATATATATATTCGCTCAATCAAAGCTAATCATAGCTATATGTTTGTGTGTGTGTACATTTATTGGTGTAGACATCAATGTGTATGGGTGCAGGTTTGACTGTGTGGTAAGGAGTTTGCTTACCAACCACATGGTTCTGGGTTCAGTTCCACTGTGTGGCACTTTGGGCAAGTGACTTGTTCTATAGCCTCAGGCCAACCAAAGCCTTTTGAGAGGATTTGGTAGACAGAAACTGAAAGAAGCCCATTTGTATATATACATGTATGTGTGTATCTGTGTTTTTCCCCTACCGCTGCTTGACAACCGGTGTTTATGTGGTTTGGCAAAAGAGAATGATAGAACAAATACCAGGATTATAAAAAAAAAGAAAAAAGAAGTTCAACTAAAATTTTTCAAGGACCCCAGCATGGCCGCAGTCTAATGACTAAAACTAGATAAAAGACGATACATATACACACACACACTTACGACAGGCTTCTATACAATTTCCCCTCTTAAGGAGTGGTATTATAGCAAAATTCCCTCACCCTAAGTGCCATGTAATAGATTTGAACTCAGTATGACATGGTACCAAAATAAATATCTTAACTACACAATTATACCTGATCCATTGGCAGCTTGCACCCAGTCAGAAGTGCTGTATTCATCATCATCATCATTTAATGTCTGTTTTCCATGCTGGCATGGGTTGGACAGTTTGACATGAGCTGGCAAGCCAGAGACCTACATCAGGTTCTATTGTCCGTTTTGGGATGGCTTCTGCAGCTCTATGCCCTTCCTAATGCCAACCACTTTATAGAGTGTACTTGATTGCTTTTTATGTTGTACCAGCACGGGTTCTTTTAATGTGGCCCCAGCACAGGGGCTTTTTATGTGAGACCAGCTTGGGAGCTTTTCATGTGGCACCAACATGGTTGCTTTTATTTTATGCAGCACCAGCATGGATGCATTTTATGTGACTTCAACATGGGTGCTTTTAACATGGCACCAGCACAAGTGCTTTTTATGTGGCACCAACACAGGTACATTTTATGTGGCACCAGCACAGGTGCTTTTTATGTGGCACCAACACAGGTACATTTTATGTGGCACCAGCACAAGTGCTTTTTATGTGGCACCAACACAGGTACATTTTATGTGGCACCAGCACAGGTGCTTTTTATGTGGCACTAGCACAGGTTCTTTTTATGTGGCACCAGCACAGGTACTTTTTATGCGGCACCAGCACAGGTACTTTTTATGCGGCACCAGCACAGGTGCTTTTTACGTGGCACCAGCATGGAAGCATTTTATGTGGCACCAGCACAGGTGCTTTTTATATCGCACTAGCACAGGTGCTTTTTATGTTGCACCAGCACAGGTACTTTTTATGTGGCACCAGCACAGGTACTTTTTATGCGGCACCAGCACAGGTGCTTTTTACGTGGCACCAGCATGGAAGCATTTTATGTGGTCCCAGCACAGGTGCTTTTTACATGGCACCAGCACAGGTACTTTTTATGTGGCACCAGCACAGGTACTTTTTAGGTGGCACCAGCACAGGTGCTTTTTATGTGGAACCAGCACAGGTGCTTTTTATGTGGCACCAGCACAGGTGCTTTTTACGTGGCACCAGCACAGGTGCTTTTTACGTGGCACCAGCACAGGTGCTTTTTATTTGGCACCAGCGCAGGTGCTTTTTATGTGGTACTAGCACAGGTGCTTTTTATGTGGTACTAGCACAGGTGCTTTTTATGTGGCACCAGCACAGGTGCTTTTTACATGACACCAGTATAGGTGCCTTTTACGTGGCACCAGCATGGAAGCATTTTATGTGGCACCAGCACAGGTGCTTTTATGTGGCACCAGCATGGAAGCATTTTATGTGGCACAAGCACAGGTGCTTTTTATATGGCACAAGCACAGGTGCTTTTTATGTGACACCAGCACAGGTGCTTTTTATGTGGCACCAGCACAGGTGCTTTTTATGTGGCACCAGCACAGGTGCTTTTTATGTGGCACCAGCATAGGTGCTTTTTACATGGCACCAGGACAGGTGCTTTTTATGTGACACCAATGTGGGTAACTTTCACATGACACCAGCACGTCCAAAATGAAGACACCCAACTGAAGCAGCTCAGTCCACTTAACTGTAACTAGGTTAAACATGATGGTATATTACACTAATTTAAACAGGGGTCACACAATAAAATTAATGATTGTTTCAATGGCATGCAGTAATGAGTTCAATTTCTCTGATTAGGAAAGCTGCTTTCAATATACCAGCATTCTATTCCAGGTGGTATTTATCTCAAATCCACTTAACACTATTCTAGAAACCGAAATATCTGCACTAGTTTTATGGAATTACATGTTACTAATATTTTTCTTCAAATATTTCCCATTTCCATGACCCCAGTCTGTCTCCCTGTCGTCTCTGATTGATGTTCTTTAATTTCCATCAATATATTTCTGTGTTCCTTACCA
>NC_043020.1:13731161-13793661 GCF_006345805.1 Octopus sinensis
AAACTCTGCCAGATCAACACTGGAGCCTGGTGCAGCCATCTGGTTCGCCAGCCCTCAGTCAAACTGTCCGGCCCATGCTAGCATGGAAAGTGGACGTTAAACAATGATGAGGATGATATATATATATATATATATATATATATATCAAAGACTCCGCCGGTTACGACGACGAGGGTCCCAGCTGATACGATCAATGGAACAGCTTGCTCATGAAATTAACGTGCAAATGGCTGAGCATTCCACAGACACGTGTACCCTTAACGTAGTTCTCGGGGATAATCAGCGTGACACAGAGAGTGACAAGGCTGACCCTTTGAAATACAAGTACAACTCATTTTTGCCAGCTGAGTGGACTGGAGCAACGTGAAATAAAGTGTCTTGCTCAAGGACACAACGCGTCGCCGGGAATCGAACTCACAACCTTACGATCATGAGCCGAATGCCCTAACCACTAAGCCACGCGCCCTCACTATATATATATATATAGGCACAGGCATTGGCTGTGTGATAAAAAGCTTGCTTCCCAACCACATGGTTCTGGATTCAGTCCCACTGCATGGCACCTTGGGCAAGTGTCTTCTACTTTAGCCTTTACTAAGAAGAAATAAGACGTTTGTGATTTGCTGGTTTGTATTTCTTGTACATATTATATACTCAAATTTTGTACAGAAGAAAATCTATATGGTGTACGTGTATTGCATTTTTGAGCACAAGACAACTATATGGTGTGTGTGTGTGTGTGTGTGTGTGTGTTATATTAGTCTAGTTGCTATAGAAATAAAATAAAGAATTTGCATAACGGAAAGAGATACCATGTGTGTACCAAAATACTCAAAGAACCTCTCTCTCTTTCTCTCTCTTTGTATCTCTCTCTCTCTTTCCCTCTGAATTCCAAGACTCCCTGAAACGCTTTGTCATTAGTCAAATAAAATCATTGGTTTTTGTTTTTATTTTTCCTTCTTTTGGTCATTTCCTGTGGTCTAAGAATTCTTTTTGTCATTAGATTCTCTTCCTTCCGTTTCTTTCATTCTGAAGCATGAAAGATTTTTTTAGAATGTAATGACTGTCTCTTATCCGTTAAATGCTAATTAAGGCTCTGCTCACCTTAAAGCCCCTCAGCAATGTGTGTGGCCATATTTAGGAAGAATGGTGCTGACTGCAGCCATGGCGCCAGTCTAAAACACACAGAAGCTAATGTTGTTGTTTTTTGTTCTTTTGAAATACTTGTTTCAACAACTGAGAGAAAATATTTTTAATATATTATATTCTAAAGACACTGGACTGACAGAAATCATAGATTTTGTTGTCTCTTGGGAGGGTAATTAGGCCAATAATAAATACACACACTGGTTCTGTTTCACTTCTTCCATTATTATCATTATTATTAAGGTAGTGAGCTGGCAGAATCATTAGCATGCCAGGCAAAATGCTTTGCGGCATTCTGTCCATTTTTACTTTCTGGGTTCAAAGTCCACCGAGGTTAACTTTGCCTTTCATGATAGATAAATTAAGGACCAGTGACACACTGGGGTTGATGTAATCAATTAGCATCCTCCCCCAAAATTTCTAGTATAGTAAAAAGGATTATTATTATTATTATTATCATTGGTCAATTTGTTAACCAATTAACTAATTGTTTAATTAATTGTTCAGTCAGTCAATCAGTTTGTCAAAGTTCTTTCATTGCCATTTGCTCCCCTTCAATGGCATGCCCTTTCTATTCCATGTCTGCTTCACAAATAAGAAAATAAAGAAGGGAAACACAACCAGTGTGTATATGTGTGTTATTGGCATAATGACCCTCCCAAGATAAAAACAAAATCTATTTCAATACACAAGCTCACATCAAGAAACTTGCAAACCAACTACAAAAAGAGAAATAGTCTTGCAGTATTTATATATCTTCCTCCTCCTCCTCATCATCATACTCTTTTACTTGTTTCAGTCATTTAACTGTGGCCATGCTGGAGCACCGCCTTTAGTCAAGCAAATCGACCCCAGGACTTATTCTTTGTAAGCCTAGTACTTATTCTATCGGTCTCTTTTGCCAAACCACTAAGTTACGGGGATCTAAACATACCAGCATCAGTTGTCAAGCGATATTGGGGGGGAGGGACAAACACAAACACACACACACACACATATACGATGGGCTTCTTTCAGTTTCCATCCACCAAATCCATTCACAAGGCTTTGGTCGGCCCAAGGCTATAATAGAAGACACTTGCCCAAGGTGCCACGCTGTGAGACTGAACCCGGAACCATGTGGCTGGTAAGCAAGCTACTTACCACACAGCCACTGGGTGTGAATTGTATGCTTTGCTGATGATGTCTAAGTGACAGTGAAACAGCCGTAGTTGTCTCCCCTTCTGTAATGTTTTTGAAATGATAAGATTAGTTAGCGAGATGCTGTTTTTTACTTCCTCATCACAGTATTTCTAATTAGATAGTTAGTGTTTATTGCATTGAATATGTTTAACAGTATCTTTCTCTGTATAATTTCATTTGGTGTTCTAACAAACAAAATCTACAGTTTCTATTCTGAAGTCAAATATCATTGAGTGTAATGTCAACAACTTTGTGTGGACAGCTGGTCTCTGACACCACTTATAATAACCTTTGTAAAAGAATGAACTCCTCACAATCTCACCTCCCTCATAAATTTTTTGCTTTATGCCCAAAAACATGCTTCGGAGGAAGAGGTTCACATTCACATGGTTTCACTGTGCAGCACTTTGGGCAAGAGCCCTTTACTAAGGCAACAGGCTGAATCTGTTCATCAAACGGAAATACTTGATTCCATTTCATTCCTTTATCGCTGGTGTAAATGTAAGACACTTAGTCGCGTTAATAAAGGAATTGTGGTTCCGAGTCCCACGCGGATAGGAAAGCCTTCTTTTAATTATAGGCGTAGGAGTGGCTGTGTGGTAAGTAGCTTGTTTATGAACCACATGGTTCCGGGTTCAGTCCCACTGCATGGCACCTTGGGCAAGTGTCTTCTACTATAGCCTTGGGCCGACCAAACTGGGTTACATCAACTCAGTTTTTCACTGGTACTTAATTTATTTATCATGAAAGTTAAAAGGAGAAAAGAATGATTAGATTATATTGCCTTAGCATGGCCACAACCTAGTAGTTGGAACCATTTAGAGAAAAATACCTCAGTTAACTCTGAAAACCCCTTTTAAAATCCCTTATCTTGGCATAAAAACTCAGTCATTAACTGCCAGCGACTAAAATTTTAGAAATATTTTACTTTTGTATAATGCCAACCAATTATTGTACACAGTTCACCAATTTTCAAATTAATTTCCAGAAACTTTACCATTTTATAAATTCTGGAGAATCTCCAAATATTTCTTTAAAATCTCAAATTAGTTTCAGCAACGTTTTGCCAAGATAACCTCATTTCTTAAAATGACATCTTATTTTCATTCTTTTCATTTGTTTTAAGACCATTTTTTTTTAAGAAAAAAAAAAAAAAAGAAAAATAACTGCTGCCAAATATTTGCTCTTAACTGACCTTGTTTGCAGCAATGTGGTGAGGAGTTGCGGGGAGGGGCACTAACAAAGGAATAGTTGACCTTTGTAGAGGGACCTGACAAAAAATAAAAGGGTCAGAGAATGTTTAGGTTGTTATTTGGCAGACTAATATCATTAAAATGTTGTGCTGAAGATTACCCCGACAATCTTTTTGAAAATGGAATTAGAAAATAAATAATTTGACATGACAAAAATGTCAATTTTTGTAAGAACTGAGATATTGTAAATCAAACTTTCTCTCTCTCATATATATATATATAGAGAGAGAGAGAGACAGAGACCCCACACACACACCATACACATACATTGGTGCAGGTGTGGCTACGTGGTAAAAAGTTTGCTTTCCATGCACATGGTTCTGAGTTCAGATCTACTGCATGGCACCTTGGGCCAGTGTCTTCTACTAGAACTTTGGACAGATTAATTTCTTATGAATGGATTTGGTAGATGGAAACTGAAAGAAGCTCATCATATATATATGCATGCATGCACACACGTACATACACATATACACAAATATATATATATATATATATATATATATATATATATATATATATAGGTGCAGGAGTGGCTGTGTGGTAAGTAGCTTGCTAACCAACCACATGGTTCCCGGTTCAGTCCCACTGCGTGGCATTTTGGGCAAGTGTCTTCTGCTATAGCCCCGGGCCGACCAATGCCTTGTGAGTGGATTTGGTAGACGGAAACTGAAAGAAGCCTGTCGTATATATGTATATATATGTGTGTGTTTGTCCCCCTAGCAAACACTGCTGGTGTGTTTACGTCCCCGTCACTTAGCGGTTCGGCAAAAGAGACCGATAGAATAAGTACTGGGCTTACAAAGAATAAGTCCTGGGGTCGATTTGCTCGACTAAAGGCGGTGCTCCAGCATGGCCGCAGTCAAATGACTGAAACAAGTAAAAGAGTATATATAGCAATAAAAATTTATATATAAAGAACGTGAAATACACGAAGGGGCGAACACGGAAAACAGACAAGTCATTCGAAGCCTTCAATCTTCAGTCAGAAACCGAATCATCATGGCAAATTTCGGCTGTTTAATTCTGAGATTTGCTCCAACTCAGCCAGCCCCAAGGAAAAAACTAAGCTGTGGGCATTAGATTTCTTGGTAGAAGGAAAGAATGTAAACGCAACAGAGACGAATATAAATACAAGAAACGAAGACAAAATTGAAAACAGTAATGGTTAAAAACAGGATAACAGCGGGTGTCTTACGACTTTTAGAGAAGATGAGACAAAAGCAACTTATATATATATATATATATATAAAATTATAATTAAGGGCATCTAAGAGATACCCTTAATTATAATTTTAATAATGATTATTACCTCTGAGGTTTTTATTCCCATGCTGGCCACCTGATAAGATCAGTATTTTAAATAACGATCTTGTCCTACTTACATATATATATATATTATATATATATATATATACATATATATATACTGTTGTGTCTGGGGAGAGTCATTTTTTTTTAACACATTCACCAGCAAAATTTCCATTTATTCCTTATTAAAATATAAATAATGACTCTCCCCAGACACAGCAGAATATGCTTCAACACACAAACTCATATAAAGAATCTTGCAAATTAATTCCAAAAGCAAAATATATATATATATATGTACGTACACACCCTTACACTCACTCACACACAATGAGCTTCCACACAGTCTCTGTCTACCAAATTCACTCACAAGGCATTGGTCAGTCTGGGGCTATAGTGGAAGACCCTTGTCCAAGGTATCATACAGTAAGACTGGCCCAGTGGTTGCATGGTGAGCTTCTTAACGACATAGCTATGCCTTTCTTAAGGTTTTGGGAGTTTTTTTTTTCTATTTCGGATTTGGATTTGGTTTGCAAGATTCTTTATATGAGTTCGTGTGTTGAAGCATATTCTGTTGTGTCTGGGAGAGTCATTTTCTTTTTTAACACACTCACCGGTAAAATTTCCACTTATTTCTTATTTTTATTTTCCTAAAATTTTCGTCGTGTCTTCCAACATTTTCAATAGTCAAGACTTTTGAAAAGGTTGCAAGACACAACGAAAATTTGTGTGTTAAATTATAAGGCACAAAAAGTGAGCATGTTAACCCTTTCGTTACCATATTTATTTTGAGATGCTCTGTGTTTCTTTCAATTAATTTTAAATATAACAAAGAACTTAATAAAATAACTTTGTTATCATTAAGCTAGTATTAGCAACATAAATTGTGACTAAGGTTTGGTGGAAGATTTTAATGCAGAATTTTTGAAAATACGACATTTGTACTACAGAGCCAAAAGGGTTAAATTATAAGTGCGAGTGTGTTAAATTGTAAGGCACAAAAAGAAAATGACTCTCCCCAGACACAACAGATTTTTTTCTCTTTTTCCATTATTATTTTTGCAACCATTTCATATCGCTATTTGAAATTTCATATTTATCTCTTCAGGAAAGAGATAAAGTCAGAAGTGTTACACAATTCTTATCTCCATTTTACAAATTTTTCCAAAAATTAATTTTACTAGTTATATCAAAATCACCAGCGCAAATGCTAATTAATAATCAATAATGATAATTAATAACAAATAATGATACAGTCATGGCTTGTACAATTAAGAAGTTCATTTCACAACCCTCTGGTTTCAGGTTCAGTCATTGGGCAAGTGTTTTCAACTATAACCCCAGGCCAACCAGTGCCTTGGAAAAGAATTTTGTAGACAGAAACATGGGTGTGTATGTGTGTGTGTATTGTTGACATTGCACATGTTCTATGCTGCCACAACCATGTTCTATGCTTCCACAAGAGAGTCTGATAATCATTTGAAATTCTTCTCATTCATGACATTAGAGTGTTGTTTGTTTTGATTTTTGTAAAATTTCTATATATTTTTTTTAATTCTTTTACTTTAATCATTCCCTATTAATTTTTATAACATTATTTTTATCATCATCTTCATTATTATTATTATTAATATTATTATTATTATTATTACTATTATTATTATTATTATTATTATTGTTATTTCGTCCATCTTTAAATTGTGTATTCAAATTTCCTCATGGTCAACTTGTCACTACAAACTGAGTGAAACGGTGACTTGATGTTTAAATTCCTCGTTGGCATTATGGCTTATCACTTTGTCCTTTTAAAAACACCCCTCAAATATAAAAATATTCCCAGGAAGATATGAGATGAGATGGCGAAGTATCTCAATGCATCTGAATAAACATTGCTGGACAACAAATAGAGACTCGGACATTGCTTAGAAAATATTTTTCATTTTTAACCTCAGGAGTGGCTGTGTGGTAAGTAGCTTGCTAACCAACCACATGGTTCCAGGTTCAGTCCCACTGCGTGGCATCTTGGGCAAGTGTCTTCTGCTATAGCCCCGGGCCGACCAATGCCTTGTGAGTGGATTTGGTAGACGGAAACTGAAAGAAGCCTGTCGTATATATATATATATATATATATGTGTGTGTGTGTGTGTGTGTATGTGTTTGTGTGTCTGTGTTTGACCCCCTAGCATTGCTTGACAACCGATGCTGGTGTGTTTACGTCCCCATCACTTAGCGGTTTGGCAAAAGAGACCGATAGAATAAGTACTGGGCTTACAAAGAATAAGTCCCGGGGTTGATTTGCTCGACTAAAGGTAGTGCTCCAGCATGGCTGCAGTCAAATGACTGAAACAACTAAAAGAGTAAAGGGAGAGTATATAGTACGCACTAGGGACTTTGACCTTTAAGTTTGGGTGGGGGGGAATGCAGATTATACTCGAGGATTTATATTATTTCTAATATATTCAGAACATTAATGATAATATTGATGAATATAAAGAGTTTAAATGAGTTTTTTAAATTACTATACTTATTTAAAGTGATCAGTTACCCAGCAACCCTTTGGTCCTAGTGGTGCCAGTTAGGAGGGACTTTACTGCAAAAAAATACCAAAGCTGACCTTAGTAAGATTTGAACTCAAAGCAAAGAGATTTGTATTTCACTAGAGCTTGCCTCACTGTTTATGTTTTTCTAGTTTACTTTGCTTTTAATAAAATAAGTACGAGACCAATATTCTTGAGAAGAATACAATCCTCTCTAATCTTCTACAACTATTGTCTGCGAGGTGAGATACATAATCAATAATGATAGAATGCTATCAAATTTTGAAAGGTTAAGTCAGTTTTGACAAGCTATCTGTTCAGATGGAAGCAATCAAAGTGATTAAGCAGGAAAATCTGGCAGTCTGTTATAAAAATGAGGAATCCATCTTTAGAAAATGTTTGTCTCTAAATAAATTCTTCCAGTAAGTCGACAGTAAATAGCAGTAGTAAGGAAATGTATGAGTATACAATTATAGAGAATACGTCTTGAAATAACAAATAAAGAAAATATACTCATACATATGTATAGAGTTGGCTTCAGGGTTAAAAACCTCCTCTAAAAACATGGTTCCTATAGATTGTATTATTTTCTACATACATTCTAGCTATTCTAAAATTCTTGTGACATACATAAGTCTTGGTACCATCTAGTATCTTCATTGAAAACTATTTATTATTGCAGTTGGTTTCTTTCTTTCTTCTCACAAGACAATGTTTTTTTTGTTGTTTTGTTTTGCTTTTTTTTTGGGGGGGGGGGGGTGAGGTTCCCCCATTTTCTTCATGATTGACCCTAAACCATAATTATGTCACCTGATTTACTCTGGGATAATTTAATGGTTGTTTGTTTTATCGTTGTGAATTTTCATACTTCATGGCTAGAATATTCTTCATTTACATTATTTACATTCGACGGATATTTGTCCTCATCTAGTTTGTTGTTAACGCAACGTTTCAGCTGATATACCCTCCAACCTTCATCAGGTGTCTTGGGGAAATTTCGAACCTGGGTTTTCATTCCTAAGGTATTCTTCAATGTTATCATTATTATTATTATTATTATTATTATTATTATTGAGTGAGAGAGCAGTTCATGCCATCAAAGTGACACTGGGGTAAAATATACGAAGCCCAATATACCCATCATGACTACCCGTCTGATAAAGGTACACCAGGCACATGCATCACAACCATATGTGCGCGACATGGTGATCTCATATCAAGATAAACAGCACATGACCTTGCAGGTGGGGCCCAGTTAGAATTTTCTTCAGGTTGAGTAGCCCATCCCGCTCAAATGGTCCCTGAATAAGGGTTGTTTAAGGATGTTGAAAGAACCACCCATGTTTACAGAGGTGAACTATTCAAACCCCAAAGAATCCCTCTCAACACATGGCTATGATGCTCCCCCACTACTTCTGCTCGTGATCAGAGATGCACATATCGTCAGCCACTAAGGGACATGCTCAACTGGTTAAGGTCAAACAACTGACATGCAAATCTGTGGTATTGAGCAGAATATTTGTTATTATTATTATTATTATTATTATTGTTCAGGTCATTGCTTGGAATCGAACTCGGAATCTTGGGGTTAGTAGCCCGCGCTCTTAACCACTACACAGTGGAAGTGGAGGATATATGGCTGGATGCCCTTTTTAATGCCAATGCCTTAAGATATCAACATGGGGGAGCTAAGAGAGTGATATCAGTGTTTATACCTGGTTAGTTAAGCTGAATTGTTTTGCCAAATCTTGTAGAATCAATTAATAAAATCTGAACTGTCAAAATCTAAGATTAATATTTTAGATACGTATATTTTAAAAGAAACTTCTAAAGATGTCTACAACAGTTTTTAAGCTATAATACCAAGCCATTCCTGTACAATCACTTTGATAGCTAACATTGTCATGAGGTTAAAAAAATTTATTGACTTCAAATTTCTCTTATTTCAGTATTAATGTTGGATTAAAGTTGTTGATATCGGTTATCTTTGCTTCTGAGTTGTGTCCTTTCTTTTTGTTATTTTTCCATTCTCATTCACTGATCCAATATTTTTGATACTCGAGAAGACCAATCTTTGCATGGAACATATGTCCACACAAGATTCACTTGATAGATAGTAGAAGTGGTTTGGGATTGGTAAATTCTTCACCCTTGTCGTTTGTCTGTTACATTCCTTTGACACTCTTGTTTAGCCCTTTCATTACCAACCCGGCTGAAACCAGCTTGGTTGTTGCCATCACTGTCTTTCTTCTACTCCGCCTTCACTCCAGTCACTCTGCTTCTACCATTACACTCTCTCTTCCTTTACCCACCCACCTTTGTCCTTCTGTAATCACTTTAACTCATTTTGTTGGCCACATAATTTTGAACAGAAACAATGTAGAGTTGTACACTCCTCAGTCATACAGGGCCCAGTGTAACTTCATTAATGCAGGTGCCATATTAAAATGCACTCACTACAAGAGAAGGAGCAGAAACACTGCCACGCTGAAGGACTCTTTACTTGGTAGGAAGGACATCCAGCAGTAAAAACAATACCGAAAACAGATGACTGGGGCCTGGTGTAGTTTTCTGGCTTGCCAGCTCCTGTTAAACTGTCCAACCCATGTTAGCATGAAAGATGGACATTAAATGATGATGATGATGAGGAGGAGGAGGAGGAGGAGGAGGAAGAAGAGGAGGAGGAGGATATATGGCTGGATGCCCTTCTTAATGCCAATGCCTTAAGATCTCTCTCTCTCTCTCTCACTCACACACACACACACACACATGATTAATGTACCTAATACACTTTATAAAGGGGTTGATATCAGGAGAAGAAATTGTCAAACATGACCAATACAAGTGAGATATGTCTCTCTGACCCCTGTAGGAGACTGGAAACTCTAGATAAGAACTAACTCTTTACTGTGTTGACTTGCCCAACCTATGCGTATGATGATGATTTAACAGTTCTTATCTGCCAATGTTTAATTACTGAACCAATATTTAATTAATGTTTAATTAGCATTCACATGCTTCATTTAGTGAGCACCTACAAGGTGATCAACTATTGCAATGATATCTTTTCATTTTTGTTACTTCTTTGTATTTTTTTTGCAGCATACTCATATTTTTATTTTAAAATATTCCACTTTTTCCTTCGGAAAAAAGATAAGGTCTAGAATTATTACACCATTTCTTATTTATCAACATTTTACAAATGTTTACTTATCTCTATTTCTTAGAGGTAAATAAGTAAACAAATGGGGGGGGGGCTATATAAGGGTACAATTAGAAATATAAACTTCTCAGATAACTTTCAGTCAGATATAGATACATGCATATAGATAAGGCGGCGAGCAGACAGAATCGTCAGCACGCTGGGCGAAATGCTTAGCGGTATTTCATCTGCTGTTACGTTCTGAGTTCAAATTCCGCCGAGGTTGACTTTGCTTTTTATCCTTTCGGGGTCGATTAAATAAGTACAAGTTATGCACAGACAGGACAAACAAGGACAGACAAATGGATTAAGTCAATTATATCGACCCTAGTGCGTAACTGGTACTTATTTAATCGATCCCGAAAGGATGAAAGGCAAAGTCGACCTCAGCGGTATTTGAACTCAGAGCATAGCAGCAGACGAAATTCCTATTTCTTTATTACCCACAAGGGGCTAAACATAGAGGGGACAAACAAGGACAGACATAGGTATTAAGTCGATTACATCGACCCTAGTGCGTAACTGGTACTTAATTTATCAACCCCGAAAGGATGAAAGGTAAAGTCAACCTCGGCGGAATTTGAACTCATAACGTAACGGCAGACGAAATACCGCTAAGCATTTCACCTGGCGTGCTAACGTTTCTGCCAGCTCGCTGCCTTATTCTTGTATTCTTGACATAAGATGACCTCCAATTTAAAAACTACTCTCTATATCTGTCCATGCTTTTTGGAACAAACACCATTTCATCTTCTGCTATTAAATGACTTCCCTGAACTTTTACAACTTCTGCCAAAATTCCCTGCAGCAACTTTTCTTCTGATCATCAAAAGATTTGAATTCTTTTTTCCATTCTGATTTTTCCCTGGCAGACTTTCATGTTGAATAAGCTCTTCTCTCCAAATAACATCAAATGTGTCTTTTTCTAAATTTTCCCCCCTCTCTTTTCTTAAACCACTATCAACCATGGTTGAACTTGCTGTATTCAATAAATATGTCACTGCAGCCAGAACTAATTCATTCCCTCAAATATGAATTACATTGTTTTTTCTCTCTCTGTAATTCATCATCATCATCATCGTTTAGCGTCCGTTTTCCATGCTAGCATGGGTTGGACGGTTCAACTGGGGTCTGGGAATCCAGAAGGCTTCATCAGGCCCAGTCAAATCTGGCAGTGTTTCTACGGCTGGATGCCCTTCCTAACGCCAACCACTCCGTGAGTGTAGTGGGTGCTTTTTACGTGCCACCCACACAGGTGCCAGACAGAGCTGGCAAACGGCCATGAACGGATGGTGCTTTTTATGTGCCACCGGCACGAGGGCCAGGCGAGGCTGGCAACGGACACGAACGGATGGTGCTTTTTACGTGCCACCGGCATGAGGCCAGTCGGGGCGGCGCTGGCAACGGTCGAGAAACGGAAGGTTCTCTTACATGCCACCGGCACAAAGAGATCCAAACTGAAGTTATTTCCTTAACCAAATAATAAAGCAGTCTCACTGACCAGTTATTACAGTAAATTTACATTACTCTTTTACTCTTTTACATGTTTCAGTCATTTGACTGCGGCCATGCTGGAGCACCGCCTTTAGTTGAGCAAATCGACCCCAGGACTTATTCTTTGTAAGCCCAGTACTTATTCAAAGCATCGGTTGTCAAGCAAGAATGAAGGCGGCGAGCTGGCAGAAACGTTAGCACGCTGGGCGAAATGCTTAGCGGTATTTCATCTGCCGTTACGTTCTGAGTTCAAATTCCGCCGTGGTCAACTTTACCTTTCATCCTTTCGGGGTCGATAGATTAAGTACCAGTTACGCACTGGGGTTGATATAATCGACTTAATACCTTTGTCTGTCCTTGTTTGTCCTCTCTGTGTTTAGCCCCTTCTGGGTAGTAAAGAAATAGGTTGTCAAGCAATGCTAGGGGTACAAACACAGACACACAAACACACACACACATATATATACATATATACGACGGGCTTCTTTCAGTTTCCGTCTACCAAATCCACTCACAAGGATTTGGTCGGCCCGGGGCTGTAGCAGAAGACACTCGCCCAAGATGCCACGCAGTGGGACTGAACCCGGAACCATGTGGTTGGTTAGCAAGCTACTTACCACACAGCCACTCCTGCGCCTATTGATATCACTAAAACTAAAACTAAAAGAGTTCGGTCTCTCCAAATTCAGCTGCTGCCTGCCTAATCATAAAATATTCTTGGCATGAAATGAATATGTAGAACATTAAATAGTTTTGAGAAAAAGGGAATAAAACTGATTTAATTCTTCAGTTCCTTCTTCATAAACTGATGTTCTTAAATCATTGTTTACGATATTGTCATATTTGGAAGTAATTCTATTCTTATGAGATTTTCTGTCCACAAAATATATTTGAATAACCCACCACTGAGTAAATGTCTAACTATGCAAAGTGAGATTTTGTTAACAATAATATAATTTTCCAGACTTGTTGACTTCACATTTATTGTGTACATTTACAATATTTATATCTAGATCATTAACTTTATATCTGCAGTGCGCGCACACACACATTATATATATATATATATATTATATATATATATACATATATTGATAAAACGGTAAGATAACAAAAGAAAGAAAGAGACCTCAATATTATGTAAATAGAGGAAATTTATCTATACAATAATATGTACATTACTCGATAGTCAAGATAAAACTCTGTATGTATGTATATATATATATATTATATATATATATATATATATATATACATGTATATATACATGTATATATACATGTATATACACATGTATATATACATGTATATACATATGTATATATACATGTATATATACATGTATATACATATGTATATATACATGTATATATACATATATATACATATATATATACATACATATATATACATACATATATATGTATACATATATATATATATATATGTATACATATATATATATACTTTATAATTAGGGTTCAGCAAAGATATGCTTTACCTTTGGTTTCTCTGGGAGTCCCTTTTTAAAGTAGAAGAAATATCTAAGGTTTTTTGACTGCTATTTCTAAACTTCGGTATGTGGTAAAGCAAATCTTTGCTGAACCCTAATTATAAAGTATTACTTAAGTTTTCCGTGAAATGGTCTTTTTTCATGCCGAATTCTACTTGGTGAAATTATTGATTACTTCTTAATTAATTAATTTTACCCTTTTTTATTATATATATATATATATATGGGGTTGGGGGCATAAAGTTCCTGGCTTTAAGGGTATTGTGAAAGGCCTGGCTGGAGGCCCTATCTTCCAAGTTCTTTTACAGGTCTTAGAAAAACTAAATGACTGCTGCAATAAGTATGTGAATCTGAGAGGGGAATATCTATATATATAAAACTGTAGTTGTGTGAGTGTCTGTCCCCTTCGATTTAGATTCCTAACTACTCCCACATTTTGCGGTGCAGTTTAACCAAATTCGGGTATCTTATAGTTGTGATTAATATCGAGCCCGTCTGGCTATTAGCGCGCGTCTACGATGAGTCTACGATTTTAAAAATAATTTAACATAATTTTTTATTCCATTTTAATGCATAAAATGCATCGTGTGTCGATGGCGGCGTCCACGCTCACAGCTGCACCTGTTTGCTTCTCCCCCTTCCCTCCCTCGTGAAGCTGTGGGGAAGGGAGTGTAAAGAAATCAACGTCGTAATGCGTTGTCAAGGAGACCAGCGTTCTTTTAGAACAACGACTTCTTGGCTTGAAGACACCAAAACAGAAATGGCTAAGAAAGCCCGAATTGGCATCTATAAGGGAAGTAACTCTCTAAAAATGCTTATATAGTTATTTCCCTTACAAACCCGAACAACGCCGGGCGATACTGCTAGTGTTGAATAAAATCATAATTAACAGATCCTCCCGTATCTTCTTTTACCCAAAACCAGGAACATTTCAGCAGACCTTTGTGTATGTATATATATATACACATATATACATCATCATCATCATCGTTTAACGTCCATTTTCCATGCTAGCATGGGTTGGACGGTTCGACCAGGGATCTGGGAATCCAGAAGGCTGCACCAGGCTCCAGTCTTATCTGGCAATGTTTCTACAGCTGGATGCCCTTCCTAACGGCAACCACTCTGTGAGTGTAGTGGGTGCTTTTTACGTGCCACCTGCACAGGTGCCAGGGGAGTCTGGCAAACGGCCATGATCGGATGGTGCTTTTTACGTGCCACCGGCACGGGGGCCAGACAAGCCTGGCAATGGCCTCAATCGGATGGTGCTTTTTATGTGCCACCGGCACGGAGGCCAGACAAACCTGGCAATGGCCACAATCGGATGGTGCTTTTTATGAGCCACCAGCACGGGGTCCAGACAAGCCTGGCAATGACCACAATCGGATGGTGCTTTTTATGTGCCACCAGCACGGGGGCCAGACGAGGCTGGCAAACGGCCACGATCGGATGGTGCTTTTTTACGTGCCACCAACACGGGGGCCAGACGAGGCTGGCAACGCCCACAATCGGATGGTGCTGTTTTTACGTACCACCAGCATGGAGGCCAGTTGGGGCGGCGCTGGCAACGGCCGTTTTTTTCTTTTAGCTGAGCCACACCAGCAATATGTACCACCGTTTTCCATTCCTTCCAACACTTAGTGTCTGGAACCATTCCTTCTTACCATTCCTGCTGTTACTTCTATTTAATCAAAAAAACACAATCTTCATTCATAGACTTGTTGTTGTAGTTCCTTCTATATATTTGATTATGTCTTCTTGTACTGTCGTATTAGCAATACTGCAAAAGTATGTAGCCTCGGTTACATGCTTTCTCTCTCTCTCTCTCTCTCTCTCTCTCTCTCTCTCTCTCTCTCTCTCTCTCTCTCTCTCTCTCTCTCTCTCTCTCTCTCTCTCTCTCTCTCTCTCTCTCTCTCTCATTTGATGACGTCAGGAAAGCTAAGACATTTCTGTTTCCGCTGGGTAAGCTCTATTGACAAACTGTGTAAATATATGTACACACACATACACAGATATATGTGTGTATCTATCTATATGTGTGTGTGTGTGATTGTATGTCTATATGTATGTATGTATGTATATATATATATGTGTGTGTGTGTGTGTGTGAATGTATGTCTATATGTATATATATGTATATATATGTATGTATATATATATATGTATGTATATATATGTATGTATGAATATATATGTATGTATGTATATATATGTATGTATGTATATATATGTATGTATGTATATGTATGTATGTATATGTATGTATGTATGTATATGTATGTATGTATATGTATATATGTATATATATGTATGTATATATATGCATGTATGTATATATATATGCATGTATGTATATATATGTATGTATATATATATGTATGTGTGTATGAATTATGTCTATATGTATATATATGTATGTGTGTGAATGAATGTCTATATATATGTATATATATATGTATGTGTGTATGAATTATGTCTATATGTATGTATATATATTTGTGTGTGTGTGAATGTATGTCTATATGTATGTATATGTGTGTATATATATGTATGTATATATATATTTGTGTATGTATATATTCACACCACGCACACACACACACATGTATGGATACATACATTGCGAGTGTGTGTATCTGATTATACACACATACATATTTTGCATGTATGTATACACACATATCATCATCATCATCACCATCATCATTGTTTTAACATCTACTTCTGCATACTCTCTTACGTCGGATGGAATTCCGACAGTGAAAGCAACGCCCCCGCCCTCATTTTTTTTCCAATCAATGTAATGCTGCCCCATGGCCATACATATTTTTACAGAAGAATGGGAACGAATGACACAGCTTGTATGAGAGTGGGTGGCACTTAATTACAGATTTTACACACTCAACTCCTCTCACACACACACACACACACATGCACATACACTGGACTTCCATAGATTTTCCATCTCTCACTTTCACGTGTGTCTTGCCCCAGCTTCAGCAAATTGACCGCACATTCATACCTATTTCTTTATTACCCACAAGGGGCTAAACATAGAGGGGACAAACAAGGACAGACATAGGTATTAAGTCGATTACATCGACCCCAGTGCGTTACTGGTACTTAATTCATTAACCCCAAAAGGATGAAAGGCAAAGTCGACCTCGGCAGAATTTGAACTCAGAACGTAACGGCAGTCGAAACACCTATTTCTTTACTACCCACAAGGGGCTAAACACAGAGGGGACAAACAAGGACAGACATAGGTATTAAGTCGATTACATTGACCCCAGTGCGTAACTTGTACTTAATTTATCGACCCCGAAAAGATGAAAGGCAAAGTCGACCTCGGCGGAATTTGAACTCAGAACGTAACGACAGACGAGATACCACTAAGCATTTCGCCCGGTGTGCTAACGTTTCTTATTTCTTTATTACCCACAAGGGGCTAAACATAAAGGGGACAAACAAGGACAGACATAGGTATTAAGTCGAGTACATCGACCCCAGTGCGTAACTGGTACTTAATTTATTGACCCCGAAAGGATGAAAGGCAAAGTCGACCTCGGCGGAATTTGAACTCAGAACGTAACAGCAGGCGAAATACCGCTAAGCATTTCGTCCGGTGTGCTAATTCTTCTGCCAGCACGTGGATATTGTACTCCTAGATATACTATGCCTGAATCAAAGTGGCTATGGTCCGGTCATGACAGTAATGGTTTTGATCACAGATCAGCTGGTTCAAAGCTGGCCCAGGGTTAAACAACAACAGCAACTACCACTACCACAGCAACCACTTTCATAGCAACTACCTATGCAGTTGAATTGTCATGGTTACTACAGCAGAAATATAAGAACATTTACCTATATATATATATATATATTAATATGAAGAAGGGTAATAAAGATTTTAGAAATTTTTACTACCAGTGGCCTAGTGTATAGAAAAATTAGTCAATAGACTAAATATTATTCATATAAAATACAGTGTGCATTAAAACACATTAAGAGGTATCCATCATAGGACTCCCTTACGCTAGAAGGAACAGCTAAAGAACAAACCACTAATTATCCCTAATTAGTGGTTTGGACTTTAGCAGTTCCTTCTAGCATAAGGGAATCCTGTGATGGACACCTTAATGTGTTTAAATGTACACTATATTTTATATATATATAATCGGATGAATGTATGTTCATCCTTTAATAGGGAGTTTTTCTTTAGATTTCTAATGTTTTTCTTCATACTTTACTTTCAAATTTTTTTTTAAACAGTTGTATAGATATGAAAGCTTGTATAGAAATAATATATGACTTTTATTAAGGAAAGTTCAACAAATTTATTCATATTTATGAAATGGAGGAGACTGGATATTAAAATAGGTTTTAGTTGTTATTTTCATATGCCTATACAATTGTTTCTTAGAAATGGACCAAGATATTTGTAAATAGAACATCGCAATGGTCAAATTTGTACTCTTCAATTGGTGATATTTAAAGGAAAATAAAAATGAACATAGGTGCAGAAGTGGCTGTGTGGTAAGTAGCTTGCTTACCAACCACATGGTTCCAGGTTCAGTCCCACTGCTTGGCACCTTGGGCAAGTGTCTTCTACTATAGCCTCGGGCCGACCAGGGCCTTGTGAGTGGATTTGGTAGATGGAAACTGAAAGAAGCCCATCGTATATATGTAAATGTGTATGTGTTTGTGTGTCTGTGTTTGTCCCCCCAACATCGCTTGATAACCAATGCTGGTGTGTTTACGTCCCCATAACTTAGCAGTTCAGCAAAAGAGACCGATAAAATAAGTACTAGGCTTACACAGAATAAGTCCTGTGGTCGATTTGCTCGACTAAAGGCGGTGCTCCAGCATGGCCACAGTCAAATGACTGAGACAAGGAAAAGAGTAAAAAAGACATTTAAAATACAAGAGCTCAGTCCCAACCTGATGTTGGACCTCAAAATACATGTGCTCCAGAGAAGGAGAGAACATGCATTACCAAGGTGGTTGTAGGATATCGATTCTGCTCTGGCAAGCAGGCCTTTTTGAGAATAGTAAACCACCATCTCCTTCACGAGGCTCAGCATTTTGAGATCAACCTTCAGTACTTCACCCCATGTTTTCCTAGGTCTCCTTCTTTCACAAGTTCCATCCACTTTAAATGATTGACACTTCTTCATATAACTCTCCTCATCCATACACACCACATGACTCAACCAGCACAGTCCTCGCTCTTTTGCCCAACTTTTCTTTCAATACACTGTGCCGGTGGCACGTAAAACGCACCCACTACACTCGCGGAGTGGTTGGCGTTAGGAAGGGCATCCAGCCGTAGAAACTCTGCCAGATCAGACTGGAGCCTAGAGCAGCCCCTGGCTTCCCAGAACCCGGTCGAACCGTCCAACCCGTGCTAGCGCAGAAAACGGACATTCAACGATGATGATGATGATGATGACACTTGCGCTCTGCTGCACATGTATTCTGACATTGCACATCCAGCAGAGGAGCATACCAGCTTTGTTCCTCTCTAGTTTTTACATGTCTTCGGCATTAATTAAATATATTTGTTAATTCTCGTTTAGCTCCACCTCCTTGTCTCATTTGTCTCTGAAGATGAGCACAAGTAGCTTGAAACCATGTGGTCTGGTGGTTCCATCATCTGCTAGAAGATGGTTGGGGTTCACTCCTCTGCTTGCAATATATATCAGGTGCAGATTGCATCAGTAACCAGCTGGAGAAGGCATGCTAGTTGCGTCAGTTCCTATGGAACAGCCTTATGGATGGAAGCACTCCGTCGGTTACGACGACGAGGGTTCCAGTTGATCCGATCAATGGAACAGCCTGCTCGTGAAATTAACGTGTAAGTGGCTGAGCACTCCACAGACACGTGTACCCTTAACGTAGTTCTCGGGGATATTCAGCGTGACACAGAGAGTGACAAGGCCGGCCCTTTGAAATACAGGTACAACAGAAACAGGAAGTAAGAGTGAGAGAAAGTTGTGGTGAAAGAGTACAGCAGGGATCACCACCATCCCTGCCGGAGCCTCGTGGAGCTTTAGGTGTTTTCGCTCAATAAACACTCACAACGCCCGGTCTGGGAATCGAAACCACGATCCTATGACCGCGAGTCCGCTGCCCTAACCACTGGGCCATTGCGCCTCCACGGAACAGCCTTATATTGATATGGTGATAAACATTATTCCTCACTATAGTTATAACTTTCATCTCTTATAGAGATTTTCTGACCAGCTGCTTTGCTCGTTAAATATTGGGTTGTCTGGAAAGTGTATGCCGATTCTTAAAGGAAAGAAAAAGTTCAATAAATACTTGCCATTACATTTTTAATCAACCAAATATGAACCATTTTGTTTCACAATGCATCTCCATCTTTCCTTTAACTTGAAAATACCCTCTTCCCAGAATTGAGGTGGTTTCATGGCAAAGAATTCATCAAGGTATCTTTTTACGTCATCCAAGGAATTGAAATTTTTACCATTAAGACTATTCTGCAAAGACTTGAATAAGTGGAAATCCGAAGGAGCAATATCTGGTGAATATGGAGGGTGGGGTAACACATCCCAGCCGAGCTGCAGCAATTTTTGTCTGGTTCCCAAAGCATCAAGTGCTGAAAATGAACTTTCTTATCTTCCATTTTAAAGGGTTACAGAATTAACACAGGTTGTAGGAAGATAAACCTTCTTCCACGAAAAGATAGCTTAAACTGTCCTCTGAATGGAGGTGTAGTCAAATCCTATTTTATGGACTCAACCATGTTCTAAAATAAGTCGAAAGGTAAGCTACCATAAATCGGCACAAACTTTCCGGACAACCCAATATATTTGTTAATTTTCATTTAGCTCCTCCTCCTTTTCACATTAATTAATATATTTATTAATTTTCATTTAGCTCCTCCTCCTTTTCACATTAATTAATATATTTGTTACCTATAATTTAGACTCCTCCTTTCACTCATTAATTAATTACGTCTATGCTATTTCTCATTTTCCGAATAATCTTTCAGGATTTGCTGAGATATGTCTTTTACAGTTCCATCCTAAAGGACTTCCAAAAATATATTTTTATTTTTACACATTAATTCTTTACTTTTATCAAATTTGATTTCTAATTACATGTTTACACCACATTACTAATTACACATATTTGTAATCAATAATTAAATATCTAAGCTTAAACTTGTTATCATTCGCTCATTAAAATAAAAATTGGAAGTAAGTTTGATAAATATTCTATTTTAGTTGTACAGGTGGTGGTGGCAGTGGTAGCAGCAGCAGTGGTTGTTGTGTTGTTGTTGTTGTTGTAGTGGGGTCGTGGTGAGAGTGGGGTAGTTGTTGTTTAGCCCCAGGTCAGCTCATTTTCAGTAGACTTATGATCAACAGCCTTACCATCTTTGTTTGTATTTAAGATGGTCATCCCAGCTTCAGCTCAGACATAGTATTACAAGGACTACATTATCAATATGTCCTTTTTTATTTTTATTTTATTTTAAACCTAATCTGTCATTGAGTTTAACACCATCATCACCTGGCCCTCGGGTTTCTTTAGTCAACTACATTCTTAAGCAAGTATTTCAGACGGGTGCCTGATCTGAAGAAAACTTCTTTTCTTCCTTCCACCAAAGATGGAGGCAAGGAAAATACCATGGACTCTACCATTTTTCACTTAACAAAATCATTAAAAAAAAAATGAAAAAATACATTCACAGCAGAAAGCCAGAGCATCTCTCAATATATAAACGGCAAAATGTCTGTGTGCGTGTCCTTTATACAAATCCACAATTTTTCAGTTAGAGGGCTTGCACTTTCTGTGGTCATTCAAAACTGTCCAAGGGTGGTCGTGCACATCTTTACATTTCCCCAGTCACCCCGCAAAGCCATTAAAAAAATCAATAGAAGTGACTTTTTTGTGAATTTTCTATCCAAAATCCAATCAAAATGCCCGAAACTTGATATGCCAATTGAATGCCAGCTAGCTGTATGTGATTGGTCGGAGATTTGGACTGTACTCGCATGTATGTGTGCATGCACTAGCACTATGATTCGGCGTTGCTGGGTCATAGTGCTAGTCTTATATAAAATTATCAGTTATTTACAGCACACACACGCACACATGCACACACATGCACACAATCATAAAATCAACTTTTGATTTACTTGAAATTTTATTAAAATTAATACTAAATTAAGAGTTTTAATTAGTATTCTACCCCAACTTGGTTAATTTCAGGAGGACGAGATGACAAAACGCAGTCAAGAAGTGATGCAAGTCTCCAGAGTCGAAGCAGAAGTAAAACAGTTGAAAAAGGAGAACCATGAGTTACGTCAGTACATCTTGGCTCTGCAGAGTGAGGTCTACGGCGCCAGGTTGGCGGCAAAATATTTGGATAAAGAACTCGCTGGAAGGTAAAACATATTTCTTTATATCACAAACTGACACTGTTTTGTTGTTGTTGTATAGTGCTCAGGTTGGCTGTGGCCAATCAGAGCTTGGGTCTTGTAAGGTAATCAGTTGAATAACAACTTGCAACCTGTAGATTTGTTATTCCAGATATGTACCATGCAGAGGACTGACTTTATTGCTGCTGCTGCTGCTGCTGCTGCTGCTTCTGCTGCTGCTGCTGCCTTCTTCTTCTTCTTCTTCTTCTTCTTCTTCTTCCAATCAGGACTCACGCCATCAGCCACAGATAATAATCTCTAATTCGAGCCTACTCTAAGCTACTAAGAATGCGTGTGGCAACTTGAAGATCCACACCACACGCGATAGACTGGCAGTTGCACGGACGCAAAAGCTACGTTGTTATCCTCATTCCGTAAACAAGAATTCCGAACCATTATTTGGTTATGGTTCCTCCTACATACCGCACTCTCTTCTCTGAAGATCCAGCTTGGGTGATGGCTTGTGTTGGTCAGCTACATGCCCCATGGTCAGAGCAGATGTAGAAATGTCGTCATGGAAACAGGAACTAAGTGAGACATCTCTTGGAGGTTTGCCCAGGACAACCCGAGCAGATACCAACAAACGGCAGATGCAGCGACATGCTGCAATGGTGCATCACCCCACACCTGACTCTGACCTGATCTGGTTCCTTAAAAATCCTTCTCGTGTTTTTCAGGACCCTTTGTAAAACAAAGTTGTAAATTTCTCCCATTGATCTCCCCAACACAAATGGATAAACAGTTTGAGGTTACCTCATTGTGGGCCAAGTTGCTCCAGGGGTCAGCCATCTGGGTGCCAAGACCATTCCTCAATAACTACAATGTTTAGCAGCACTGACAACAGGAACTGTCTGCTATTTTTGTAGAAGATTCTTTGGCTGTGTGATAAGAAACTTACTTCCCAACCACATGGTTCTGGGTTCAGTCCCACTGCATGGTTCCTTGAGCAAGTATCTTCTACTATAACTTCAGGCCAACTAAAGCCTTGTGAGTGGATTTGATAAACGGAAACTGAAAGAAATCTGTTGTATGTGTGCATACAAGTGTGTGTGTTTGTGTCTGTCAGTGTGTTTGTGTGCCCATAACTTAACAGTTCGGAAAATGAGACCAATAGTATAATTACTAGGGTTTTTAAAAAAATAAGTATTGAAGTCAATTCATTTAATTAAAATAAATTTTTTAAAACTTCAAGGCAATGCCCCAACATGGCCACATTCTAATAACTGAAACAAGTAAAAGATAGAAAGGAAAAAGACATTAAATCCTGCAAAATAAATAAGAAATTGATTTTCTATATTTTATGAGCAAAATCCATAAAAAACAATATTGGGATTTGCTTTTGTTTTTCTTTTGTTTGTGTGTTTTGGGTGAGAGGGTGGGCGATTGTAGGGTATATTATTGTAATTTATTTCACTTTTGTATTACACTCTAATTCCAATATTTCTTGCTTCGCTAATTAATTTCAGCCAAGGAAAATAAATCTTTTAATTAAAGCAAAACAAACGTCAAAATGGTTTGTTAATTTCCATCAAGATTGGATTGGTTCTCTATATTATTTCCGTATTTCTTTGTTTTTTGTGTGATTTCGTGTTTTTTTTTTTGTTTTTTTTTAATCTTTTTCAAACATGCAATGAAATTTGGAAAAATATTTCCAGATTATTCTTGAAAAATTTTCTCATATTTTCCAATTTGCTATTAACAAGAATTGTTTATCTGTCATTTCGGGAATCAATCAAAAGTTAGTCTCGTAGATGTTTTGTCTATTGTCTTCAACTTGTCGTTAATCCAGTTTAACACCGAGATAATCCTGTTTAACACTGGAGATAATTCTGGAGAACATGAGATAACGAGGAACAACATGAACTAATATGGGAAACACTACATGGTCATTTAATCTACGAGAAATAGCAGCTAATTCTTCCTTGAATTATACTCTTTTTTACTCTTTTACTTGTTTCAGTCATTTGACTGCAGCCATGCTGGAGCACCGCCTTTAGTCGAGCAAATCAACCCCTGGACTTATTCTTTGGAAGCCTAGTACTTATTCTATCGGTCTTTTTTGCCGAACTGCTAAGTTATGGGGATGTATACACACCAGCATTGGTTGTCAAGCGATGTTGGGGGGACAAACACACACATGCATATATATACATATATACATATATATGACGGGCTTCTTTCAGTTTCCATCTACCAAATCCACTCACAAGGCTTTGGTCAGCATGAGGCTATTGTAGAAGACACTTGCCCAAGGTGCTACGCAGTGGGACTGAACCCGGAACCATGTGGTTCGTAAGCAAGCTACTTACCACACAGCCACTCCTACGCCTACTGTACATATAGAAAGAACATGATGGCCATGGCTATAAATATTTTGTATATTTTCTCAATCAAGCCTTGCTTGCTTGTTTCATGCTCTTGCTTCATGGAGCTGTGGTTATCCCAGGTTAGTACGTCCCAGAGACTTCATCATGCGTAGAGCTGACCAGATCTACCAGTGTTCCTCATCACTGGTGGTCTCATTCCAGCCCCTCTGCATCCTCCCAGGTGACGTTGAGCCTCTAGAGATCTTTCATAATCATGTCCAGCCATCTGGCGTGGGGCCTGCCATGAGGCCTCTTCCAGCCCACAGCTGCTTCATTGATTGAGAGTAAATCTCCAACTGGATAATCTAGTGGGAGAAGAAGGACATGTCTGTATGCCTGTACTGGTGTAAGTGATGTATAACTGACTTGGACAATAAAATTAAGCACAGCAGCCCACGAAGGAGAGACGTAAATTTTTATATTAACAGAGGAGTAAGACAATAGATGAAGGATTAAATATTCGAATCTAGGACTTTTCATCTAAAACGCTTCGGTCTAATGCAGTATGGTCTAAAGTGACTTTTGTATAAATACACTATAGTCTAAAGACATTTTTGTCTAAATGCCTTTTAGTATAAAAACATTTTAGTCTAAACCCACTTCAGTCTAATAACTATTTTGTCTATAGAATCTCAAAAAAAATGTAAAAAGATCTAAATAACTATACTCTAATAATCCTTTTTGTACAAAGAACTATCGCCTAACGATTATTTTGGTATAATAACTTGTTTGTTTTACGACAGTGAGATTTGAGCTCTGAACATTGGATTTAAGTGACAAAAGCTTGTACAACACTTTTGCCACCCTCTCGGTTGTCATAGTAGGTTCTACTGACAAGCATTGGAAGGTGACTGCAAGTTTTACATCAGAGTAACTTTCTCCTAGAAGGGCTGCTTTCCCTCACAACTTTGTCAGAAATAATAGGAGCTTCCTCTCTCTCTAAGAAATCTATTTATCCCATAGAAAGGACCCTGGCGAGCTGGCAGAACTATTAGCACGCCGGGCAAAATGCTTAGCAGTATTTCATCTGCCGTTACATTCTGAATTCAAATTCCACCAAGGTCGACTTTGCCTTTCATACTTCTGGGGTTGATAAATTAAGTACCAGTTACGCACTGGGGTCAATGTAGTCGACTTAATCCCTTTGTCTGTCCTTGTTTGTCCCCTCTATGTTTAGCCCATTGTGGGTAATAAAGAAATAGGTATTTCGTCTGCCGTTACGTTCTGTGTTCAAATTCCACCGAGGTCGACTTTGCCTTTCATGCTTTCGGGATCGATAAATTAAGTACCAGTTACACACTGGGGCCGATGTAATCGACTGAATCCCTTTGTCTGTCCTTGTTTGTCCCCTCTATGTTTAGCTCCTCGTAGGCAATAAAGAAATAAAAAGAAAGAAGAAAGGACCCTGACAGGTACTACCATTCCAAGTCGGAACAAACCTGGGAGTAATGGTAATTAAGGGGTGACCCCATGCTCCCCACATCCCAAGAACTCCTGAACTGAAGCCTCGCCACTGGATACAGTTTCATGTCTTATCCAGGACACACACACACATGCGTGTGTGCAGAGGTACACACATACTCACCGTCCCTAAACCGCTCAATCTTATTTACTTGGTGGCGGCAGGGTTTGTAAAACCTAATTGTTTGTAATTACTAAAATTAAAACAGAGCCAGAAATTCTGCCCAAAATATCTAATGTTGCAGAATTTAATAAGCGATGAAGTTTTACGTTTTTCTCATATATTTTTTGTAATAAACTGACCAAACTCCAGAAAGTGATTAATAAAAGAAGTTAATCAACCTTTTTTTTTTTTAACTCATTATCTAAATGAAAAGGAAGTGAAGAAGATAAGATCAGTTACTATTTTTACAGGAGAGATGTAAATAGAGAAGATATAATTCTAATTCCACTCCAATCTCTTGTATTACACGCTTGGCTCTATCATGTGTTGGGTTAAAATTATTCCTTACAAGTTCAGTTAAGTACAAGACGTGAGGGAATGTTCCGGTTAACTCGCTCAAACAGAGTGTGAAATTGAGTAGATTTAACATGGCTTCGTAGACATCGGAAGTGGTGATGTTCAATAGGTAATGGATACCTGCATCACTGGTTTAGTTTCCACTCTGAGCAACATTTCATTACTTGGTGGCACCATGCCAGATATATTACAGTGATTAATGTGTGACCTCAAGACTGGCAGATGGTGTCGGTGTTTTTGTGTTTCTATGTCATTCTAGGCGACGATATTTTACAGTCTGTTTCAGGCGTGGCTGTGTGGTAAGAAGTTTGCTTCCCAACCACATGGTTCTGGGTTCAGTCCCACTGTGTGGCACCTTGGGTGAGTGTCTTCTACTATATATAGCCTTGGGCTGATCAATGCCTTATGAGTGGATTTGATAGATGGAAACTGAAAGAAGCCTGTCGAAAGAAGCCAAGGCGGCAAGCTGGAAGAAATGTTAGCACGCCAGGCAAAATGCTTAGCGGTATTTCATTTGCCGCTACGTTCTGAGTTCAAATTCCACCAAGGTCAACTTTGCCATTCATCCTTTCGGGGTCGATAAATTAAGTACCAGTTATGCACTGGAGTCGATATAATCAACTTAATCCGTTTGTCTGTCCTTGTTTGTCCTCTCTGTGTTTAGCCCCTTGTGGAGAGTAAAGAAATAGATACTTTGTCTGCCATTACGTTCTGAGTTCAAATTCCACCGAGGTCAACTTTGCCATTCATCCTTTCGGGGTCGATAAATTAAGTACCAGTTATGCACTGGGGTCGATATAATCGACTTAATCCGTTTGTCTGTCCTTGCTTGTCCTCTCTGTGTTTAGCCCCTTGTGGAGAGTAAAGAAATAGATACTTTGTCTGCCATTACGTTCTGAGTTCAAATTCCACCGAGGTCAACTTTGCCTTTCATCCTTTCATGGTCGATTAAATAAGTACCAGTTATGCATTGGGGTCAATATAATCGACTTAATCCATTTGTCTGTCCTTGTTTGTTCCCTCTGTGTGTAGCCCCTTGTGGGCAATAAAGAAATAAGAAGCTTGCTTCCCAAGGCGGCGAACTGGCAGAAAGGTTAGCTCACCTGGTGAAATGCTTAGCAGTATTTCGTCTGCCGCTACGTTCTGAGTTCAAATTCCGCCGAGGTCAACTTTGCTTTACATTCTTTCGGGGTTGATTAGATAAGTACCTGTTACACACTGGGGTCGATATAATCGACTTAATCCATTTGCCTGTCCTTGTTTGACCCCTCTGTGTGTAGCCCCTTGTGGGCAATAAAGAAATAAGAAACTTGCTTCCCAACCACATGGTTCAGGGTTCAGTCCCACTGCATGGCACCTTGGGGCCAAGTGTCATCTACTATAGCCTCAGGCTGACAAAAGCTACGTGAGTGGATTTGGTTGATGGAAACTGAAATGAAACCCATAGTATGTGTGTGTGTTTGTTTGTCCATTCACACTGCTTGATTATGTCCCTGTAACTTAGTGGTCCAGCAAAAGAGACCGAATAAGTACTAGGGTTAATATATTCAACTAAAAATTGTTCAAGATGATGCCCCAGCATGGGCTCGGTCTAATGACTGAAACAAGTACTTGATGAAAGATAAAGATAATTATTTAGTTAATCCTTCTTTAATCCATCCTCTTTAACAGATTAGAAAGCATTGACATGCTCATTTGATCTCCAAGAAATATGTACCAAATCTCCCTCAAATCATGTCTTACCATTCTCAAATTGGAAGAACACATTGGATAGTATAGTGTCTGTGAACCGGACGGAATGGTTTCAGTAGTAGCACTTCTGTTTTATCAGGACTGGCTTGAGACTGGTGGAAGCACTCCGTCGGTTACGACGACGAGGGTTCCGGTTGATCCGAATCAACGGAACAGCCTGCTCGTGAAATTAACGTGCAAGTGGCTGAGCACTCCACAGACACGTGTACCCTTAACGTAGTCCTCGGGGATATTCAGTGTGACACAGAGAGTGACAAGGCCGGCCCTTTGAAATACAGGTACAACAGAAACAGGAAGTAAGAGTGAGAGAAAGTTGTGGTGAAAGAGTACAGCAGGGATCACCACCATCCCCTGCCGGAGCCTCGTGGAACTTTTAGGTGTTTTCGCTCAATAAACACTCACAACGCCAGGTCTGGGAATCGAAACCGCGATCCTATGACCGCGAGTCTGCTGCCCTAACCACTGGGCCATTGCGCCTCCACTGCTTGAGACTAAACAATAGAATTTCCAACTTTTGTGGTGTTATACACTACTGTTAAACAGTCCAAGAACTCCACAGGAAGTCAAGAAATATTCAGGAATACTTCCATGTAGCATTCACAGACATGTCCATTAGCAGCCTTATGTAACTGACCACAATTGAATCTGACATGAGATGGATTACGGATCTCAGCTCTGACATAATCAATCTACATCTTATCTATTCAGAAATTCTGATCAATTATAGATATGTATAGAAATATATATCTGAGATTACCCCACACATTTTTGTTTTCTCTCTCTCTCTTCTCTCTCTCTCTCTCTCTCTCTCTCTCTCTCTCTCTCTCTCTCTCTCTCTCTCTCTCTCTCTCTCTCTCGCATGTCTCTTTCATTTCTCAGGTTTTTCAATTTCCTTCTTTCCCATCACTTTTTCCTCTTCAAACGTATACCTTAGATGTCATCTGAAGACTATCAAAATTTTACCAATTTAAATAATGTGCAAAGGAATTTTTTCTCATTGCCCAACACTAGATTTATAAAGACTGGAGTCAATAATCATGACTCCAAAATATAACTGGTACCTATTTTATCAACTCCAGAAGGATAAGATCAAAACGTGGACTGATGAATCTGTTTAAATTTTGTTAGGTATTAAGTAAATTGTATCAATATTTCTAATCTCTGTTGTATAAAGAAAGCAATTATTACAGTTTACAAGTCAAGATTAATTAGTACATCCAATTATCTCATAATTACTGCATTGTAAACTCTAAATTTAGTGTGTAATTACAAGCTTCCTATTGCATATAAATGTGATTTGAGTTTAAAGAGGTTATGTGGACCTCCATACCCACCCATCACCTGGATCAAGGGAAGGACTGAACCTTTCTGAGAGAATGGTGTTCAATGCAATGCCCAAAGCTATATACCAGACCTTTGCATTTTCATTGCGAAGAGTCTGAAGCCATACCGTAAATCCTCAAGTATAATCCGCATTTTTTTCCCAAAATTTAAAGGTCAAAATCCCTAGTGTGTACTGTATACGAGGTTAAAAATGAAAAATATTTTCTAAGCAATGTCCGAGTCTCTATTTGCTGTCCGGCAATGTTTATTCAGACGCACTTTGTGATGTCGGGTGCAAAAATACCTTAAGCTAAGCCTGAAAGCAATGAAGTCATAAAAGAATCATCCATAACTTGCAGTAAGCAACATTTATTAAAATAAAAGTATTCAAAACACAGAATAACATGTAACAAAACAATTTGCAAACATATTAACATTCCCATATAACAGTTAAGAACATCACCATTATTGTATTACGCATGCGCGGAAGTGTTTGTTCGACTAGGTGCTGCTGGCTGAATTACGCACGACTCAAGTTAGAGAAGGGGTTCATATTATACACAAGGTTTAGGTTTTTCAGATGTACAGCCCCCTAAAAATCCCCTGCGTATTATACTCAAGGGCGGACTATACTCGAGGATTTATGGTATTCCAAATAGGATCCCATTTGGAATTGATATGCCATAAGGTTTTGATTCATTCCCATTGAAATACAAAGCGATTTTTGAAGTATTCAGTTTGGCAAGACGTATCTCAGAACAAACCATTTTAATTAATTAGCTAGACTTTTTTTTCCCCCTCACAAAAAGGGCCATACTTTAGGTACTGAAATAAAAGAGAAATTGTCATCAAATCTATCTTCACGGACATTGATCTCTCTACTAAAACTTTATGGTACCGGCTATCTACTTCACAGAAATTAATGATATCACTCAACCATTATGATGACAGTCTTAAGTGTGTGGTGTGTCTGTGTATGTGTGTCTATGTGTTTGTCTATAGTTCTCTGCCACTTTATGTGTGGGGAAGAGAGGAAGACAGCAACAATTGATGCTCTTAACCAATATTTTAGTTCTTTTGTTGTCAACTAATCCAATTTTTCTCGGAGAGCAGTGGAAACACTTACTCTGTTTACTAATCAGAATTAATCTGAAATATAGTCATCCATTTACAATGAGACTCAATGACAAACAATGGATGACACTTTTTCAATTATTATTTTATCGTTGATAAATAACAAAACTGTCTGCCAATGTTAGAAGACTGTAATTTACCATTCTTACATAAAACTAATTATAATCACTAATAAATGGTTAATTACCACAATATAGAGTTTATTAAACAAGAAGTGCAACTAAAGTATTATTATGATGCCCGTGGCTGGATTATTTCAATAAAAGACTTTGGTAATGGTTCAAACAATGGTAGGAGAGGAATTTACAATGTTTAAGCATCGCACTTCTTTCCTCTTGGGAAATGGGGAATTTTCTAAATGAATATTTATCTGCTGATAATAACGAACCCATTTTTAATTATCTTAAAACCATCACAACCACTGTAACCACCACCACCATCATCCTCATTAATATTCTTGTTTTAACATTTGTTTTGCAATGCAGACATGGGTTTGATATGTCTGTAATCCTGTACATCACCATTCATCTTAATCTTGTGTCATCTCATCTGTGAAGCGAAATATCTTAACATTTTTTTTTTTTTTTTACCCATTTCTTAAGAGTTCAAGCAAAAAAGCTCTCAGACTCTAAAGCTGACGTAATAAATGAATACAAAAAAAAAAAGAAAATCTTCCCATGAGGGAATTTCGTTTCTAAGTTTCCATTTTCTTATTTTTCACTAAAATATTGACAAAGAAAAACTGATTTAGGATTGTCTATGAACTTCAAAAAGCCTTAGTAAGAAGTTCTGTACGGATGCCAACTTTGGCAAGTAAACAAGAACAAGGAAAAGCGGAATCCTTTTTGGCATCGGTTAAAAGACAAAGATTACAGTAATGATGAAACAGCAACAATAGTAGCAAACCGAGGAATCAATTCCAGAACACATTATTTGACAAGTAGTTAGCATTAATGTTTTTCAGAACACTAGTGCCAACCATGTGTTTATGCTTACCAATTAATTAGATTAGTGCCTGTCTAAATAAAGCTCTGTTTTTCGGTATTGTCTTTTTTCTCTACTAGTATACTTGTAGTAAATTTTATTTTCTCTTCTGATCATTGCTAGTTTGTTCCTTCTACTGTAAACTTAGTCCAGATTATTCTCGTTTCTACCGTTGTTGTATAACATTACAGTTAACAATACTACTTTCTGCATGGGTTGCTTTCTTTTGTTTGTTTTTGCTTTTGTTTTGTTTTTTGTTTTTGTTTTTTGTTTCGTTTTTGTCTGGGTTTTTTTCTATTTTGCTTCAATCCAATCCTTTAAGGTATCACATTCAGATGATGTATGTCGCTTCTTCTTCTTCTCCTTCTTCTTCTCTGCCACTTCTACCATTTCTTCCAATTCTTCTACCACTTCTTCTCTCCTCCCTCCTCTTCTCCTCCTTCCTCCTCCTCTTTTATTATTATTTAAATGTCTGTCCGTTTGTCTTGAACAAATCTTCTGTTAAATAGGCCATGTTGAAAATACACTTACCTGTTGTCTTTCTGCCAATTACATCCTTAAAGAGACCAGCAAATAATCTCCTCACATCTATTTCCAGCAGTAAATATTCTATATTCTTGTATTTAGGGTGGTGAACTGCTCACAAAATCATTAGAACACCTAGAACACCAAGAAAAATGCTTTAAAATATTTCTTCCAGTTCTTTAAATCCCGAGTTCAAATCCCGCCGAGGTCGGCTTTACTTTTCACAACTCAGAGGTCAATAGAATAAAGTACCATTGAAGTACTGAAGTTAGTGTAGTCAGGAGGATGGAAAAGTAACCCAAACATGAAATGTTTAGCGGTATTTCATCTATCTTTACATTCTGAGTTCAAATTCCGCCGAGGTCGACTTTGCTTTTCATTCTTTCGGGATCGACAAATTGCATACCGGGGTTGATCTAATGAACTGGGCCCCCTCCCCCAAAATTTTGGGCCTTGTACCTAGAGTAGAAAAGATTATTATTATTATCATTATTAAGATAGGGAGCTGGCAGAACTGTTAGCATGCCAAGCAAAAGGCTTAGCGGCATTTTGTCTCTCTCTCTCTCTCTTTTCTCTTTTGCTTGTTTCAGTCATTTGACTGTGGCCATGCTGGAGCCCCACCTTTAGTCGAGCAAATCGACCCTGGGACTTATTCTTTGTAAGCCCAGTACTTATTCTATCGATCTCTTTTGCCGAACCGCTAAGTGACGGGGACGTAAACACATCAGCATCGGTTGTCAAGCAATGCTATGGGGACAAACACAGACACACAAACACACACACACACATATGTATATATATATATATATATATATATATATTATATATATATATATATATATATATATATATACACACACACACACATATATACGCATATATACGACAGGCTTCTTTCAGTTTCCGTCAACCAAATCCACTCACAAGGCTTTGGTCGGCCCGGGGCTATAGTAGAAGACACTTGCCCAAGGTGCCACGCAGTGGGAATGAACCCGGAACCATGTGGTTGGTTAGCAAGCTACTTACCACACAGCCACTCTCTGCGCCTATTATGTCTGTCTAATAATAATAATAATAATAATAATAATCTCCTTTATATTATAATCTCTTTTATATTGATAATCTCTTTTCTCTAATGCTACAATATTCTGGTCAATGTCTTCTGGCTTTTGTCTTCCATTGTCTTTTCCTTGTCCTTTGTTTCTTTGTTTCTGCTCTCTAAAAATATTGTTCAACAAGTTTACTGAAGATGGAACACAAATAAATATTTCTGTTCACTAGCTCGCCTCCCCCCCCCCCACCTCCAACTCCCCCCCCTCTGCCGACAATGCACAGGTGTTTTCTTATCTTCAATATTCACTTCAAATGCTGCCTCCATATTATATATTATTATTATTATTATTATTATTATTATCATCATCATAAGGCGGTGAGCTGGCATAATCGTTAGCACCTGAGGCGAAATACTCAGCAGTATACTTAGCAGTATTTCGCCTATTGCTACGCCCTGAGTTCAAATTCTGCTGAAATTGACTTTGCTTTTTATCCTTTTGGGGTCAATAAACACTGGTGTCAATATGACTAGTCCCCTCCCCCAAATTTTCAGGCCTTGTGCATTTAGTAGAAAGGA
Source organism: Octopus sinensis (assembly GCF_006345805.1). Classification (NCBI taxonomy): domain Eukaryota; kingdom Metazoa; phylum Mollusca; class Cephalopoda; order Octopoda; family Octopodidae; genus Octopus; species Octopus sinensis. Next base: position 13,764,945 of record NC_043020.1, read on the forward strand.
TTATTATCATTATTATAATAATTTTATCATTATTATTATTATTATTATTATTATTATTATTATTATTATTGTTATTGTTATTGTTGAGTGAGAGAGCAGAGCATGCCATCAAAGTGACACTGGGGTAAAATATACGAAGCCCAGTATACCCATCATGACTACCTGTCTGATAAAGGTACACTAGGTACATGCATCACAACCATATGTGTGCAACATGGTGATCTCATGGCAAGATAAACAGCACATGACCTTGCAGGTGGGGCCCAATTAGAATTTTCAAGTTTTTTTCTTCACTATTGTTGAGATCAATTTGGTTCTTTATAGCTTTGAAGATAACCTTAAGGACCAGGTTGTCTCCATGTATATCTGTTCAATGTTAATGAACAGTTGGAAAGAATATGTTTCAGGGTTCCGATCTTTCTGCATTTGCATATATCATTCTCTGAGACATTCCATCTTGCTAGATTTGCAGGTGATGGCAAAACATCATAGGATGAACGAATCAGAAAACTCAGCAGAGATGTGGTCCACCTCCTTATCTCATCCCAACTTATTTTCTCCTCAACAACATGTTCCGCCCATCTCATCATCCGTCCTTTTTTAATGCATTGGATCAAATGAAGCTCTCTTCTCTCTGCTTCTTTCATTTTGACGCTGTTGCTACCAACAAATTTGCATTGTTCCACATCATACTTGCAAATGGTCTGAATCGATCTACACCAAAACCAAGTCCCTTCTGATGAATTTGCTTTGCACCCACCATATCTTGGTGTCTAAGAGAAGACAGGATGCCCTCAGTCTCTGCTTCTGCTTTCCACTTCCTGGCTGTTTTCACATCTGGTGGATTATGCCTGATTTCCATGCCCTTCGACTCTCTCAGCATCATCACCATTCGTACCTTTCCCAGTTTATATATTTTGATTATTGATACCAGTGGTAACTGCAACAAGCCTCTTTTACAATAAAGAGCTGAACTGTTCAACATCCGTGGTAGGCCTAGCCACTTTCTAATGAGCACATTACATTATTGTTCAATGATTTGAACTCATGACAATGCTACCTTCTTTCGTGCATGATAAAGTACTACTCTTCAGTTCAGTAAACAGCTTCCTAGTAACCCCATATGGATCCTTCAGAAACTGCCCCCAAGTCCTTTTACTTTCCTTTCATTGCTCATATCGGCAGATATGTCTCTCTCTCTTTACTCTTTTACTTGTTTCAGTCATTTGACTGCGGCCATGCTGGAGCACGCCTTTTAATCGAGCAACTCAACCCCGGGACTTAATCTTTTGTAAGCCCAGTACTTACTCTATCGGTCTCTTTTGCCAAACCACTAAGTAACGGGGACATAAACACACCAGCATCGGTTGTCAAGCAATGCTAGGGGGACAAACACAGACACACAAACACACACATGCATATATATATATATATATATATATATATATATATATATATATATATACATATATATATACATATATATACATATATATATACATATATATGACGAGCTTCTTTTCAGTTTCCATCTACCAAATCCACTCACAAGGCATTGGTCGGCCCGGGGCTATAGTAGAAGACACTTGCCCAAGGTAAAAGTCGTGGATACAAGCCGAACTGTAAGCACCAAATTTTGTATTTACCTGGTAACTTTGCGTTATCAATCACTGATAATCCAAACTCGGTTTGTTTCATAATTTCCATTCTGTGCTTCATCATCATCGTTTAGCGTCCGCTTTCCATGCTAGCATGGGTTGGACAGTTCAACCGGAGTCTGGGAAGCCCGAAGGCTGCACCAGGCCCAGTCTGATCTGGCAGTGTTTCTACAGCTGGATGCCCTTCCTAACGCCAACCACTCCGTGAGTGTAGTGGGTGCTTTTTACGTGCCACCGGCACAGGTGCCAGATGAGGCTGGCAAACGGCCACGATTGGATGGTGCTTTTTATGTGCCACCGGTACGGGGACCAGGCAAGGCTAGCAACGGCCACGATCGGATGGTGCTTTTTACATGCCACCGGCTGACAATTTCCAGTACATACTTGTCCCAAGCTCTTGATGGGTTCTTCAATGCTTTCTTCAGCTATTTGAAGCTTAACTTCTTTCTGTATTCCCTTAACCCTTTAGTACTTAAACCGGCCATATCCGGCCAAAATATTTAATCTGTTTTATGTTCAAACTAACCAGGTCCAGGCTCTCACACCTACCCTACAATGTTATTCTACATTAAGTAATTACACCATCAAGATCTTGAAGATATGAGATAATGCATGATTAATTCAAATCAATGGGAATCAATAAGCATTATGTTTGATAGAATAATCTGAACACTAAAGGGTTAACAAATGTCAGACTACGCAACTTTTTTGCTCTAAACCGCATCCTTGACCACCTCACAAGCTCGTCTAGTCTCAAGAGTGCACTCTGCATGATTTGCTTGTCTGTTGATAGAAGTGTCACATCATTCATGAAGGCTTTCTTGGGTGATTTGTTCCAAAAAATTCACGGCTTTCAAAATCATCTCCATGACTAAGATAAATCATGTGACAGATATTGTGCAGCCAGCAGCAATGCCAATCTCCAATTGGTGCCAATCTGTTGTAAAATCTCCAGGTGTAAACCTTATCTCAAAAATGTCATAATATCATCATCATCATCATCATCATCATGATCATCGTCATCATCGTTTAACATCCGTTTTCCATGCTAGGATGGGTTGGATGGTTCGACTGGGGTCTGGGAAGCCAGAAGGCTGCACCAGGCTCCAGTCTGATCTGGCAGTGTTTCTACTGCTGGATGCCCTTCCTAACACCAACCACTACGTGAGTGTAGTGGGTACTTTTTACGTGGCACAGGTGCCAGGCGAGGCTGGCAACGGCCACAATCGGTTGGTGCTTTTTTTACGTGCCACCGGCATGGAAACCAGTCAAGGCGGCATGGCACCGGCCATGTTCGGATGGTGCTTTTTATGTGCCACCAGCACAGGGATCACAACTACAATTTCCATTGATTTTTTATGTTGATGTACTTGACTCAATAGGTCTTCTCAAGCACAGGGTCGAAACTGTGTTTCTTTACTTGTCACCTGCACAGGAGTCAGTCCAGCGGCACTGGCAACTCATTATTTTGGTTACTTTGTCTGGAATGTGGAAGTGGTCCATGGCTCCCATCAGTAATTCATGTGGCACTGGGCCATATGCATTAACTAGGTCAAGCCACACCACATTCAAACTTCTCTTGTTCTGTTTGGCATCCTGGATCGCTTTCCAAATCGAAAAACAGTGTTCAACACATCTGGGGATCCCAGGGATTCCGGCCTTTTGAACAGATTCATCAACATATCCATTGCTCTGTAGATATGTTACTGTGCTCCTCGAGAGAATTCCCATAAAGATCTTGCCTTCCACATTCAATAAGGATATCAGCCTAAACTGTTTTATATTCTCTGCATTGGCCTCCTTCGGCAGATATATGCATTCTGCCTTACACCAATCCTATACTAGAGTCTCTTCACACCACAGCTGTCAGAGTAGGACAAAGAGCTTCTTTCACAGACGATTGCAATATTTATATACTTTATACAAGACACCACCACCCCCTGGGGCACTCTTTGCTCTAGCTTTTCTCACGAAATTGTTCACCTCTTTCTCCCTGATGCCCCCAATTTGAAATTCAATATCAGGTTCTAAGAGATGCTTTAGTCCATTTAAAGGTGGCAGTGGCTGGTTACAATGCAGATTGCTGTAGGTTTCATTGATACGAGCATCCAATTCTTCTTCCGTACATGATAAAGTACTACTCTTCAGTTCAGTAAACAGCTTCATAGTAACCCCGTATGGATCCTTCAGAAACTGCCTCCAAGTCCTTTTACTTTCCTTTCGTTGCTCATATTGGCAGATATGTCTCTCTCTCTCTTTACTCTTTTACTTGTTTCAGTCATTTGACTGCGGCCATGCTGGAGCACCGCCTTTTAATCGAGAAACTCAACCCCGGGACTTAATCTTTTGTAAGCCCAGTACTTACTCTATCAGTCTCTTTTGCCGAACCGCTAAATAACGGGGACATAAACACACCAGCATCGGTTGTCAAGCAATGCTAGGGGGACAAACACAGACATACAAACACACACATGCATATATATATATATATATACATATATACGATGGGCTTCTTTCAGTTTCCGTCTACCAAATCCACTCACAAGGCTTTGGTCAGCCCGAGGCTATAGTAGAAGACACTTGCCCAAGGTGCCATGCAGTGGGACTGAACCTGGAACCATGTGGTTGGTAAACAAGCTACTTACCACATAGCCACTCCTGCGCCTATGTTTTCTTTTCTTTTTCTTTTTTTTGGTAGCTTTGATTAGAAGGGAGCAGGGTACCTAACATGTTTATGTGTCCCTGAGACCAGAAGGAGAAAGGGATAACAGAACCCCTAGATGTGGTTTGCCTTGGTTGGAAGCAGCAACATTAAAGTCACATGCAGATCAGAGATCTACCAGGCCTACTTGAATCAAACTTCACTAAAACTATCCTAAACTGCCCCAACATTTTAAGTCTAACATCCAGGAAGAGTTACACCCCCATCAAATAAGCTTATGCACTGTTTCCTTCAACCCATTTCCCCCCTGCAAAACTTAGTTTCTGTCTACAATCCTAAATAACAATGTCAGGCATGCTATCTTTAAAACCTGGGAACATATTACTGAGGGTTTTTCCCAAATGGCAGTGCTCCAGCATTGCCTATAATCAATCGCTGATATATATATATATATATATATATATATACATATATATGATGGGCTTCTTTCAGTTTCCGTCTACCAAATCCACTCACAAGGCTTTGGTCGGCCTGAGGCTATAGTAGAAGACACTTGCCCAAGGTGTCACACTGTGGGACTGAACCCGGAGCCATGTGGTTGGTAAGCAAGCTACTTACCACACAGCCACTCCTATGCCTAAGATAAGATGTTCATGGTTGAAAGTAACAAAATATTCTTTTATATCAGTGATAAAATATATTCCTATATTAACATCACGATTCCTTGACATTAATAACCCTGCTAATTTTATTGGGAAACTATAAAATCTGGAATATTCTTCACCACTTTACCAATTTCTAGTTTCAACCAAGTGATATTTTGATGAACTGAACCTTTTTCCAAACTTATTTTCCTTACTTTTCATTTTTTTCAGTTGCGCTTGTTTTAATTATCTCCATTGGTACTCGTGTACTCTTTATTCACAATTATGTTTCATCATTAATCTTCTGCTACCTAGGGCTGCCAGTCATCTTCTACTCCCTCCCCTTCTTCTCTCTGGCTCTGCTTGATTGGTCCCACCTTCTGTTCTAAAATGGGAGTAGTCATATAGTCCCTCTATGGAAAGTTGTGGAGGCACATGGCCCAGTGGTTAGAGCAGTGGACTCACAGTCGAAAGATCGCTGGTTCAAATCTCAGATCGGGCGATGTGTGTGTTTATGAGCGAAACACCTAAGCTCCACACGGCTCCGGCAGAAGGTAATGGCGAACTTCTGCTGACTCTTTCACCACAACTTTCTCTCACTCTTTCCTCCTGCATCTTGCAGCTCACCTGCAACGGACCGGCGTCCCGTCCAGGTGGGGAACCTATATGCCAAGGAAGCCGGGAAACTGGTCCTATGAGCCAGACATGGCTTGAGAAGGAATAAACAAACAAACATCTATGGAAAGTAGCCTGTTCTGCTCTGGACGCTTCTCTCATACTTCTCTCATACCCACCTTTTGCCACCCCCCCCCACTCATTTCCATGTATAATGTTGCTCCCTTGTGGGTAGGGGTTGTCTTGCAAACTGCACCCATGACATTCGGAAACATTTTTTTCACATTCAGTATTGTTGAAGCATGGAATAAACTACCTGCATCAGTCATTAGCTGTCAAGACACTACATCCTTCAAAATTTCCATGCTTCCTGGAATCCTCCAACAGTACACCTGATGGTTTTTCTTTTTTTTTTATTAGTTGTGCACCTGAGCACTGTATACTCTTTACTCTTTTACTTGTTTCAGTCATTTGACTGCGGCCATGCTGGAGCACCGCCTTTAATCGAGCAACTCGACCCCGGGACTTATTCTTTTTGTAAGCCCAGTACTTATTCTATCGGTCTCTTTTGCCGAACCGCTAAGTGACGGGGACATAAACACGCCAGCACCGGGTGTCAAGCAATGCTAGGGGGACAAACACAGACACACAAACACATACACATATATATATACATATATACAACAGGCTTCTTTCAGTTTCCGTCTAGCAAATCCACTCAAGGCTTTGGTCAGCCCAAGGCTATAGTAGAAGACAGTTGCCCAAGGTGCCACGCAGTGGGACTGAACCCGGAGCTATGTGGTTGGTAAACAAGCTACTTACCACACAGCCACTCCTGCACCTATTATTATTATTACTATTATTATTATTATTATTATTATTATCATTATTATTATTATATTATTTATTCAGTGTTATTGAATTAAAACTAACATATGCAAACATAGGAAAGAAATTAATAGAAGAGAAATATTTTATCAAGAAAACACATGCATTTATGTAGACACACAAATATACATACACGTACACAAATATACATACACATACACAAAGTAACGGAATTATTTTGTTTTTCTTTTTTACTCGGTTGCTCACGAAACAACAGTAAATGGACAAATTAGAAAGTTGTGTGTGTGTGTGTGTGTGTACTGTATGTTTATATGTATGTGTGTGTTTTATGTTTGTAGAGAGTGTAAGAGACAGGAGATGGGGGGGGACTATGTTCTCTCTCTGGGCTCTGCGGATGTTTTCTCCTCCACCCCTTTGTTTTCCTATGTTACCAGGAAGATTATGATTTCTTTTTTTTTTTTTTTTTTTTTTTGTTATTACGGCAGTTACATTGCTGTTGTCAGTGCAGTGGTGATGGTCATTGTCAGACCAGAAATTATTACTCTATCATCAACAGACTTCAGGATTTAACCAGGTACAAACTATAAAAACCTTAAACCCCCCACCCCACTAAAAGGGGGCTGCTCAGTACAGAACCCTCGTTTTTTTTTTTTTACCCAAACCCCTACCCAGGTTTTTATTATTTCTTTTTCATTTTTAGGGATTTTATTTTACCGGGGGGGGGGGGGTTACCCTGTACATTTCATATCTTCTCATTAAACACAGTTACATGCATCCACCACATGTACTCTGGGGTTTCTCCCTTCCCCCCCACCACCATCACCATCGCCAACAACAATGACGACGCCGACGCCACTAGCGTCGCTACTTCCCCTTCCCTCCCGCCATCCCTCCCTCCCTCCCTCCCTCTTACTCGGCAATGTGTAAACTGGATGTTCCAAACTTCACTTGGCATATTAAACAAATATTTTCCTTATCTCGGTTACATGTACACATACATTTCACAAATATACGCGGAGATGTATGTCTAATTATGAGGCGGCTGTGTGAGAGAGTGTGGGTCTGTGTCGAGCTGTTTACATACAAGCAGGGTGCAATATTCGCAGTGTGAACATGATCTGCTTAAGAAAATAGGCTCCCTATATCAATATTAAGCGATAAATATAGAAGCACTGGGGTTTCTACAGGGTCCAGCATCACCACCAACAACAACAACAGCAGCAATAGCAACAGCATCATCTGTGTCGTTATCATTGTCATCATCATCATCATCATCTCCATCACCAGCATCATTCCCCGCCACCAGAACCATCATTACCAGAAGCACTGGGGTTTCTACAGGGTCCAGCATCACCACCAACAACAACAACAATAGCAACAGCATCATCAGTGTCATTATCATTGTCATCATCATCACTATCATCATCACCATCATCATCATCATCTCCATCATCACCATCATCCCCGCCACCAGAACCATCATTACCACTACCGTCGTCGTCATCTCCATCACCACCATCATTTCCACTGCCAGAACCATCATTACCACTACCATCATCATCGTCATCACCATCATCATCATCATCACCATCACCATCATCATCATCACCATTGTCATCATCATCACCACCAGCACTAACACTACCACCACTATCATCATCATCATAAAATTAACAATAGTGAACATGTTCATCACTTGAGTTATTCTGGTCCGTCTTGCTATGTACGTGTTTGTGTGTATATACACATGGGGTGTGTATGAGTGCATTTGTGTATATATATATATAAACATGAATACACACATACTACCAGGGAATACATCAAGATCTGCTCTGATTATAATTGTGTATGCATATATATATATATATATATATATATATATATATATATATAAAAACTTACTTGGAGAAAAGAAAAGAAACGAAACGACGCGAGGGCGCTCAGTCATACAATAATTTAATAAATAAAATATATGCATACATACATACATATATGTACGTACCTACATCTACATGTATATATACATGCATATATATGTACATGCATATATATATATGCATATATATATATATATATATATATATATATATATATATATATGAGTACAGGACACCACAAATAGACATAGAACTCAACGAGAAACAAAAACATAAAAACAAACATGGAAACGGACTTTTTTTAAGAACGAAAAAACAGAGTACAAGACAAACAATACAAGGAATATTCCCCTTCATCAGCTGCCCCTGGTTCGACTCCATGCGTGTTTCGAAGGTAAGGACAGAACATGACCCGTCGAACCAGTCTTTCCTGCAAAAGAATTAAATAAAATTCCTTTGCAGAGGGGTAAAAACAAGGAAAGAAAAAAATGTGACAAGAACAGGACGTAAAAGCAATACAAATAAAAATACAAATACAAATACAAAAAAAATACAGTACACATAAAGAATAAAAACAGGACAAGGAAACCAACATTGAGGGCCTTTTTTTAAGCCTAGACGATGGAAAAATTCAGAGCACAAGAAAAAGTCGTGTTGACTTGTAGAAGGCTTTTACACGTCAACACAACTTTTTTCTTAAATAATAATAATAATAATAATAATAATAATAATAATAATGTTAATAATAATGATTTCTTAAAATGATAAAAATAACAATCATTATTATTAAGGTGGTGAGCTGGCAATTATTAGTGTGTTGGGCAAAATGCTTGGTGGTGACAAGTTGTGGTGCACCTGAGCACTGTATACAATAATTTCATCATATATATTATTATTATTATTATTATATTATTATTATCATCATCATTATTGAGTGAGAGAGCAGCATATGCCATCAAAGTGACATTAGGGTACAAATATATGAATCCCTATATACCCATTATGACTAACCATCTGATAAGGGTACACGAGGCACATGCATCTCAACCACATGTGTGCGACATGATGATCTCATATCAAAATAAACAGCACATGATCTTCCAAGTGGGACCCAGTTAGAATTTTCTTCAGGTCAAGTAGCCCATCTTACTCGAAAGATCCCTGAATAAGAATTGTTTAAGGATGTTGAACGAAACACCCATGTTTCCAGAGGTGAATTATTCAAACCCCAAAGAATTCCTCTCAAAACATGGTTATGATGCTCCCCAACTACTTCTGCTCATGATCAGAGATGCACATATCGTCAGCCACTAAGGGACATGCTCAACTGGTTAAGGTCAAGCAACTGACAAACAAATCTGTGGTATTGAGCAGAATATTTGCTGCAGCCCATCTTTTACATGAAGAAAAAACCTGTACATGATAATATTTCCAATCAGTTAAGATCATTATTATTATTATTATTATTATTGAGTGAGCGAGCAGAGCATGCCATCGAAGTGACACTGGGGTAAAATATACGAAGCCCAGTATACCCATTATGACTACCCGTCTGATAAGGGTACACCAGGCACATGCATCACAACCATATGTGCACGACATGGTGACTATATATCAAGATAAACAGCACATGACCTTGCAGATGGAGCCCAGTTAGAATTTTCTTCAGATCGAGTAACCCATCCCGCTCAAAAGGTCCCTGAATAAGGGTTGTTTAAGGACGTTGAATGAAACACCCATGTTTCCAGAGGTGAATTATTCAAACCCCAAAGAATCCTTCTCAACACATGGCTATGATGCTCCCCCACTACTTCTGCTCGTGATCAGAGATGCACATATCGTCAGCCACTAAGGGACATGCTCAACTGGTTAAGGTCAAACAACTGACAAGCAAATCTGTGGTATTGAGCAGAACATTTGCTGTAACACCATCTTTTATACCAAGACCAAAACATGTACATGATAACACTTCCAATCAGTTAAGATCAGAAGCCATGAGAGCCACTGCCTGTACTGCATCAGGGCATTTATTATTATTATTATTATTATTATTATTATTATCATTATTATTATTATTATTATTATTATTATTATTATTATTATTAATTATTATTATGACTATTGCTGACAGAATCGTTAGAACATCAGGTGAAATGCTTAGTAGTATTTCATCTACTGCTGTGTTCTGAGTTCAAATTCTGCCGAGGTCAACTTTGCTGTTCGTCCTTTCGGGATCGATAAATTAAGTACCAGTGAAAAACTGGGGTTGATGTACTCGACTAATCCCCTCTCCTGAAATAGCTGCCCCTGTGGAAAAAAATCGAAACCATTATTATTATTATTATTATTATTATTATTATTATTCTGTTGTGTCTGGGGAGAGTCATTCTCTTTTAGTGCCTTATTATTTAACACTCTCAACGGTAAAATTTCCACTTATTTCTTATTTTTTATTTTCTAAAATTTTCGTTGCATCTTGCAACCTTTTCAATAGTCTTGAAAGTCTTTTACCGGTGAGTGTGTTAAATAATAAGGCACTAAAAGAGAATGACTCTCCCCAGACACAACAGAATATGCTTCAACACACAAACTCATATAAAGAATCTTGCAAACCAAATCCAAAAACGAAATATTATTATTATTGTTATCATTATTACTGTTGTCATCATTATTATTATTATTATTATTATTATTATTATTATTATTGAGTGAGAGAGCAGTTCATCCATCAAGTGACACTGGGGTAAAATATATGAAGCCCAATATACCCATCATGACCACCCGTCTGATAAGGGTACACCAGCACATGCATCACAACCATATGTGCGCGACATGGTGATCTCATATCAAGATAAACAGCACATGACCTTGCAGGTGCCCAGTTAGAATTTTCTTCAGGTTGAGTAGCCCATCCCACTCAAAGGTCCCCGAATAAGGGTTGTTTAAGGATGTTGAAAGAACCACCCATTTTCCAGAGTGTGAATTATTCAACCCCAAGAATCCCTCTCAACACATGGCTATGATGCTCCCCCACTTCTTCTGCTCGTGATCAGAGATGCACATATTTATTATTATTATTATTATTATTATTATTATTATTATCATCATTATTATTATTAAAGAAAAATTTGTAGTGCAGTTTTATCAAATAGATAAAACTGCTCTACAAGTTTTTGTTTTGCTGTTTTAGCTGTTTTACATTGAATTATGAAGTAAAAATCTTTGTAAAGCATTAGTTTTATAGACATCAACAAAACTTGGTTTAAAATTTATCTTATCAAATGAACATTAATTCATTTTATTTGTAATAATTCATTTGGTATTAATACATCTTAAGTGAGATATCATAATTTCCACTATTCTTTGCCTGGCTTGTCTCCAACAACAGCCGCAAAATAAATGCAGAAATAAACATGTCCGTTTCTTTGTGGTTGGAACAAGAAAAAACAGCTTCTGATTTAAACATTCAAAGAATCTTTTCTTGTAGACTTCCAGTTGAGAGAAAGCTAAAAGTACATTTCATCTTTTATCTTTCTTTCATCTTTTAGTTGTTTCAGTAATTAGACTGTGGCCATGCTGGTGCAACACTTTGAAGAGTTTTAGTCAAAGAAATCGACTTCTTTAATTTTGTTTTTTTTTTGTTTTTTTTGGCCTAAGTTTAGTACTTAATCTTTCAGCCACTTTTCCCAAACTGCTATGTTGCAGGGATGTCTACAAACCAACACCAGAAGTGAGAGGGTCAAATACAAAGACACACATACATACACACACATATATACACATATATATGACAGGCTTCCACACAGTTTTTGTCCCCAATATTCATTCACAAGAGGGCAGTGAGCTGGCAGAATCACGAGTATACCAAGCAAAATGCTTAGCGACATTTCATTCATTTTTATGTTCTGTGTTCAAATTCTACCAAGATTAACTTTGCCTTTCATCCCTTCAGGGTTGATAAAATAAGTACCGGTTGAGCACTGGGGTCAATGTAATCAACTTACCCCCTCCTCCAAACTTGCTGGCCTTGTGCCAAAATTTGAGGCCAGTATTCATTCACAAGGCACTGGTTATCCCAGAGCCATAGAATAAGACTCTTGCTCCAAGTGCCACAATGGGATTGAACCCAAAACCAAGCAATTTCAAAGCAGGTTTCTTAACCACACTGATAGCTTGGTTTTTTGAATAAATTTTTTGAAGGCAGCAAAGATTGCTTCCAGGAGGTTTTCGGGTCTGGTGGCGTACAAAAGTGACAGGGCTTCCTGAGGAGGTAGCGCTAACTGGACACAGGCTGAGCTTGATCAACTCCCCACCCCCACCCCACCCTGCCGACTGAGTTGCCTGGGTGAAGGTGTCTGATAGTGAAAGACTTCAAAAACCCAAAACAATTAATGACCCCTTGAAACATCCTTGAAACAACTGCCATGCAGTGGGACTGAACCCGGAACCATGTGGTTGGTAAGCAATCTACTTACCACACAGCTACTGTGAGGCTATAGTAGAAGACACTTGCCCAAGGTGCCATGCAGTGGGACTGAACCCGGAACCATGTGGTTGGTAAGCAAGCTACTTACCACACAGCCATTCCTACGCCTATGGTTTTTCCATAAACAACCTTGCCCCAGGACTTGTGCCTAGGAGGGGAACTTTCTAGGTGCAATCCCATGGTCACTCATGACTGAAAGGGGTACAGTGTTCCCCTTCTTTCTGTCTTGAAGGAAATATCAGTCCTTAAAAATAAGAGATGGAAATTTGAAAAACATGGCTTATAACTTTGTAAAACTTGTTTTGTTTCTCCTAAAAAGAATATTAAGAATTTGGAGGAGAAAGCATTGGGGAGTCTGGACTAAATAACCTTTTTAAGTTGCAGAACTTATATTCTGATATATGTTAATATACTTTAATATATTTTGATATATTTAAATATATTTTAATGTAACACATTTTAAAAAATCGTGTTTGGTTCATTTTTTTATATTTTGGTCTAAGTGTGTGTGTGTGTGTGAGTGTGTATGTGTGTGTATGTAATGAACTTACATTTCATATGTATGTATGTGTGTGTGTATGTGTACACATACACACACACACACACACACACACACATTTGTATACACAAATATAGATAGTGTGTGTGTGTATTTATACATGCATACATATACACACACATATATGTGCATGTGTGTGCATGCTTGTATGCACTTGTGTGTGTAATGAATTTACATTTCATATGTATGTATATGTGTGTGTGTGTATGTGTACACATACACACACACACATTTGTATACATAAATATAGATAGTGTGTGTGTGTGTATGTGTGTGTGTGTTTATACATGCATACATATACACACACATGCATGCACATATATGTGCGTGTGTGTGCTTGTGTGCACGCATGTATGCACCTGTGTGTGTGTGTGTGTGTGTGTAAAACAAGAGCAAAATTTATGTATCTTGGAAATTCAAAGTGACAGCTTATTCCAGCCGGGTGGCCTCACATCCTTTGAACATCTGGGAAATATCTGAGTAGTTCCGGAATATCTTCCAAAAATCTCTGTAAATATGACTAAACAAAATATGGTTTTGCCCCCCTCCTCTCATCCCCCTCCTCCTCCTCTTCCTCCTCCCCCGAGTGTTCTTCGTGAAATTATCTTTTAAACTCTGCAAAGTTGTTGTTTCATCCCCCCCCGTCTAAAGTAAACAAAGGCATTTTTAATGAGACAATGCAGAAGTCACTTGGTGGTAACTTGATTTGCTAGAAATAGTAACTGAATTGCCCCACCCATCCTCACATGAAATGCTGTTACTCTTTTACTTGTTTCAGTCATTTGACTGTGGCCATGCTGGAGCACCGCCTTTAATCGAGCAGCTCGACCCCGGGACTTATTCTTTTGTAAGCCCAGTACTTATTCTATCGGTCTCTTTTGCCGAACCGCTAAGTAACGGGGGACATAAACACACCAGCACCGGTTGTCAAGCAATCCTAGGGGGACAAACACACACACACACACACACACACACATACATATATATATATATATATATACATATATACGACGGGCTTCTTTCAGTTTCCGTCTACCAAATCCACTCACAAGGCTTTGGTCGGCCTGAGGCTATAGTAGAAGACACTTGCCCAAGGTGCCATGCAGTGGGATTAAACCCGGAACCATGTGGCTGGTAAACAAGCTACTTACCGCACAGCCACTCCTTTAAAAAAATAATTAAAATAAACAGGAAGGAAATATAGTCACATAGAATAATGTGATCCAAGGTACACTATTCCTGAAAGCAAAACAGCATGAACACAACATCACAACGTGAACCTCCCCCCCCTTTTTTTTATATATAATCACTTTTAGTCTACTCCTTTTCTCTCTCTTCCTCTCTCTCTCTCACTCTCTCACTCTCCTCTCTCTCAACTATGCCAAAACAAAGGTCGCTGGTGCTAATGCCATGTGAAAAGCACCCAGTCCATCTTGTAAAGTGGTTGGCATTAGGAAGGGCATCTAGCTGTAGAAACTATGCCAAAGAAGGCAGTCGAGATTGGTGCATACCTCTGGCTTGCCAGTTCCTGTTAAGCCATCCAACCCATAGTTGAGTCACACGGCCTAGGGGTTAGAGCAGCGGACTCATGGTCGAGGGATCGCAGGTTCGAATCTCAGACCGGGCGATGTGTGTGTTTATGAGCGAAACACCTAAGCTCCACGCGGCTCCGGCAGAAGGTAATGGCGAAACTTCTGCTGACTCTTCCGCCACAACTTTCTCTCACTCTTTCCTCCTACATCATGCAGCTCACCTGCGACGGACTGGCATCCCATCCAGGTGGGGAACCTATATGACAAGGAAACCGGGAAACCGGCCCATTATGAGCCAGGTGTGGTTCATGAAGGAACAAACATCCAACCCATGCCAGCATGGACGATGAACATTGAATAATTATGATGATGATATATATATATATGTAATGTGTATGTGACTGTGTAGTTAAAAAGCTTGCTTCCTGACCTTGGGATCTGAGCTTCAGTTCTTCTGCATGGTACCTTAGGCAAGTGTCTTCTACCATAGCCAACCAATGCCTTGTGAGTGGATTTGGCAGGTGGAAACTGAAGGAAGCCTATTTTGTATGTGTGTGTATGTAAATATGTGTGTGCTTGTGTGTATCCTTGTTCTGACATTATGTGGTGGTTGTAAATGACCATCACCTCATACAAGAAAGGTTGTCTGTGGTAAAATGCCTGGCATGGGAAATGCTACTGTGCATGGAATCAGCTGAATGTTGGCAACAGGAAGAGCATCCAGCCATAGAAACTCTGCTCCGACAATTCCTGTCCTTCTCCAGGGATTTTCTCCACATAATATGACCAAAATATGCCAATCTATGCTTTGTGGTCCTAGCTTCTAGCGACATTTTCGGCCTGATCTGCTTAAGAACTTCTCCATTGGTGAGCCTCGCTGTCCATGGAATCCGTAAAAGTCTTCTCCAACACCAAAGCTCAAATGCATTAATTCTCTTCTGGTCAGCTTTCTTTAGTGTCCAGGTCTCGCATCCATATGTTGCTATTGGGAAGACATGAAGAGACTGATTGTGTGTGTTTCAGAATCTGTAAACTTGTATTGACGTGTTCTGGTTTTTATTTTCTGCAGAATTCAACAGATCCAACTTCTTGGACGGGACATGAAAGGCGCAGAACATGACAAATTATGGAACCAATTAGAAGCTGAGATTCATCTGCATCGACACAAGACTGTCATACGTGCATGCAGAGGACGAAACAATATCAAGAAGAAATTACCAGTTCCACCAGGCCATGTATGTATATAATAATAATAATAATAATAATAATAATAATAATAATTGTGTACAGTGCTCAGGTGCACTACAACTCACCTAAAGTGTATATATAATCAGGTGTAGTTTCGGCGGATTTCGGAAAGCATGAGGGCCTTAAAGGATGCAGTGTCATGGCAGTCAACAACTGACGCAGGCAGTTTATTCCATGCTTCAGCAACTCTGAGCATGAAAAAATGTTTCCGAAAGTCATGGGAGCTGTGTTGTTTTCTGACTTTGTATAATTCATGTTATTGTTCTTGTTGGGTGGTGGGCTTCAAGTCTGCAGATTCACCGCAGATCAGACCAACTTTGAAGACTAGTCTTATGTGTTGACCATAAATGAATAACATGAGACTGGTCCAAAACAGTAATGTTACGTGGGGAGGCTTTTAACATCCGCTTTCCATGCTAGCATGGGTTGGACGATTTGACTCAGGTCCAGCGAACCAGATGGCTGCACCAGGCTCCAGTCTTGATTTGGCAGAGTTTCTACTGCTGGATGCCCTTCCTAACGCCAACCACTCCGAGAGTGTAGTGGGTGCTTTTACGTGCCACTGGCACAAGGGCCAGTCAGGCGGTACTGGCAACGGCCACGCTCAAATGGTACTTTTTATGTGCCACCTGCACAGGAGCCAGTCTAGCGGCACTGGCATTTAATTACAGCATTAACGATCTAATGAGAATGTGAAACTGTCTAATAGTCGATACACAGATTGCTAAAGTGTGTTGTGTCTACACAAATGAAGGAACAAAACAGTGAATGAAGAATTCTTTTCATTAAATTTAGAAAAGCATTTCCCAAAGGCAGTATAAAAGAAAGAAAACCATAGAAAAACTAACGAGTTTTGCAACTTTATTAACTCATTACCATTGAAACCAGTTGTATCTAGTCATCACGAAAAAAATCATTGTTATTTGTTCAATCTTATTGGCAAGTTGGTTTCCTTAAGCTGTATAAAAACTTCCATTAAACCATATTTTTTTCCATTGTTTTGTAATCTCATCATTTTTCTATAAATATATAACACAGCTAGCATCATTTGTATTATGGCTGCTAAAAGAGTAATCCTTAGACAAGACAAATAGCTTTAGATGAATATAACAGCAATAACAACAGCTGTTATACATTAGTATTAAGTTCAATCGCAGACAAGAGATATTATTTTTATATAAATATATTGATTGCAAAGTTTGGCACAATGCCAGTAATTTCTGGTGGGGATTTTGGTGGTGGCGATGGCAATGGCGGTGGTGGTGGTGGTGGTGGCGGCGGCGGTGGTGGTGGTGGTGGGGTGGTGGTGGTGGTAGTGTCGGTGGTGGTGGCGGCGGCGGCGGTGGTGGTGGCGGCGGCGGTGGTGGTGGCGGCGGCGGTGGTGGTGGCGGCGGCGGTGGTGGTGGCAGTGGTGGTGATGAGTTAATTACATTGACCTCTGTGTTCAATTAGTACTTCATCATCATCATCATCATCGTTTAACGTCCACTTTCCATGCTAGCATGGATTGGACGATTTGACTGAGGTCTAGCGAACCAGATGGCTGCACCAGACTCCAAATCTGATCTGGCAGGGTTTCTACAGCTGGATGCCTTTCCTAACGCCAACCACTCCGTGAGTGTAGTGGGTGCTTTTAAGTGCCACCAGCACGAGGGCCAGTCAGGCGGTACTGGCAACGGCCACGCTCAAATGGTACTTTTTATGTGCCACCTGCACAGGAGCCAGTCCAGTGGCACTAGCAATGACCTCGCTCGAATATTTTTTTCACGTGCCACCAGCATAAGTGCTGGTATGGCAACACAGGTAACGATCATGCTCGAATGGTGTTCTTAACGTGCTATCAGCACAGGGGCCAGCTTGTTGCTCTGGCAACGATCTCACTTGTATGGTACTCTTAGCACTCCACTAGCGCAGATGCCAGTCATCGAATTTGATTTTGATTTCACTTGCCTCAACAGGTCTTCACAAGCAGAGTTTAGTGTCCCAAGGAGGAAAGGCACGCATAAGTGGACTGGTTTACCAATTCCAAAAGGATGAAAGTCAAAGCTGACCTTGGCAGAATTTGAACTCAGAATGTAAAGACAGACTGAATACTGCTAAGTGTTTTGCTCAGCTTGCTAACGACTCTGCGTGCTAATGCTTCTGCCACCTCACCACCTTGTGTGGTACATATATATATATATATATATATATATATATATATATATATATATATATATATATATATATACATATATATATAACATATTATATATATATACATATATATATACATATATATATATATATATATATATTATATATATATATACATATATATATATATATATATATATATATATATATATACATATATATACATATATATATACATATATATATACATATATTATACATATATCTATATATATATATATATATATATATATATATATAGATATATATATATATACATATATATATATAGATACATATATATATTATATACATATAATATATATACATATATATATATATATACATATATATATATATATATATATATAGATATATATATACATATATATATATATATATCACATATATATATCTACATATATATATATATATACATATATATATATATACATATATTATATATACATATATATATATATATTATACATATATAATATATACATATATATATAAATTCACTTCATAATTTGAAACTGACTTATTGGAAGTCCACCTGAAGATTGTCGATCAAGACAAGAAACGATTGTAGTGGCGGTTTTTTTGACTATTTATTAAAATTTTATGTATTGATTAAGTCTTTCCTTGTTTGTTTTGCAAAATAGTGGTTTTGTCTCGAATAATATTTTATATATATATATATATAGTCAAAGAAATCAAACTCAGGACTTATTCTTTACAAGCCTGGTACTTATTGTATCATTATCTTTTGCTGAACTGCTAGGCTATGGGAACATAAACACACCAACATCAGTTGTCAAGTGATGGTGTGGTGGACAAACATGCACACACGCATAAATATATGTACACATGTGTGTGTGTATATATATATATAGTTGAAATTTACAGAAAAACAAAAGACAAAGACAGGTGTATGAACAGCAAGCAGGTGTATTAGTTTGATGCTTGGGAAAGTGGGAAAGTCTTTTATGTTTCGAGCCTATGCTCTTCAACAGAAAGGAGTAAGAGAAAATAAACAGAGAGAGAATAAAAAGACTTGTAGATTTAGTAATCAAGCTTTATTTATATATATATATATATATTTACATATATATAACAGACTTCTTTCAGTTTCTGTCTACCAAATCCACTCACAAGGCTTTGGTCAGCCCGAGACTATAGTAGAAAACACTTGACCAAAGTGTCATGCAATGGGATTGAACTTGGAACTATGTGGTTGGGAAACAAGCTTCTTCTCACACAGGTATTCCTGCACCTGCCAAACACAGCCATACTCTCAAAATTTTACGAAAACACGAAAGGCAGAGACAGACAGGTATGAGAAAAACAAAGAAGGTATATTAGTTTCACACTCAGGAGAAAATGAAAGTCTTTTACGTTTCGAGCTGAGACTCTTTTACGGAAGGGAATAAGGAGAAGGAAAAAAAACAGGGAAGAAAGGAACATGTCTAGATACACACACACACACACCACACACACACACAATGCCTGCTTCCTCTCTTTATGATAGATGCACCCTCGTTATCGAGGGCCCTAACTAATTATCTCGTTGATGTGTTAGTGATAGCCTCATCATATTCCATGTCTTAATCAGCATACAATGTTTTCCCAACTTCTTTGCAATTTTCTTCTTCAATTCTTCCTCTTTCTACCTCATTTCTTTTTCCTTGCATCAATCACACAATTAAAATCAACAAAAAAGTGCTCATTATCTTATAGTTTTCGTTAATTTGGTGAGTTTCTCTCTCCCCCCTCTCCCTCCCTCTCTCTTTCTCTCTCCCTCTCACCCTCTCTCTCTCTCCCTCTCTCTCCTTCCCTCCATTGTTTGGTTTATTTCTTAATCCTTTTTCTCTCGAAATTCTCATAATTGGAAAAAGTCATCCAACTGTAAAACAGAAGGGGTTTTTTTTTTCCCCTTATAAATTTAAATCATTATTTAATTGTTTATCCAGGCAATATTTCTCTCTTCTTTTTTTCTACTATTTTTTTTTATATTACAACATAATTTTTTTTTTCCTTTCTCCATCATCCTGAAAACATAAACAATTCTATCTAACCATTATTTTACACTTCATTTTGCCTCTTAGCTTTCATTTGAAAACTTTTTTTTTTCTTTTTTTCCCAATTTCAATCCAAAATTATGTTAGCTAATTATAAAAAGAAATAGAGTGTTTGGTGATGTACTGAAAAAAAAAATTGCTTTAGATTCTTCTTGAAAATATTAGTTGTTCTAAGACCTGCCTCTATACAGGTTTCAACAGAATTGAGGTGATCATTACCATTATTATTATTATTAAGGTGGCAAGCTGACAGAATCATTAGCATGCTGGACGAAATGCTTAGCGGTATTTCGCCAGTCTCTACGTTCTGAGTTCAAATTCCGCCAAGGTCGACTTTGCCTTTCATCCTTTCGGAGTCGATTAAATAAGTACCAGTTACATACTGGGATCGATATAATCGACTTAATTCGTTTGTCTGTCCTTGTTCGTCCCCTCTGTGTTTAGCCCCTTGTGGGTAGTAAAGAAATAGGTATTTTGCCCATTGCTACATTCTGAGTTCAAATTCCACCAAGGCCAACTTTACTTTTCACCCTTTTGGGGTTGATAAATTAAGTACCAGTGAAACACTGGGCTCAATGTAATTAACTAGTCCCCTCCCTACAAATTTCAGGCCTTGTGCCTATAGTTGAAAGGATTATTATTATTATTATTGAGTGAGAGAGCAGTGCATGCCATCAAAGTGACACTGGGGTAAAATATACGAAACCCAGTATACCCATCATGACTACCCGTCTGATAAGGGTACACCAGGCACATGCATCACAACGATATGTGCACGACATGGTGATCTCGCATCAAGATAAACAGCGCATGACCTTGCAGGTGGGACCCAGTTAGAATTTTCTTCTGGTTGAGTAACCCATCCTGCTCAAAATGCTCAAAAGGCCCTTGAATAAAGGTTGTTTAAGGATGTTGAATGAACCACCCGTGTTTCCAGAGGTGAATTATCCAAACCTCCAAGAATCTCTCTCAACACATGGCTATGATGCTCCCCCACTACTTCTGCTCATGGTCGGAGATGCACATATCGTCAGCCACTAAGGGACATGCTCAACTGTTTAAAGTCAAACAACTGATAAGCAAATCTGTGGTATTGAGCAGAATATTTGCTGTAGCCCATCTTTTATACCAAGACAAAACAATGTACATGATAACACTTCCAATCAGTTAAGATCAGAAGCCATGAGAGCCACTGCCTGGTACTGCACTAGGGCATTTATTATTATTATTATTAAGGTGGTGAGCTGGTAGGATTGTTAACATGCGAAGCAAAATGCTTGGCTGCTTTTCATCTACCTAACATTCTGTGTTCAAATTCTGCCAAGGTTGACTTCACCTCCATCATCATCATTAAACAATGATGATGATGATTGCTCTCAAATTTTGGCACAAGGCCCGCAAGTTCTAGGGAGGCGGGTAGGATAAGTTAATTACATTAACCCCCCCAAAAGGATGAAAGTTAAAGTTGACCTTAGCGAAATTTGAACTCAGAATGTAAAGACAGATGAAATACCACTAAACATTTTGCCTGGTGTGCTAATGGCTTTGCCACCTTGCTGCCCTCAAATTATTGATTTATTAAAAAATGCTTTACTAAAGTTAGAATTATCTCAGATAAGGCAATATATTTGGGATTTTTACCCTTTTACTTGTTTCAGTTATTTGACTATGGCCATGCTGGAGCAATGCCTTTAGTCGAGCACATCGACTCCAGGACTTATTCTTTGTAAGACTAGTACTTATTCTATTGGTTTTTTTCACCGAACCGCTAAGTTACGGGGACATAAACACACCAGCATCGGTTGTCAAGTGATGTTGGGTGGACAAACACAGACACACAAACATATACACACATATATATAAATATATATACATATATGCGATGGGCTTCTTTCAGTTCCCGTCTACCAAATCCACTCACAAGGCTTTGGTCAGTCCAAGGCTATAGTAGAAGACACTTGCCCAAGGTGCCACACAGTGGGTCTGAACCTGGAACCATGTGGTTCGTAAGCAAGCTACTTACCACACAGCCACTCCTACGCCTGTGTATATTTAAAGCTTTCTAGTTTGTTAATCTCTGAAAGCTTGTTTGGGCAGTATAACACTGTTTTTATTGACAATGTTATAACCTTCAGTGTTATTTGTAGATAATTGCCATGGATAATAATAATAATAATAATTATTATCACAATAATTAATTCCTAAATATTATAGTTTATTTAGAAAAAAATTTTTTTAAATGAGAAAACAAAAACAAGAATTAAAGTTCGCAACAGACACAGTTTAATGGTAGAATCTTTAATTTTTTCTTTTTTTCTTTCTTCTTACCAATTCTATTTAATATGTCAGTAAGCATCTGTAATTTATTTTCCGAAATCTAAACAAATGTCAAAGAATTGGAAGAAGAGGCATTAAGAGATACTACTGCTGCTGCTACTACTACTACTACTACTACTACACTACTACTACTACTACTACTACTACTACTACTACTACTACTAGTAGTAGTAGTAGTAGTAGTAGTAGTAGTAGTGGTAGTAGTAGTAGTAATAGTAGTAGTTGTGGAGAAGGAAGGAGGATAGATAGCCATTTGGGGAAGAATGGAACCAAAAAACATACAGAAATAGAATATGTTGTAATTTCCATGTGTTTTAAATATCTTTTATGCGAGTGATGACAAAGAAAGAGAACCATTCCTAGGTTTTGTTGGGTTTGGAAAATCTTTGTTTTTTTTTTAGCTTTTTGTTAATTTTTTGTTGTTTTTTTTTTGGTTTGGTTTTGGGGATTTTTTTTTTTTTTGCAGACAACAGAATAATGTAATTTGTGAAAATAATTAGCTATTGTTAAAATGAAATGATTCTGTTACCAAACTCAGAAGAAATGTTTTCAATGTTTAATTATTTTCGTTTTTTACTTTTGTCACATTCAAAAAAGAAAATCTACATAAAAATAAATTGTGTGTGTATATATATATATATATATGTATGTATGTATGTATGTATGTATGTGCATATCTGAGTATGTATGTCTATGTGTATTTGTATATATGTATATGTATGTGTATGTGTGTGTATAAATGAGTATGTATGTCTGTATATGAGTATGTATGTGCATGTATGTGAGTACGTATATGTTTATAAATGTATGTGTATATATGAGGATGTGTCTATGTATATATATATATATATATATATGTGTGTGTGTATATGAATATGTATGTGTGAGTGACGTATGTATATATGTACAAACATATGAACATGTCTGTCGATGTATATATGTATGTACATACATATGTGCAAATGTATGTATGTACATATGTATGTCTGTATGTATATGTATATATATGTGTGTATGTATATGTAGAAACATGTATATACATGTGTATGTATATGCCTATTTATGTGTGTATGTATATGTATGTACATATGTATACATGAATATATGCATGTACGTGGTCTGATCAATAAGTATCCAGACTGTTGCTATTGTAATGAATCTATTGCATAGAGAGTGAAGCCGCTTGACACAGATTGACCTTGAACACTGCTGTGCATGCACACTAAGTTTTAATGTTCTAGCTCACTTCCGCTGTTTACAGCAATGCTTGGAAGGAAGGTGTGTAGCATGTGATCATTGCATTGACCATGACAGAGAAAGCTGAGCTGAGAATCAGCATCAAATTTTGCCAAAAGCTTGGCAAAATTACTTACCACACAGCCACTCCTACGCCTATGCGTGTGGTAAGTAGCTTGTTTACGACCACATGGTTCCGGGTTCAGTCCCACTGCGTGGCACGTTGGGCATGTGTCTTCTACTATAACCTAGAGCTGACCAAAGCCCTGTGAGGGGATTTGGTAAATGGAAACTGAAAGAAGCCCGTCGTATATATATATATATGTGTGTGTGTGTGTGTGTGTCTGTGTTTGTCCCCACCAACATCGCTTGACAACCGATGCTGGTGTGTTTATGTCCCCGTTACTTAACGGTTCGGCAAAAGAGACCAATAGAATAAGTACTGGGCTTGCAAAAGAATAAGTCCCGGGGTCGATTTGCTCGATTAAAGGCAGTACTCCAGCATGGCCGCAGTCAAATGACTGAAACAAGTAAAAGAGTAAAATAGAAAAGAGAGAGTCAAGGAGAGATTTTGTGCAACTGAAACCTGAGTATCTTTTTGGCCAGCTGAAAGCAGTTTCGGCACAAACTTGGCAGACACGTGTCTCGTACCCAAATCTTCAGTGATAATGGACTGAACTGAACTGTAACTACTCTGCACATCCTCTGATAACTCACAGATGGTGATTCGATGATCTTCCCTCACAGCTCCATGCACATCTGTGATGTTTTCTCAATTTTGCTGGTTGTGTGTCTCCCCGAACATTCATCGATATTGACATTTTTTTGGTCATCTTTTTGCCAAGCGGCTTCACTCTCCATGCTATAGATTCATTACAACAGTAACAGTCCGGATACTTATTGATCAGACCACGTACATGCATATATTCATGTATACATATATACATACATATACATACACACATACATAGGCATATACATACACATGTACATACATGTTTCTACATACACACATTTATATTTACAGACATACATATGTACATACATATATATATATATATATATATATATAAAATTAATTAAGGGTAGAAATTGATATTTATCAATTAAGACCAGTGGTCTAGCATATTAAAAAAGAATCCGAAGATTAAAATATTTATATATACCAATTAAGGACTGAACACGAAAAGTGGACAGTCAACATGCTAGATATAGACGTCAAATCGCCATTCACCACAAAAGATTATGTTCTCAGATCAAACTCAACATATATATATATATATATACATATATATATATATATGCATACAGACATACATAAGGTCTGAACAACTCGTACACTTGTGTGTGGCTCATACACTACTCTCCAACTTTGCACAGGCCTCTGAGCAGGTATTGCCATGACAACAATCACATGCTACACACCTTCCGTCCAAGCTCTGCTGTATACAGTGAAAGTGAGCTAGAATGTTAAAATTTAGTGTGCATGTACAGCAGAGTTTAAGGTTAATCTGTGCCAAACAGCTTCACCTTTTTTTTTTTTTTGTACTTGTTTCAGTCATTTGACTGCGGCCATGCTGGAGCACTGCCTTTAGAGTGGTGAAAGAGTACAGCAGGGATCACCACCTCCTGCCGGAGCTCGTGGAGCTTTTAGGTGTTTTTTTTTCGCTCAATAAACACACACAACGCCCGGTCTGGGAATCGAAACCGCGATCCTCCGACCGCAAGTCCGCTGCCCTAACCACTAGGCCATTGCGCCTCTACTTTGCGTACTTTAGCATCGTTACTCTGGCAACAGTCCGGATACTTAATAATCAGACCTCGTATATAGGTGTATATGTATGTATATATGTAGAAACATGTATGCATGCATGTATGTACATATGTATGTGTGTATATATATATATATATATATATGCATATGTATGTATACATATATATATATATATGCATGTATATTTGTGTAAATATGTACGTGCACATATATGTGTATGTACATGTACATATGTATACATGTATATATATATATATATACATATATATATATATATATATATATATATAATATATATATATATATGCATGTTTTTAAGTACATACACATCTACATATCTTTCTATGAGAAAATTTAAATATCTCATCTCTTGAGAATATCAGGGCAAAAACCAATTTTACAATAGAATCCTATAGCCATGATTCTGTAGAGTTCTTTGGAATTTTTTTTTTTTCTTTTTTTTTGTGAGTGGGTGGCCTTATATTGATTGGCAATCGCAGAAAAGAAAGCATTGTTTTGTTTGTTTTTAATGGCTGTGGTGGTATAATTCCAGTCAGCACACTATTTATAGAATTGCAGTTAGCACACCTTTCCCAAATCCCATCAGAGAGCAAGGTGGAAGCTTTGACTGCAAACCCATGAATTAAATTCCATCTCCTAGAAATCACAAAAAACCAATTTTACAGTAGAATCATATAGGCATAATTCTGTTGAGTTTTTTTTTTTTGTTGTTGTTGTTGTTTACTTTCTTTTATGTGTATATGCGTTTCTTCTAGAATATGAGAAATCTATCCATTTTTAGGGGCCTTATATTGATCACCACTCCCAGAAAAAAAAAAAAACCCATTGTTTTGCTTGTTTTAATGGCTTTGATAGAATTCCAGTTAGCACACCTTTTCCCAGATCTCATTGGAGAGCAAGGTGAGAGCCTCAGCTGCACACCAACAAATTGAATTCCATCTCCCAGAAACCACGAAAACATTTACAGCTTTTCATTCTAACACTTCACAATTGTCTCAATATCATTGTTTTATGTGTAAGAGAGAGATTGAGATTGTTTTATGATACAACACAACGTCAGAAATGGTTAGTTTTTCTCACCTTGTTGTTTATTGCGTTTGTCTTCCTGGCTACAATGGGAAAAAAATCTGTGGTTCTCCAGAGACGGTGTGAAGCTGGTCACTAAACTCCATTAAATTGGATTTATTCTTTTTTAGGTTTCTGAAGGGAAAAAAAATTTTTTAAACTGTCCAGCTATTGTCATAATAGAAGGAGACCTTGTGAAGACAGTTTACTAGTAAACAAGGAATATTGCCTGGAGATATGAGAAGTATGTCTGATTTAAAGGGGAAATATAATGGATCAGATCCATTCTATAGCGGAGATCGGAGACCCCCTTCGGTCACGACACAGACCATGGGTGGGGAGGGGTCCGGGTGGGGAGGGTGGGGGGAGACCAAATGTTGCCTCCAATATAGAATTAACCCTTTAGCATTCAATCTGGTTATGTCAGGCCAATATATTCCACCTGTTTTGTGTTGAAAATGGCCAGATCCAGCCTCTCACACCTACCCTACTATGTCATTCTAAAAATAAACAATCATCACCATCATCATCTAGTGTCTGTTTTCCATGTTGGCGTTGGTTAGAAGGTTTGACAGGAAATGGTAAGACAGAAAGCTGCACCAGGTTCCGGTCTGTTTTTGGCTCTTAATCAAACCGTCCAGCCCATGCCAGCATGGAAAGCAGACGTTAAACAATGATGATGATGATATAATTGCTTAATAATTTTTAATAATTATAATAACATAGATGACTTGAGATGTCTTGCCTCAGTGTTTGTTATCCTTTTTAACAAATTGATATATATATATATATATATATATAGTAGTAATAGTAACAGAAAAGAGGAATTTCGATTATTAAAAAAGGAAAATACGCACACTTACATAGTTTTAATATAATTTTTAATATATCGACCGGTTTCACTATCACTATTCATGATATTATGTTTTACTGATTTGAATATATATTTTTTCTTAAGAAGAAATTTTGTCCGTGTGTGTGATGAAATTCACGAGTGAATGACTTCACTAGTAGATAAATAAAGGGAGGTAATTGGTTGTCATTATTATTGTTATTGTTGTGGGTAATGGAAATAACTGTTCAGCTTTCGGTAATGGATGGGGATTATATATGTGTACAGACAGAGACAAGTTTCAAAAACCTTCTTTAGTAGGGGATTTATGTACAGTGATTTAATTGTGAATTGAAATATGTAAAAAGATAAAAGTTGGTTATGCGTGCATATTAAGACGTGTTTTGTATTTTTCAATGAAAAAAGTTTCTTTATTTAAACGTTCCAGTTGAGAGATTGCGTCTTTGCACTGGTAGAAAGGGAAGACTGTGAAATTTGGTTTGATGTTACCTGCACATTTTTCTATATGTTCACTGAGAGGAATTTGTCTGTATTGTGGGGAAACAGATTTGCTCTTTATGTAGAGTGGTTCTCTTTCTCAAGGTCATACTCGTTTGTCCAATATAGCGGTGTCCGCAACCCGAGCAGGTTATTACATAAATTAGGTCCTCAGAGGCACAAGTGAAACTAGTTTTAATTGTGAACCTCTGTCCTTCTTTGTAAAGGAAATCCAAGCCTTCAAGCAGGTGGGGGCAGGTTCCACAGTTTGGGCATTCACATTTTTCAACCATTGGTTTCGTGGTTGTTTTGTAAAGCTTTGCAATTGTTAGTAGTCTCTTTAGCGATTTGTCTTGTTTTTTGCATTTGATGAGTTTGTGTATTTTCAGGATGTCGTTCATTTTTGGATCTCTAGTTAGTAAAGGAAGAGTTTGCACAATAGTGTTGAATGCCTTGTATTGTGTAAACTTTTCCTTTACTAACTAGAGATCCAAAAATGTATATAATTATATATATATATATGTATGTATGTATGTATGTGTGTGTGTGTGTTTATATAATTGTATAT
>NC_043020.1:13798661-13806314 GCF_006345805.1 Octopus sinensis
CTATCATCGTCACCACCATCATCACCATCACATCCACCACCATCATCATCACCACTATCACTACCACCACCACCACCATCATCACTACCACCACCACCACGACCACCACCTCCATCATCACCATCACATCCACCACCATCATCATCACCATCATTACCACCACCACCACTCATATCCACCACCACCATTATCACCATCATCTTCACTATTATCATCATTACCATCATTTCCATCATCACCATCACCATTATTATCATTATCATCATCATCATCATCAAAATCATTTCCATATCCACTTTTGCATGCTAGCATAGATTGAATACAGTGTTTTAAACTAAGTCTGTTTTCATTGTGTTTTTTGCCCTCCATCATTTCTTTTTTTGGCCTCTGTTTCTACAGCTTATTGCCCTTCCTGTCACCAACTTGGTCATTTACATTACAGAACTCCAAGAGATTTGACCCCTCCTCAATCCACAGGCACAGACTCTACATATACCAGAGTAGCCCTTATGTTTTTGCGCAAAATACCCATGAAAAATACCACCAGCCATTGTAATGCAATCACTTTCATTTGTTGTTAAGGTTCTCTACTAAAGGGCTCCGGCCCTTCTGTTCATCTATCAGCTCTGATTGGGGTGCGTATGCAGAGATTGACATTACAGCCATGATCTCCAAGACTAGTTTAACCCTTTCGTTACTGTATTTACTTTAAGATGCTCTGTGTTTCTTTCAATTACTTTAAATATAACAAAGAATTTAGTAAAATGACTTAGTTATCATTCAGCTAGTGATAGGAACATTGTGACTAAGGTTTGGTGGAAGATTTTAATTCAAAACTTAGGAAAATAAGACATTTGTACTCAGAGCCAGAGCCGGTTTCAGCCAGGTTGGTAACGAAAGGGTTAAACTCCATTACTCTGCCAGTCTAATTACCTCCCTCAGTTACATTATCCACCCATTTCCCTGACAACTATATTCCTACCTTGCCCTTTCCCCTGTTGTTACTGTTACCCACCAAGAAAAATTTCTACTTGTGTTCTTTGTTAGTAAGATATCTGACTGAGGCTCCCCTCCATCTTGCCTGCTGCACACAGTGCACGTCTACTGCATGTCTGGAAAATTCACCATCTTCAATTTACCATTTTTCTTCAATAAAATAGGTTTTAACTATTGATGGTGAAATACTATGGATATGGACATATTTTCTCGGTAGATTTTCCTTGAAGTGTACTTTTCTTACGGTGAATTGTTAGCAGTGAACTTAGCTGTAATCCATTTATTTACCTCACCACCAGCATCTCTACAATTTCTACAGATCTACCCTTTTGTCATGGCAATGTTGATTGCAGCCATCCAAAATGTTTTGAGCCAAGCAGGAGGTGAATTTTTGTGGTAATGCGGATGCTTCATGTTTATTTTCTGCATCTGAAAAAGAATTTCTGCATCCATTTCCGGTTTTCATACATAGCTCTTTTACTCTTTTACTTTTTACTTGTTTCAGTCATTTGACTGTGGCCATGCTGGAGCACCGCCTTCAGTCAAGCAAATCGACCCCAGGACTTATTCTTTGTAAGCCTAGTACTTATTCTATCGGTCTCTTTTGCCGAACCGCTAAGTTACGGGGACGTATACACACCAGCATCGGTTGTCAAGCGATGTTGGTGGGGACAAACACAGATACACAAACATACACATATATATACATCTACATATATACAATGGGCTTCTTTCAGTTTCTGTCTACCAAATCCACTCACAAGGCTTTGGTCGGCCCGAGGCTATAGTAGAAGACACTTGCCCAAGGTTCCACACAGTGGGACTGAACTCAGAACCATGTGGTAGGTAAGCAAGCTACTTACCACACAGCCACTCCTAGCTATTCATTTTCAACTAATGAATTATTGTTAAATGTGATATATATATATATATATAATATATATATATATATATATATATATATATATAATTAATAATATCAGGGTAAGAAAAAATTTTAGAAATTTTTACTACCAGTGGCCTAGCGTATAGAAAAATTAGTCAATAGACTATATATTATTCATATAAAATACAGTGTACATTTAAACACATAAGAGGTATCAATCATAGGATACCTTGCATGCTAGAAGGAATAGCCAATCGTTTGGATTTTGGCTATTCCTTCTAGCGTGCCAGGTATCCTATGATTGGTACCTCTTATGTGTTTAAATGTACAGTGTATTTATTATATTATATCTTAAAAGCAGTGCTCCAGAATGGCCACAGTCAAATGACTGAAACAAATAAAAGAATAAAAGAAAAAGAAAAAAGAATATATATACATATACACACATACACAAAATAAAAGGAAAGCCGTCCTGGCATATGGATCTGTCTTTATGGTGCTATGTACCAGGGAGGTGTGTGTGTGTGTGTGTGTGTGTGTGTTCACACCTGTGAAAAAACTTTATCTGTATGGAGTTAAGCTTCATTAATTTAATGTTTTTGTTTTTTGTTTTTTTGCTGTTTTGTCAGAAACGAGTAATTGTTTATTTTGACAAATGATAGCTTTGAGGTTTTTAATGAGAATGATTTACACTATTGGTCAGACATCGCAGAACCGAACCTCTATA
Source organism: Octopus sinensis (assembly GCF_006345805.1). Lineage (NCBI taxonomy): Eukaryota > Metazoa > Mollusca > Cephalopoda > Octopoda > Octopodidae > Octopus > Octopus sinensis. The sequence continues at coordinate 13,801,271 of NC_043020.1, forward strand.
TATCGTTGAACATTTTTTTTCGACAGAAGATGTAAGGCAACAGCAGAACCTGCTTTCGACCATGCTGTACCGTTGCCATAATGAGTGGGAGGAGTGAATTAGCTGGCAGTAATGGAAGCTATTTCTGAAATTGGCTGGAATCAACGTTGAGGTTTATTCATGGCTTCTAAAACTTAAATATTGACTTGGCTCAGCAATATATACACTTATTTCTGTATCAGAATATTGATTCATTTCAATGCAACGCCAACGTTTGCTGCAATCTTTTTCTCAACTTCCTTTTTTTATATTTTCGTGATATTTCCATACACAGTCGGGGGGGTTAAGAAGTTCTTGTTTGCAACCATGTGGGTTTGAGTTCAGTCCCAGTGCACAGCATCATGGGAAAATGTCTACTACTATAGCTCCAGGCTGACAAAGCCATCAAGCAAATGGTGGACGGAAAATATGTGGAAGCCCATCATAAATATATGTATATATATACATATATGTATATATATATATTATATATATATATATATATTGCAAAGACCTGTTGAGGCAAGTGAAATCAAAATCAGTTCGATGACTGGCATTCATGCCACCGGGGTGCAAAGAGCACCATACGTGGGTGATCATTGACAGAGCGGCTATTCGATTATGATCGTTACCAGCGTCGCCTTACTGGTACTTATGCCTGTGCTAGTAGGGTGCCAAGAGCACCATCTGAGCATGATCGTTGCCAGAGCAGCCAACTGGCTTCTGTACCCGTGGCACGTAAAAGGGCACCATTCGAGCGTGATCGTTACCAACATCGCTTCACTGGCACGTGTAAAAAGATTTGAGTGAGGTCGTTACCAGTGCTGCCCGACTGGCCCCAGTGCCGGTGGCACGTAAAAAAGCACCCACTACACTCTCGGAGTGGTTGGTGTTAGGAAGGGCATCCAGCCGTAGAAACTCTGCCAGATCAGATTGGAGTCTGGTGCAGCCATCTGGTTCACCAGACCTCAGTCAAAATCGTCCAACCCATGCTAGCATAGAAAGCGGACGTTAAACAATGATGATGATGATACACACACACACACACACACACACACAATGGGTGCTGAAAAGTTCCTGGTTTTGGGTAAAAGAAAATGCAGGAGGATAAGTTAATTATGATTTTATTCAACGTGTTTCCCTCTTGGATTTACATACTTATTACAGCAGTCCTTCAGTTTTTTTTAGCCCTTTAAAGGAACTTGGAAGGTTGGGTCTCCAACCAGTCCTTTCATAATACCTTTAAAGCCATAAATTTTATATATATATATATATATATATATATAATAATAAATATTAGGGAATAAATCCAAATTTACAGGGAAAAATCAGATTTAGGATTGAATCCAATTTTATAGTAAAATATTATATAATATTAATTAGAGACAAAACCACTATTATGCAAATCTAACAAAGAAAGACTTAATCCAATACATAAAAAATTTTATATAAATTAAATAAAATTAAGATATCCACTACGATCGTTTCTTGTCACTTCTAAGGACATTCATCAGGTGGTTTCAAGACCTTCTATTCAATTTTAAATTATTTAATTTATATAAAATTTTTTATGTATTGGATTAAGTCTTTCTTTGTTAGATTTGCATAATAGTGGTTTTGTCTCTAATTAATATTATATATATATATATATATATATATTTATATATATATATATATATAATATGTGGCAAATAGTTGGTTGTCATAATAAAACTCAGAGTTTCGGATATCCGGGCTGAAGTCTGCTCCGGCATCTCATCAGTTATTAAGACAAAAAGCTATGTAAAAAACTGTTGAATAAAGGGAAATTACTCCAATAGGCATGGTGAAAGTAATACTTCATTCATAGAATCTGCATATGCACACAAACATATATGTACACACACACACATGTATGTAACCTGTGCTAGCGCGGAAAACGGACGTTAAACGATGATGATGATGATGGTGATACTCACACATGCATGTACATACAAACACACATATATACATACATATATATATATGTGTGTCTATGCATACACACACATACACTTGCATATATACCCATGCACGCATCACTACACTCATATATACATCTCTACATGCACACAAACATACATACATGGATATACAGAATGTAGTTTATACGCACAAGCATATACATCTGTGGAAAATGTATATACAAATAAAAACACATACGCAAAAACGCCTGCATCATTATGTTCATATACACATCTCTATACACACATGGATGGAATCACTCCGTCAGTTACGACAATGAGGGTTCCGGTTGATCCGAATCAATGGAACAGCCTGCTCGTGAAATTAACGTATAAGTGGCTGAGCACTCCACAGACACGTGTACCCTTAACGTAGTTCTCGGGGATATTCAGCGTGACACAGAGAGTGACAAGGCCAGCCCTTTGAAATACAGGTACAACAGAAACAGGAAGTAAGAGTGAGAGAAAGTTGTGGTGAAAGAGTACAGCAGGGATCACCACCATCCCCTGCCGGAGCCTCGTGGAGCTTAGGTGTTTTCGCTCAATAAACACTCACAACGCCCGGTCTGGGTATCGAAACCACGATCCTATGACCGCGAGTCCGCTGCCCTAACCACTGGGCCATTGCGCCTCCACTTATACACACATACATAGGCAGATAAACAAAACGTAGTCTATTCACACATGCACATACATACATGGATAGATGTATATACAAATAAAAACACATACGCAAAAAACATAAACTGTAAAACATTCACATTTGCTGCAAAACCTGAATATACAAATATATACACAAATACACCCTCCTGTCTGTCAAACACATCTACACCTGCAGATATATAAATGTATATACATACATATATGTATGAAGGAAGGAGACAAGTACAACAGGTAGAGTCTTGCACTTCTATATATACAATCATTCATACACATGTATATATGCATGCACATATACATTAGGTATATACTACACACATATAAGTTAAACAATTATAAAAGGTGAAAAATAATGTACAGAAAATATATAAAGTAATAAAATATATATAAATATATAAGAGATGTACATGAACATAATATAAAAAGCAGGTTCTATCTGTGATGTTGGGGAGTTCAAAAACATAGCAAATATTTTGCCATATGTGGACATGACCCAAAAAGTTCAGTTCTTGAATTTAGACATGTAGCAGGGTCGAAAGAACTTTTCCAGATAAGCTATGTCTCCATATCGCAAAGACCACACTTTCCACTGCCGTTTGTGTAAGGCTTGCACTTGGCCAAGATCTTCCAGTGAGTCTTATAGTTGATTCCTTTTTCTGTTAAAGACTCTATATAACTATTTCTTTACTACCCACAAGGGGCTAAACACAGAGAGGACAAACAAGGACAGACAAACGGATTAAGTCAATTATATTGACCCCAGTGTGTAACTGGTACTTAATTTAACAACCCCGAAAGGATGAAAAGCAAAGTCAACCTCAGCAGAATTTGAACTCAGAACGTAACAGCAGACGAAATATGGCTATGCATTTTGCCCGGTGTGCTAACGTTTCTGCCAGCTTGCTACCTTTAAGGACCCTATATAACTGGATAATGTCCCCTCTATGTTTAGCCCCTTGTGGGCAATAAAGAAATAAGAAATAAGAAACTATGTCCTCTGTGGTTGTAGAGCCTACGGTGGCTTCATAAATGATGGCCTCAGTCATACAAGCTCCATTCAGTGGGCACAAATGTTTAACTCTGCAGGAACAACCTGCTTCATTTTGTTGTTTTTGTTTGTTGTGTGCAATTATATTATGTATATATACATATATATGATGGGCTTCTTTTAGTTTCTGTCTACCAAATCCACTCACAAGGCTTTGGTCAGCCCGAGGCTGTAGTAGAAGACACTTGCCCAAGGTGCCACGCAGTGGGACTGAACCCGGAACCATGTGGTTGGTAAGCAAGCTACTTACCACACAGCCACTCCTGTGAACTTAGTAAAGTAAACACCAAAATGATGTTGAGGATGATCACACACACACTCACACACACACACAACACACACACACTCACACACACACTCACTCATTTGCAATCGACTCTTCACTTTGTCGTTGCTCAAATTCTTTCTGTGTCCAGTAATTGAGGCAACCGAAAAATAAACAAACTTCTTTTGAGAGGAAAGATGACACAGAGAACTATGTTGAATTATTCATTAGTCATTGTTCATTATTCAGGTGATATTTGTTCGATGTTAATGAATGAGAGGTGAATCGGAATCTCTGTTGAAGTGGTCAACTTATTTGTCATTCATGCCAAGTAACAGGAAGAGAATGGGGACAAAATTGACCATTTCCACAGAGTTTTCTCCACTGGTCAGTAACCTTGTATTGTCATACCTAACAATAATTATTACCTCAGCAAAACTAACAAATCAAAATGATTTTATATGATGATGATGATGATGATGATGGTGCAGGAGTGGCTGTGTGGTAAGTAGCTTGTTTACCAACCACATGGTTCCAGGTTCAGTCCCACTGTGTGGCACCTTGGGCAAGTGTCTTCTACTATAGCCTCGGGCCGACCAAAGCCTTGTGAGTGGATTTGATGGAAAGATGGAAACTGAAAGAGCCCGGCGTATTATATGTATATATATATATATATATTATATATATATATATATATATATATATATGCGTGTGTGTGTTTGTCCCCCTAGCATTGTTGACAACCGATGCTGGTGTGTTTATGTCCCCGTTACTTAGCAGTTCAGCAAAAGAGACCGATAGAAGAAGGGCTTACAAAAGAATAAGTCCCGGAATCGAGTTGCTTGATTAAAGGCGGTGCTCCAGCATGGCCGCAGTCAAATGACTGAAACAAGTAAAAAAGAGTATACTCCAAAAGATTTGTTGAAATTTTGTTTCTATAATCCTTTGTGAGTTTGTATTGAGTCCTTCCCCATTGCCCGTGGTTCTGGTTTTCCAACAAGAACCATTCTTTTATCTGTTACTTGTTTCAGTCTTTGAACTGAGGCCATGCTGGGGCACCACCTTCAAAGT
>NC_043020.1:13806414-13836414 GCF_006345805.1 Octopus sinensis
TATATATATATATATATATATATATATATATATATATATATATATATATATATATATATATATATATAGCTTATAATTGTTATTTTCATGCTAAACAACCTCCTATAAAGACGAGACATAAATATTTGTAGCATTTAATTTTTCTTTTTAAATACTTTATCAAATCAAATATTCTCTGTTGGCCTGCATGGAGCCTTCCCTTGACAATTGCGGTTGATGGTGTTCTGAGAATATGCAAAAATATATGGCACACACAGACACACACACGTGCGCACATATACTTTGTAGTGTGAAGGAGTAGTGTATTTATCTATTTATTTATCGATGAATAATAATTTACTTGAAACAGCTTCTTACGTCTCTAATTTTGGATTTGGTTTTCCAGTCCAATATTATTTGTCTTTGAAGTGAGAAACTTTCGGCTCCTCAGAGAACAGAACTAATTTATTCAGAAGGAAACAAAAACAACACTGCACCCACCCCACACACACACACACATTCACATACACACACATTCACATACACACACACACACTTACACACACACATTCACATACACACACATTCACATACACACACACACACTTACACACACACATTCACATACACACACACACACACATATTTACACATGCACACACACACATTCACATACACACACACACATTCACATACACACACACACACATACACACATTCACATACACATACACACACACATTCACATACACACACACACATACACACATTCACACACGTATGCACATACATACCACCACCACTACCTCTTCCAACACCATCATGCTACCATCACCACCACCACTACGACCACCATCACTGCCACCACCACCATCACTGCCATCACCACCATCACTGTCACCACCACTACCGCCAGCACTTCTAACACCACTACCACTGCCATCACTACTAACACTATCACCATCACTACCACCAACATCTCAACCATTACCACCACTACAACCACCATCACTGCCCCCACCACTACCACCAGCACCTCTAACACTACTACCACTATCACCATCGCTACCACCACCATCTCAACCATTACCACCATCTCAACCATTACCACCACTACAACCACCATCACTGCCCCCACCACTACCACCAGCATCTCTAACACTACTACTACTATCACCATCGCTACCACCACCATCTCAACCATTACCACCATCTCAACCATTACCACCAACAACCACCATCACTGCCCCCACACTACCACCAGCACCTCTAACACTACTACCACTATCACCATCGCTACCACCACCATCTCAACCATTACCACCATCTCAACCATTACCACCACTACAACCACCATCACTGCCCCCACCACTACCACCAGCACCTCTAACACTACTACCACTATCACCATCGCTACCACCACCATCTCAACCATTACCACCATCTCAACCATTACCACCACTACAACCACCATCACTGCCCCCACCACTACCACCAGCACCTCTAACACTACTACCACTATCACCATCGCTACCACCACCATCTCAACCATTACCACCATCTCAACCATTACCACCATCTCAACCATTACCACCACTACAACCACCATCACTGCCCCCACCACTACCACCAGCACCTCTAACACTACTACCACTATCACCATCGCTACCACCACCATCTCAACCATTACCACCACCACTACCACCATCATCCCATGACAAATATCTTTTGGTATTTTGGGGGTTTATTTTAATTTGTTTTATTTTACACTTATTTTTGCCTCCCTTCTTTCTGTTCTGTTCCCATTTCTGTAAGATTGGAAGCAAAACCAAAAAAAAAAAGGGTGGGGTGGAGAAAAAAAGGACCAAACAAAAGTGTTTCCTTACTTTTACTTTTACTTCCACCTTGCCTCCCTCTGCGGAAAGATCTTCTTCACCAAAATAGAAGCATTATTTCTGGACAATAATAATAACAACAATAACAATAATAACCTATCATCGTTAATTACTCCCATTCACCCCCACCTACTTCACCACCACCACCAACAACAACCCCCAAATGTTTTCTTTCTCTGATATCCTTTGTCTTTGTTACTTAAAGAGAATGGAGCGTGTGTGTGTGTGTGTGTGCGGAGGGAGGGGGTGGGGCGGAGCAGTATCCTTTATCTCTGATATTAACGATATTATCCGAAATTGTTTGGCGCCACAAGACAAGGAAAACAATGATTATTTCTTTAAAATTTATTGTGTATCGGCGGCGGCGGCGTAAGATTTAGCGGATCAGCTTCTTGTGTTCCTAACTCCTGCTTCACCGAGATAGACGTAGACAACAGTTATGCCTGACTGTAAAACATGACATAATTATCACAAAATGAACCAATTTTACCAGTTTCCTGAAACTTGCGGACCCTCCAGCGTTATTAAATTGTCTCATAATAAGTAAATGTCCAGTTTTATAGCGCTACCACCATTACCAGTACACCCACTACCATCTCTCGTTTCTCCATTAGTCTGTTATAAACCTACATCTTATAGTTTTATTATAGTTTCTCTCAAAAACATTAGTCATTATATTTAATATAGGTGTAGGAGTGGCTGTGTGGTAAGTAGCTTGCTCACGAGCCACATGGTTCCGGGTTCAGTCCCACTGCATGGCACCTTGGGTGAGTGTCTTCTACTATAGCCTCGGGCCGACCAAAGCCTTGTGAGTGGATTTGGTAGATGGAAACTGAAAGAAGCCTGTCATATATATATATATATATATATATATTTGTATATATGGCGTGGCTGTGTGGTAAGTAGCTTGCTCCCGAACCACATGGTTCCGGGTTCAGTCCCACTGCATAGCACCTTGGGTGAGTGTCTTCTACTATAGCCTCGGGCCGACCAAAGCCTTGTGAGTGGATTTAGTAGACGGAAACTGAAAGAAGCCCGTCGTATATATATATATAGGCGCAGTAGTGGCTGTGTGGTAAGTAGCTTGCTTACCAACCACATGGTTCCGGGTTCAGTCCCACTGCATGGCACCTTGGGTGAGTGTCTTCTACTATAGCCTCAGGCCGACCAAAGCCTTGTGAGTGGATTTAGTAGACGGAAACTGAAAGAAGCCTGTCGTATATATATAGGCGCAGTAGTGGCTGTGTGGTAAGTAGCTTGCTTACCAACCACATGGTTCTGGGTTCAATCCCACTGCGTGGCACCTTGGGCAAGTGTCTCCTACTATAACCTCAAGCCGACCAAAGCCTTGTGAGTGGATTTGGTAGACGGAAACTGATATATATATATATGTATGTGTGTGTGTGTATATGTTTGTGTGTCTGTTTGTCCAACCGATGGTGGTGTGTTTACGTACCCGTAACTTAGCGGTTCAGCAAAGGAGACCGATAGAATAAGTACTAGGCATCCAAAAGATTAAGTCCTGGGATCGATTTGCTCGACTAAAGGCGGTGCTCCAGCATGGCCACAGTCAAATGACTGAAACAAGTAAAAGAGTATTAGTGTGTGTGTATGCTGTTCATCTTTTATCATCATCAGGCGACTTATCCCTGGATATCTACCTTGTACCTATCCAGATTAGAGCTCAAAACATTTATCTCTAAACTGAAGATTTAGAAGTGGGTGTCTATACAACCTGGGTCTGTGACGTGTGGGTGTATGCAGTAATGCCTCAATGAAAATCCGCAAAGTAGAAACAGTTCTGTATATTTCTTTTAATTATTTTTGTAATTTGTATATATTTATTTTCTTATAAATGCAAAAACAACACCACGGACGAATTGACATAATAAACATGGCAAGGGATTACTATATATATATATGGTTGGCATCCTTTCTGTCTCGGCAGACAATGGAGTTGCGCACAAAGTAGTCTAGTCCGGCTTTTATATTTCATGTCCTGATACATTTCCTGCTGTGGCTGTGTAGTCCTATCCTGGACAAACACTCCCTCTGGCAGGTACCGCAAATGTAGCGAAGACTGTTCCTGGCTGGTTGTAGTGCCATAGTCTCTTGTTGACGTCTCTTCCTTTCTTTCCATTTCTCCTCTCTCTGTCACTCCTTTGTATTCCCTCTTTTATGGTACGTCGCCATTCTCCACGGTTGCCGGCAACTGCCTCCCAACCGCTAATATTGATGTTGCAGGCCTTCATGTCCCTTTTGCAAACATCCTTGTAACGTAAGATCGGTCTACCCACAGACCTAGTACCCCTAGCAAGCTCTCCGTAGAGTATGTCCTTGGGGATTCTGCCATCTTTCATACCATCATATATATATATATATAATATTATATATATATATATATATAATAATACATATATATATATATATAGAGAGAGGAGAGAGGTTATGAGAGGTAATGGTATCATTGAGACCCAAAGGTGTCAGGTAATGCTGAATAAGTGCTATAGATGGACCATAGTTAAGTTCTTGGCTTGGTGATTATGCGAATTAGGGGTTCAACATTGGTCATTGGTCACTTTAAATAAAACCTTTGATTCGATAACACTGTGTATAAACTCTATACTTGGAATGACCAATTTTAAATACTATTGGATTTTACTCATAAGGTATTGGAATCTTATATGTATACCATTCTGCCTGAAAAAAAAATGGATCTACAAATACAATATCCCTACATATCTCATCTATTTTCCTCTACCTCACTCTATTTTGTATCTTATCTGAATTAACTGTTACTTAACCATCCTCTCACACCGTCTCTGATGATGGGATATCATAAATATCCTGGAAACAGCATATTCTAAAATCTACACAGCCTTGATTTTTTATCTCATTACGAAAAAATTTATATATATACTAGCAGTATCGCCCGGCGTTGCTCGGGTTTGTAAGGGAAATAACTATATAACCATTTTTAGAGAGTTATAGCCAAAAAATAGCAAAAAAATGCACTAAAAATTGAAAAAAAATTATGGTAAATTTTTTTTAGTATCGTTGACTCATCGTAGACATTTTTAGAGAGTTACTTCCCTTAGCGAAAAAATGCATCAAAATGGAAAAAAATGATGGTAAATTATTTTTAAAATCGTAGACTCATCGTAGACGCACGCTAATACCCAGAAGGGCTCGATATGAGAATCACGACTATAAGATACCTGGTTTTGGTTAAACTGCACCGCAAAATGTGGGAGTAGTTAGGAATCTAAATCGTAGGAGACAGACACACAACTTGACTTTTATATATAAAGATATAACTGGAGAATCTTTGAAGCATATATATAAAATTGGTATCTGATAACACCTAAGCCTATGGAGTGTGTTGTGAAGGTGCTTAGCTTAGTAGTATGTGTCTTTGACTCATGGTCATATGGTTATGTCTTCAATTCTTGGTGGTGCATTATGTCCTTGAGCAAGACATTTTATGTCATATTCGTCCAGTCCATCCATCATCATCATCGTTTAACATCCACTTTCCATGCTAGCATGGGTTAGACGGTTCGACTGGGGTCTGGGAAGCCAGGAGGCTGCACCAGGCCCAGTCTGGTCTGGCAATGTTTCTACAGCTGGATGCCCTTCCTAACGCCAACCACTCCGTGGGTGTAGTGGGTGCTTTTTACTTGCCAGGCGAGGCTGACAACGGCTACGATCAGATGGTGCCACCAGCACGGAGGCCATTCTGGGTGGCGCTGGCAACGGCCACATTCGGATGGTTCTTTTACATGCCACCTGCACTGGTATCACAACTACAATTTCCATTGATTTTTGAGCGATTTTGATTTCGATCAAAATTCAAGTGGGCTATTCTGTTAAGTCAGTTGTCACATACAGTGTGTCATGCTGAATCTCCCAGAGAACTACATTAAAGTTGCACATATTTGTGGAGTGATCAACCACTTGCTCGTTAACCTTTAGCACACTTTCGGTGCATCATGTCACTGTATGAGTTTTCTCCCCTGTAGTAACAGGGCAGTGGCAGGGGAAACAATTCTAGAAAAAATGCAGTGTGCTAAAGATTAATTTCACAAATAAGCTATTCTGTTGATTGGTTCAACTGGGACACTTGTCGTCGTAACCAATGGAATTTCCAGCTTGTGGAATGTGTATATATATATATATATATATATATATATGCCTGGGATTTGGGAAGTGCATATATACAACTAAGATTTGCAGATTTGCTCACTGTTCTTCCTCCAACAATTCTCCAAACTGCAAATGAGACCCTCAATGAAGTATCACTCCTCACAAATGAGATACTGCTGCTACTACTACTGCTGCACTACACATGCAGTGTCCTAGACAGCATCTAAGAAAAGATCACTTGACTAATTACTATGAAACTATTTACAAACATGTTCCAGTCTCTATGGTCCACTGACATATTTGTGTCCTCCTTCTACCTTCTTCATCTCTACTACAATGGTCACTGCTCTTCCCCTCCACTCTCACACTTATGACTCTTCTCTCTCTCTCTTTTCCCTCATTTTATGTTAACCCCTTCTCCTTGCCTCTCTACCTCCTGCTCTGATCCCGCAACTAGGTCCTTCTTCTCCAGAATGTCACTCACCTGGAATCCCCCCCCTCCTCATGTCTTTCCTGAGTTCTTGTTGATAGCGTCAGCTTCAGAGTTGGTGGAGTGTGAAACAGCTATGGGTGCTGTCGCTTCCACCAGACATAATTGATAAATCACACATATTACACAGATACACTCATGCACGCACGCACGCACACACACACATGCACACACACACACACACCTATTTCTTTATTACCCACAAGGGGCTAAACACAGAGGGGACAAACAAGGATAGGTGTAGGTATTAAGTCGATTACATCGACCTCAGTGCATAACTGGTACTTAATTTATCGACCCCGAAAGGATGAAAGGCAAAGTCGACCTCAGCGGAATTTGAACTCACCACGTAATGGCAGATGAAATACCGCTAAGCATTGCTAACGGCATGCTAACATTTCTGCCAGCTCACCGCCTTAAACACACATACCTATCATGGACAGCACCTCACACTAAGCCATTGAGAGAGACCCTCTATATGGTCATTTAGCCTCCTAGAAAGGGCAACTGAGTTGTCTTTCAAACCCCTCTACTGTCTTAAAAAAAGGAAGGTGGCTTACCACCACCGCCATTGTCCTCTGTCAGAAAAGGTATCTATGGGAGAAGGGTCCTGATGACAACAGGAGGGGTGGGGGCGAGTCAAGAGCTGTCCACAAAGAAAACATACGAGTGGCTGTGGTAAGTAGCTTACTTAAGAACTACATAGTTCCGGGTTCAGTCCCACTGCATGGCACCATGGACAAGTGTCTTTTACTATAAGCCTTGTGGGTGGATTTGGTAGACAGGAACTGAAAGAAGCCCATCGTATATATATATATATATGTATGTGTGTGTATATATTCGTGCGTTTGTGTTTGTCCCCTCAACATCGCTTGACAACCAATGCTGATGTGTTTACGTCCCTGTAACTAGCGGTTCAGCAAAAGAGACCGATAGAATAAGTACTAGGCTTACAATGAATAAGTCCCGGGGTCAATGTGCTCGACTAAAGGCAGTGCTCCAGCATGGCCACAGTCAAATGACTGAAACAAGTGAAAGAGTAATAAGAATAAATATGGAGGTGTGTGTGTGTGAGTTTTTGATGACATTACTCTGTATATGCCTCAGTATGTATGTTGTTCCTTCTCGAGCCATGTCTGGCTCATAAGGGCCAGTTTCTTGGCGTATAGGTTCCCCACCTGGACAGGACGCCGGTCCATCGCAGGTGAGCTGCAAGATGCAGGAGGAAAGAGTGAGAGAAAGTTGTGGCGAAAGAGTCAGCAGAAGTTTCGCCATTACCTTCTGCAGGAGCCGCGTGGAGCTTAGGTGTTTCACTCATAAACACACACATCGTCCGGTCTGAGATTCGAACCTGCGATCCTTCGACCGCGAGTCCGCTGCTCTAACCACTAGGCCATGTGCCTCCACCTCAGTATGTATGTAACACTACTGTCTCTGTGTTGTAACTCTACTGATGTATGTGTTTGTAATACTGTGTATATGTGCAGTATCGATACCATATGAGGAGTGTAGTGAGTAACACAACGTATGTGCCTGTGATGTGTTGTTAGATCTGTATGTGTGTATGTGTCTATAGTCAGGTGTAGTGGAGGCGCAATGGCCCAGTGGTTAGGGCAGCGGACTCGTGGTCATAGGATCGCGGTTTCGATTCCCAGACCGGGCGTTGTGAGTGTTTATTGAGCGAAAACACCTAAAGCTCCACGAGGCTACGGCAGGGGATGGTGGTGATCCCTGCTGTACTCTTTCACCACAACTTTCTCACACTCTTACTTCCTGTTTCTGTTGTACCTGTATTTCAAAGGGCCGGCCTTGTCACTCTCTGTGTCACGCTGAATATCCCCGAGAATTACGTTAAGGGTACGCGTGTCTGTGGAGTGCTCAGCCACTTACACGTTAATTTCACGAGCAGGCTGTTCCGTTGATCGGTTCAACCGGAACCCTCGTCGTCGTAACCGACGGAGTGCTTCCGTAGTCAGGTGTATATATCTACTGTCAGTCGATGTTTTGTTAGGTGTTACTGTTTGATACGATATTGGTGGCTCCTCGTCGTGTATGGAGTAACGTTGTTCCAGTATATATGAAGAACAATTGAGATGTCAACCTCATCCAGCCGTCAGTAAAGTCACTCTCACTCAGAACCTTGTTCCACAAAAGCATTTATTAAATCTTAAATTCTGCCTCCTTGCTCTGTGTTAAACAGGGGAGGTAACTCAAATATTACACTAAGTTGTTTCCCTTGCCAACCCACTATATTTCCTAATTTATATATTTTGCTATCAGAGATGAATTTTCTGTAATATCGCCATCGTCGCCACCATTATTACTCCGTGTCCCTGAGTTGTGTGCAATCCACCCACACCCATTTTTTTTTAAAGACTTATTCATTGTTCACTGTTCATGCAGTTTTGGTTACTTTTTTTCTGATGAGTTGCAGTGCATCTGGGCACTGCATAAATAAGGTCGTTATTATTTTTAAAAAGAAATGGTGGATGTAATTTATATACATACCAAAGCCTTGTGAGTGGATTTGGTAGACGGAAACTGAAAGAAGCCCGTCGTATATATGTATATATATATATATATATGTGTGTGTGTATGTTTGTGTGTCCGTGTTTGTCTCCCTAGCATTGCTTGATAACCGATGCTGGTGTGTTTACGTCCCCGTCACTTAGCGGTTCGGCAAAGAGACTGATAGAATAAGTACTGGGCTTACAAAGAATAAGTCCCGGGGTCGATTTGCTCGACTAAAGGCGGTGCTCCAGCATGGCCGCAGTCAAATGACTGAAACAAGTAAAAGAGTAAAGAGTATATATATGTGTGTGTATGTGTATATATGTATATATATATATATCATCATCATCATCATTTAGCGCCCGCTTTCCATGCTAGCATGGGTTGGACGGTTCAACTGGGGTCTGTGAAGCCTGAAGGCTGCATCAGGCCCAGTCTGATCTGGCAATGTTTCTACGGCTGGATGCCCTTCCTAACGCCAACCACTCTGTGAGTGTAGTGGGTGCTTTTTACGTGCCACCCGCACAGGTGAAAGACGGAGCTGGCAAATGGCCATGGACGGATGGTGCTTTTTACGTGCCACCGGCACGGGGGCCAGGCGAGGCTGGCAATGGCCACGAACGAATGGTGCTTTTTACGTGCCACCGGCACGGAAGCCAGTCGGGGCAGCGCTGGCAACGGCCATGATCGGATGGTTCGCTTACTCGTCACCGGCACTGGTATCACAGCTGCAATTTCCATTGATGTTGATCGACTTCGATTTTGGTTCTGCTTTCTGATATCTGATTTGATTTGGTTTGATTTTGATTTTGATTTTCACTTGCCTCAACGGGTCTTCTCAAGTGGAGTTTTTTGTGTCCCAAGAAGGAAAGGTATGTATAAGTTGACTGGCTACATACCAGGTAGAGGCCACAGGTTATGGTCTCACTAGTCTTGCCGGATCTTCTCACGCACAGCATACTTCCATAAGTCTCGGTCTCTAGTCATTTCCTTAGTGAGACCTAAAGTTCGAAGGTCGTGCTTCACCACCTCGTCCCAGGTTTTCCTGGGTCCACCTTTTCCACAGGTTCCCTCAACTGCTAGGGTGTGGCACTTTTGCACACAACTATCTTCAGCCATTCTCGTCACATGACCATACCAGTGCAAACGTCTCTCTTGCACACCACAACTGATGCTTCTTAGGTCCAACTTTTCTCTCAAGGTACTTACACTCTTTTGATATATATATATATATATCATCATCATCATCATTTAGCGTCCGCTTTCCATGCTAGCATGGGTTGGACGGTTCAACTGGGGTCTGTGAAGCCAGAAGGCTGCATCAGGCCCAGTCTGATCTGGCAGTGTTTCTACGGCTGGATGCCCTTCCTAACGCCAGCCACTCCGTGAGTGTAGTGGGTGCTTTTTACGTGCCACCCGTACAGACGGAGCTGGCAAACGGCCACGGACAGATGGTGCTTTTTACGTGCCACCGGCACTTGAGCAAGACACTTTATTTTACGTTGCTCCAGTTCACTCAGCTGTAGAAATGAGTTGCGATGTCACAGGTGCCAAGCTGTATCAGCCGTTGCCTTTCCCTTGGATAACATCAGTGGCATGGAGAGGGGAGGCTGGTATGCATGGGCGACTGCTGGTCTTCTATAAACAATCTTGCCCGGACTTGTACCTGGGAGGGTAACTTTCTAGGTGCAATCCCACGGTCAGCCATGACCAAAGGGGGTCTCAGAATATCACTGGATATATACATAGCATCAGGAAAGACTAAAACCAGAAACCTTTCAATTTCATACTAATGTTAGAGGTAAAAGTTTCCTCCTTCAAATTCAATTTGACAGTCCATCCATGCACATCAATGACTACGATATTTGTTGACGGAGATCTACAGACATAAATCAAAATGTGACACAGATGTAAATTTATGTTGATCAGGACAAGTGAGCCCAGCCCACTTATGCATGCCTTTCCTCCCTTGGACACAAAGACCTGTTGAGGCAAGCGAAGTCAATATTGAACCTCATCCGACGACAGGCACCCATGCCAACCCCCTTGCTTGCGAAGACATGTTGGGGCAAGTGAAATCAAAATCGAAATTGAACCAATCCTATGACTGGCACCCGGCAGATGCCAGGACCCCTGGACTGGTGGTACGTAAAAAGCACTATCCGAATCGTGGCCGATGCCAGCGCCGCCTCAACTGGCTTCCGTGCCGGTGGCACATAAATTGCACCAATCCGACCGTGGCCGTTGCCAGCCTCGCCTGGCACCTGTGCAGGTGGCACGTAAAAAGCACCCACTACACTCACGGAGATAAGACTGGAGCCTGGTGCAGCCTTCTGGCTTCCCAGATCCCCGGTCGAACCGTCCAACCCATGCTAGCATGGAGAACGGACGTTAAACGATGATGATGATGATCTTAAAAAGTTGAGGTGAAAAGTCCCATAGAATATAATCTTCTAAGAAAACAACTCGTCTCAGACATTTAATTATTGGTGACATTTAATTGGCAGTGCCATTATATATTCTGAGTTTTTCAACAGATAGTAGAAGAAACCAATCCTAAAAGTGTTTGTCTTTTATTTTCAGGGTGGCAAAGAGCATGGCGTACCAATTCTGATATCTGAGATACATCCTGGGCAACCTGCTGAGCGATGCGAAGGTTTGTACGTTGGTGACGCCATCTTGTCTGTAAATGGAGATGATTTAAGAAATGTGAAGCATTCCGATGCCGTTCAGATTTTGTCTCAACAGGTAAGAACCATAGAAATTGTGCAAAGTTCTTTCAACCCTATAATCAAATATATACACAATCTAAAACTATTTCAATAGAACAACTAACTATATATTTATATCAGTGTGTGTGTATGTCTGTTTCTCTCTTTTTCAGTATGTATATATATATATATGTGTGTACATATATGTATGTATATATATGTGTGTGTACATATATGTATGTATGTATATATATGTATATCTATATATATATATATATATATGTATATATATATATCCGCTCAGTCGAAGTCGACTCTCGGTCACTCGTTGGATCAGTGTCCTCCAGTCAGTTCTATCCTGGGCCACTTCTTTCAGATTGGCTATGTCCATTCCAGTATCACTCTTGATGGTGTCAAGCCAGCGGGTTCTTGGTCGGCCTCTTCCTCTCTTGCCACTGACCATTCCGAACATGATGTCCTTCTCCGGGGATTTTCTCCGCATAATATGACCGAAATATATATATATACATGTGTGTGTGTGTGTATTGTATCTTTTACTTGTTTCAGTCATTGGACTGTGACCATGAAGAGTTTTTTAATTGGAAAAAATCCACACCAGTACTTGTGTTCTCTTGAAGCCTGGTACTTATTTTATTGGTTTCCTAATGAGCTGCTGTGTTATGGGTACATAAACAAACAAACACCGGTTATCAATCAGTGGGCAGTGATGACAAAGGCACATACACACACTCACACACACATACACACATTTATATATACATACTAGACTACCCTTGACCCATTGGTTCACCAGTAGTTCAAGGTACCCAAAAAAACCATGTATTTCAGGAACCTGTGGCCCAATTTATCTGAAATTGGTTTTATTTCATTTGTATTCACATTTCAAGGGTACCATACTTTCAGAGTATTTTCCCATTATATATCAGTTTGGCTATTTATAAAGGCGTTCACAATAAAGGGCAATAACTCCAGGTATCACTACTTAAATTTGTGGAAACAAACCCCAAAAAAACATGTATCTCAGAAATCCGTTGTCCAATTTACACGGAACTTGTTTTATTCTGTTTGTCTTCACATTTCAGCAGTACCTTGCTTTGAGAGTATTCTCCCATTTTGCACCAGTTTGGATCTATTAAATTACAGACAAGTACGCACACAAGCAAGCAATCACAGAGTTTTAGTTTTTATATATATATATTATATATATATATATATATATATATATATATATGTATCATCATCATCGTCATTTAGCATCCATTGTCCCTGCTGTCATGGGTTGGATGGTTTGACCAGGGCTAGCAAGCTGGAAGGCTGCACCAGACCCCAGTCTGATTTGGCATGGATTCTATGGCTGGATGCCCTTCCTAACGCTAACCGCTCCAAAAATGTAATGGATGCTTTTATGGGCCACCAGCATGGGTGCCATTTGTGTGACACCAGTATCTGCCATGATTGATTTTAATTGGCTTGATGGCACTTCTTCTCAAGCACAACATAATGCCAAATGTCTCAGTCATTGCCTCCATGAGGCCCAACACTCAAAAGGTACTTTTTACGTGCCACCAGAACAGGTGCCAGTTATGTGGCACCAGCATCAGCCACGACTACAATTTCACTTGGTTTGAGAGTCTTCTCAAGCACAGAATATTGCCAAAGGTCTTGGTCTCTAGTCATTTTCTCTGTGAATCTCAAAGTTCCAGGATCACCACCTTGTCCCATTTCTTCCTGGTTCTACCTCCACCATAGATGAGCATAGGCTCGAAACATAAAAGACTTTTTTCTATTCCTGAGCGTTATACTAATACATCTGTTTGTTTTGTACACCACCTGTCTTCGTCTTTTGCTTTTTTCGTAAACTCTCCCTATATAATATATATATATATATAAAGGAAATGAAGAAAATGCTGACAAAATAATTTAAGTAATTTAATTAGGTGAAAGTTCTTTTTACCGGTTGCGCATTTGTTATGCTTATCAAAAAGAGAGATAGAGTTCTTTTCTGATAGATTTTTTCCTCTTATCTGACCAAACCGGTAAAAAGAACTTTCACCTAATTAAATTACTTAAATTACTTAAATTATTTTGTCAGCATTTTCTTCATTTCCTTTTTTATATATCACAACTCGTGTTCCACATCTCCTTTTTTAAATATATATATATATATAGGATGTGGTAGTTATAATCTGCCTGCTGCTAATTTCCAGAACTTTACTGCAGACATTATGTAAATTTGAATATTTGAGTTCAAGCTTTCGTTTTTATGTAATTCTTTGTTTGAAATTATAAATTGCTATTGACATATATTTTCTGCAACTGAATTTTAGCATTTCTAAGATTTAAAACAAAAAAAAACAAAAAAAAACAACAAACATAAACTTAATTTTTTTTTTCTTTTCCATTGCTTTTCTTCGAAATATCAGCAAGGCCAGATTGAACTGGAAGTTGTCTTTGTAGCTCCTGACCAAGATAGTGATGACGAAAATCATGAATATGAAGACGAAAATGGATTTCGGTAAAACTTTTATTCTACATCATGTCACCCATTTATTATTCCCATAAATCCGTTCTCACACCATGCTTCCTTATTTGTCACTGTCTGTGTGTCAACCAGTCATGAGATAACAGTTAAATACAGCATTACATAATGGTCCCATTGTGCCACCATACTATTTTCTATATATCCCTATAGCTCTCTGGTGAATTATAATGCTAGATATTTATTAAGGCGGCGAGCTGGCAGAATCGTTAGCACGCCGGGCGAAATGCATAGCCGTATTTCGTCTGCCGTTACGTTCTTGGTTCAAATTCCGCCGAGGTCGACTTTGCCTTTCATCCTTTCGGGGTCGATAAATTAAGTACCAGTTAAGCACTGGGGTCGATGTAATCGACTTAATCCGTTTGTCTGTCCTTGTTTGTCCTCTCTGTGTTTAGCCCCTTGTGGGTAGTAAAGAAATATATAATGCTAGACATTTGTGGTTCTGTTGTGCCACCATACCAAATCTCTATTACTCTTTCTCTGTTTTTTTTTTTTGTCATTCTTTATTTTTGTTTGTTTTTTTTTTTCTTTTCCATTGCTTTTCTTCGAAATATCAGCAAGGCCAGATTGAACTGGAAGTTGTCTTTGTAGCTCCTGACCAAGATAGTGATGATGAAAATCATGAGTATGAAGACGAAAATGGATTTCGGTAAAACTTTTATTCTACATCATGTCACCCATTTATTATTCCCATAAATCCATTCTCACACCATGCTTCCTTATTTGTCCCTGTCTGTGTATCAACAGTCATGAGATAACAGTTAAATACAGTATTACATAATGGTCCCATTGTGCCACCATACTATTTTCTATATATCCCTATAGCTCTCTGGTGAATTATAATGCTAGACATTTATTAAGGCGGCGAGCTGGCAGAACCGTTAGCACGCCGGGCGAAATGCGTAGCCGTATTTCGTCTGCCGTTACGTTCTTGGTTCAAATTCCGCCGAGGTCGACTTTGCCTTTCATCCTTTCGGGGTTGATAAATTAAGTACCAGTTAAGCACTGGGGTCGATGTAATCGACTTAATCCGTTTGTCTGTCCTTGTTTGTCCTCTCTGTGTTTAGCCCCTTGTGGGTAGTAAAGAAATATATAATGCTAGACATTTGTGGTTCTGTTGTGCCACCATACAAAATCTCTATCGCTCTTTCTCTGTTTTTTTTTTTTATCATTCTTTATTTTTGTTTCGTTTTTTTCTTTCCTGTTATAAAGTGCAGACATGGTTGTGTGGTTAAGAAGTTTGCTTCCCAGCCATCTGGTTTCAGGTTCAGTCCCACCGCATGGCAACTTTATTTGGCAAGTGCCTGCTTCTACAATAGCTGCATCCCAACCAAAGCCTTGCGAGTGGATTTAGTAGATGGGGGTGCTCCAGCATGACCACAGCTGCATGAGTAAAAGAAATTGAAAGAATCCCAGGTGTGGCTATGTCGTCAAAAAAACTTGCTTTGGGTTCAGTCTCACTGCATGAGACCTTGGGCAAGTGTATTCCACTATAGCCTCAGGCTGACTGAAGCTCTGTGAGTGGATTCTTCAAGGCAGTGCCCCAGCATGGCCACAGCATGTCTAGCCCTTACCTCTTTTCCATACTGTAAAACTCATCATACAGCACACACACACATACACATACACTTCTTTGGCTAATACCCTGGGGTCGTACCACAGAATGTGATCCCCAGGCCACTACCACAACAGCTCCCGTCTCTTTACTCTTTTACTCTTTGTTTCGGTCATGTGACTGTGTCCATGCTGGAGCACCGCCTTTGGTCGAGCAAATCGACCCCAGGACTTATTCTTTGTAAGCCTAGTACTTATTCTATCAGTCTCTTTTGCCGAACCGCTAAGTTACGGGGACGTAAACACACCAGCATCGGTTGTCAAGCAATATTGGGGGGACAAACACAGACTCACAAACATATACACACACATACATACATACATATATATACATACATATATATACATATATACAACGGGCTTCTTTCAGTTTCTGTCTACTAAATCCACTCACAAGGCATTGGTTGGCCTGGGGCTATTGTAGAAGACACTTGCCCAAGGTGCCACGCTGTGGGACTGAACTCAGAACCATGTGGTTTGTAAGCAAGCTACTTACCACACAACCACTCCTGCGCTTCTTTATATTAACAGTACATTGTTTAATTAATGATTCGTCTAACAAACCTACCACCTTTAATTTAACTGCTTTTGTTATTGCTGTTGTTGTTTAGCCCCAGGTCTACTCTGATCAAAATACACCTGTGGCCAACAGCCTTCCAGTAGTGACCATCCTATCCTCTTTCTGATTTTTTTTTTTTTGGGGGGGGGGGGGTTGGAGACATATTGTATCTAAAACTACTTTATGTAAATCATTCTTTCATTTTCAAGATGTTAGGATGTTGAGGCAGGATGAGGTGTCTTCTTTTCATATTGTAACTATTGTTGTTGTTGTATGTTTACATATACTGTAGATGTGTTGATTGTAAACCATAAAGGTCACTTCTCTATGAAAACCTCCAACAAATATATACAAAACAAACACTTTCTCACATTCAGGTTTCCCCCTTTACTAGGTTACCATAACAAACATCTTTTCAGCGACTGGATTTTTATGTATTTTCTCACCGTATCAGGTTGCAGCTCTCCTTGAAAAATCAACTCTATCACATTTTATTGAACAAGATTATTGAACCAAGTCTTTCTGAAAAGAATTCCATCTTCTTCATAATATTTTTCTGGTGTAATATTTATTTATTTCTCTCTTCCAATACACGTATTCACTGATGCCAGATAACTGAGAAGACTTTTTCTATGATATTAACAAAAGAGAAAAAAAAAATGTGCCAATCCAATGTCTTTGACTCATCAAGATGTTTACACTCATAGATTATGGTAATCAAAACAACTTTCACTAAAACAGCACCATTAGTTTTGAGTTGAGAATAAAGATTACAAGAATTGAATATTAGTTCCAAAGATATTTTGTTACTGATTCTGTCACCGATTTATATTCACAACTATTAAAGATGGGAAATACTAAATTTCTAAATCTCTCGTAGAGACATGTACAGTGGTGGGGCGATAGAATGGTTGTATACTGTCAATCTAACACGAACGTGACAGTAGGGGGGTACACCACCGCTGTTTAGCCCTAGGAAGCATCGACGCCTCCTGATGGCTTTGACATTTTTTTTTCAGGAAAAATGTGTCAAAGCCATCATGAGGCGTCGATGCTTCCTAGGGCTAAACAGCGGTGGTTGTACCCCCCTACTGTCCATGTTGCGTGTTAGATTGACAGTATACAACCATTCTATTAAAGATGGTATCTCGAAAATTTGATACCAAACATAGAATTTCTGTTAACACTCCAAGAAATGAGAGGGAACGGTTATAAATGTCAGCATAGCTTAAATGTCATCAGGATAAATCTTCCCTCTCATCATCATCAGCATGGATCGCAATTTAAAATCCTCTCTTCAGCTTGGCATAGGTTGGGTGCTTTAACTCTTTAGCATTGACATTATTCTGTCAGAAGTAATGCTTATTTATTCACACTGTTTTGAATCATCATCATCATCGTTTAACGTCCGCTTTCCATGCTAGCATGGGTTGGACGATTTTGACTGAGGGCTGGCGAACCAGATGGTTGCACCAGTCTCCAATCTTGATTTGGCAGAGTTTCTACAGCTGGATGCCCTTCCTAACGCCAACCACTCCGAGAGTGTAGTGGGTGCTAATCATTCATGCGTGTTTTTTTTTTTCTAAACATCTACTTTGCATGTGTTAGCACCAACTTAGTTGTTGTGTTTTCTGCAGATGGCATCTCTGACTTATCATTATCCTTTAATCAATTCTATTTCCCAGCATCAACCAATGTACTGTTGGTTACTCTTTTACTTGTTTCAGTCATTTGACTGCGGCCATGCTGGAGCACCGCCTTTAGTCGATCAAATCGACCCCCCCGGGACTTATTCTTTGTAAGCCCAGTACTTATTCTATCGGTCTCTTTTGCCGAACCGCTAAGTGACGGGGACGTAAACACACCAGCATCGGTTGTCAAGCAATGCTAGGGGGACAAACACATACACACAAACACACACATACATACATATATATATATATATATACATATACACGACAGGTTTCTTTCAGTTTCCGTCTACCAAATCCACTCACAAGGCATTGGTCGGCCCGGGGCTATAGCAGAAGACACTTCCCCAAGATGTCACGCAGTGGGACTGAACCCGCAACCACGTGGTTGGTTAGCAAGCTACTTACCACACAGCCACTCCTGGTTGGCAATTTCTGTACAGTTTCTTCGAGATTCTTTCATCTACAGTCTCTCTAGCAAGTTGGGTGAAGTCTGTGTTACTGAAGAGTTCAGCATTAGACCCAAACATGCCCAGAATCATTGTTAGAAAACCCCCAAACTATCATAATTCATTGACTAACAATATATATATTTCTATACACACACACACACACACACACACACATATATGTACACATAGAACTGTATATATGTACACACACACACACACACACACACACACACACATATGTACACATAGAACTGTATATATGTACACACACACACACACACATATGTACACATAGAACTGTATATATGTACAAACACACACACACACACACATATGTACACACAGAACTGTATATATGTACACACACACACACATATGTACACATAGAACTGTATATATGTACACACACACACACACACACACACACATATATATCAAAATCAAATTCAATGATTGGCATCCGTGCTAGTGGAGTGCTAAGAGCACCATCCGAGGATGATCGTTGCCAGAGCAACAAACTGGCTTCCATGCCATTGGCACGTAAAAAGCACAGTCAAGCGTGGTCATTACCTGCATCGCCTTACTGGCACTCATGCCGGTGGCACATGAAAAAACATTCAAGCGAGGTCGTTGCCAGTGCTGCTGGACTGGCTCCGGTGCAAGTGGCACATAAAAAGCACCATTTGTGTGTAGCATTGCCCAGTACTGCCTGACTAGCCCTCGTGCCGGTGGCACGTAAAAGCACCCACTACACTCTCGGAGTGTTTGGCATTAGGAAGGGCATCCAGCTGTAGAAACTCTGCCAGATCAGATTGGAGCCTGGCGCAGCCATCTGATTCGCCAGACGTCAGTCAAATCGTCCAACCCATGCTAGCATGGAAAGCAGACGTTAAACGATGATGATGATGATATATATATATATATACACACACACACATACCCACATATATGTATACATACAGCTATATACACACACAAGGCGGCGAGCTGGCAGAAACGTTAGCGCGCCGGGCGAAATGCGTAACAGTATTCCGTCTGTCGCTACGTTCTGAGTTCAAATTCCGCCGAGGTCGACTTTGCCTTTCATCCTTTCGGGGTCGATAAATTAAGTACCAGTTATGCACTGGGGTCGATATAATTGACTTAATCCGTTTGTCTATCCTTGTTTGTCCCCTCTATGTTTAGCCCCTTGTGGGTAGTAAAGAAATATATATACACACACACACATCATCATCATACATACATATATTTCTAGCTTTCTAATTAGTGGTTTAATCATCCAATTATGAAATATGTTACCATTTATTAATTTGTTCTGGTTGTTGTCATGGAAACTAACAAATGTATTTTCTTTCTTTCTTTCTTTCTTTCTCTCTTTGCTCAGTTACCGAATCTATGATGACGATGTTGCCAGTGACAGTGATGTGAGTAACGGCCAGGGCGAAAGTCCTTTAGACAATGAACTGAGGGAAAATGGTCCTTTGCTGCCACATAACACCCACACAGTGAAAATTGAGGGTCAGAGTAATTCTCCCACCCCTCCACTGACTACAGACCCCTCTCTTGGCAGCCCTGCCAGGTGACTAAAATATATTTGTTTATTAAAGTAGAGACCACTTGTTTCGATTGCCACGTATTAAGGATGTTTTAATGGATGACGAGAAATCGTGGAGGCGCAATGGCCCAGTGGTTAGGGCAGCGGACTCACGGTCGTAGGATCACGGTTTCGATTCCCAGACCAGTATCTTAATATATTAAATGGCACAATGTTGTCTGTGTGGGTGTATCCTTTATACGGAGGCGCAATGGCCCAGTGGTTAGGGCAGCGGACCGCGGTCGTAGGATCGCGGTTTCGATTCCCAGACCGGCGTTGTGAGTGTTTATTGAGCGAAAACACCTAAAGCTCCACGAGGCTCCGGCAGGGATGGTGGTGATCCCTGCTGTACTCTTTCACCACAACTTTCTCTCACTCTTACTTCTGTTTCTGTTGTACCTGTATTTCAAAGGGCCAGCCTTGTCACTCTCTGTGTCACGCTGAATATCCCCGAAGAACTACGTTAAGGGTACACGTGTCTGTGGAGTGCTCAGCCACTTACACGTTAATTTCACGAGCAGGCTGTTCCGTTGGTCGGATCAACCGGAACCCTCATCGTCGTAACCGACGGAGTGCTTCCAAAAAAAATTAATGGATGTATCTAGTAAAAGTCCATTGTCCCCTTGGCAGTGCTTATCTGTGTGTAGGGGACAGGGGGACAGCTTTTCTTTGTCAAATATCATATTAAGACACAAGGGTCTTCAAGTTTAATCTGTTATTATGAATGCTTTATATGCACATACATACAGACACACACACACACACACACACACACATAAACATACATACATACATATGGTTGCTTCCCAACCGCAAGGTTTGGGGTTCAGTCCCACCTTCAGACCAACCAAAGCCTTATGAGCAGATTTTTATAGATGGAAACGGAAAGAAGTCTGTGTGTGTGTGTGTCCTTCACATTGCAGAGCAGTTGTAAACGAGCATCACTTTCATACAAGCAGGGTTCTTTGTGTCCAAGCAAGGTAATATTGCTCTGTGGCCAGTCATGTGAAAACCAAGCAAGGTTTTCACATGTAGTCATGTGAAAACCTTTCTTGGAAACATGTATGTTAGTTAGTTAGTTAGTTAGTTAATTTGGCTCAAAAGCAAATAGAAGGCATGTAGGGGGACACGGAGTTAAGTACAGGGTGGTGTTCATGTAAAGAGTTCAGGCCACTTGAGGTCAGGGAGGCTTTTGAACAAAGCGGTCGTCGGCAATCTTCACCATCTCATCTGGCAGCTTGTTCCACGGATCCGCAACCCGGACGGAGAAAGCTCCTCTCCTTCGATTGAGATGAAATCGTCGCAGGTAGAGCTTTTCGGAATGACCCCGCAGCCGACGCTCCGGAGCAGGAGTGAAGAAACAGCTCTTTCGAGAGGTTACACTTCCCGCTTATGATGTGTGGGCGAGAATGAGATCACACCGCGGCGGCGTTTTTCAAGAGAATAAAGGTCGAGCGTCCTCAGCCTTTCTTCGTAGGACAAATTTTTGAGACCATGAACCAGCGGGTAGCCAGCCTCTGGACTCTTTCAAGGTGCTGTATGTCTTTGAGGAGATAAGGAGAAGAGGCTTGAATCCCATACTCCAATATGGGTCTCACCAGCGTGACATAGAGTGGCAGGAATATGGCTGCTGTGAGCACTCCGAATGACCGTCGAATCAAAAACAGAATTCCGCGCGCTTTGTTGGCAGCATGGACACACTGGGCCGAAGGCGAAAAGGAGGAATCCACCAAGAACCAGGTCCTTTACCTGATCGGTCCTCTCCAGCAGCAGACGACCCAGCTCGAAATCAAGTTGAGTTGTAGGAGTAGAGCCGACAGGCAGATGACACACTTTGACACGTTCAGACACAGGTCCCAATCGTTAGACCACTTCCAAATTTGGTGGAGGCATCGACGAAGATCCTCTATACTACCGCGAGGAGCGACCAGTTTGATATCGTCGGCAAATAGAAGGGTGTGTTGCGTGAGGTCGTCGGGGCAAGTCATTTATGAAGACTAAGAACAACAAGGGCCCAAGCACTGAACCTTGAGGCACGCCACTGCTCGCACTGGAGACGTCGGACCGCAAACCATTAACTTGAACTTGGAAGGAGCGATCTGAGAGGAAGGCACCAACCCATCGTACAATATCCGGATGGAAACTATATGCTTGAAGCTTGACAAGTAGTAGGCGGTGGTTTACCGAGTCAAAAGCTTTGGCAAAGTCCAATAAAACGATGTCAACAGCATCACTATCATCGAGGATGCGCGTCACCAATTCTTCCATTACTAGTAAGTTGGTCAAGCATGATCTCTTCGGCACGAAGCGCCGTGTTGGGAATCAGTGATCGAGGCTGTGCTTAGGAGGTGGAGCATCATACTTTTCTTAAGGATGGTTTCGAACATCTTGCTGATTATTGATGTAAGGGAAACCGGTCGGTAGTTAAGCGGTCTCTCGCGGCTCCCTTTCTTGAAAATTGGGCAGATTATCGCGTTCTCCAGTCTGCAGGTATAACATAACACCGTCGCCAATGACATATTGATTAGTCGTGTTAAGGGGGCTCGCAGATGACCGGAGCCAACGCTTTGATAACCCGTGGGTGTATGCCGTCAGGGCCGTGACCCTTGTTGACATCAGGCCTTGAATACACGTTTGACTTGGTCCCGCGTGATGATCAATCGAAGCATTGGAGGTACCGATCTATCAAATGGAGGGGGTTCACGACCATCATCTTGTTTGAAAATAGTTGAAAAAGCCTCAGCAAATAATTGACTCTGTTGATAAGGGTCCTCAATCGATACGCCTGTTGAGTCTACCAATGTTACAATCTGGTTGTTCAAGCGGGAATTCCGCTGGACATGGGCAAAGAAGTTTTGGATTGCTACTGGCATTTGCCGCGATTTTGTATTCATAACTGAAGCGTTCTTTCTTTTCAATTTTCGGGAGTTTGTACACCTCAAAAGCTGCAGTCGAATCCAGATTTTTGAATTCAGCCCAAGCAATATCTCTGAGTCGACGTTCTCGTTTAACCTTCTTCGTCACCCAGGGCTTGTGTTTCTTCCTCTTGGAAGTCCAACGGGAACTGCCTGGTCAGTCAAACAGATTACATATGCTTTGAGGGATGACCATAGTTCGTCAACTGAGGACAACGTCATCAGGGAACGCCAGTCCAGAAGCGCGGAAGCCTCGGTTAGAATTTCAAAGATTAATTGCAGAGAAGACTCTACGTGGCAGCGAAGTAATCGTGGTGGAAAAAGTTGTGTGCATGACGAACTTCAGGACCGCATGATCACTCTTGGCAAGAGGGGCGCACACAGATACGTCTGACACTGATCTTGGATAGCGGGAGAATACCAGATCTAGCATAGATGGCTGCTGCCCAGACCGATGCCTGTCGGATATTCAACATGTTGCGATAGAAAACAATCTTCAGCCACGTCAAGAAGGGTCGGCCGAACCGGGAAGATGTTGTACAAATTGATGCGGGCCAATCGATCATGGGAGCGTTGAAGTCGCCTAGTACCAAGCAGTCATGCGAAGCTGAAACGAATCTTATCGCCTCGAGTAGATGAGCATCGTCCTGGGGGTCGGCTAGAGGCGGCCTGTAGACAGCCAACCGGGCAGGCAAAACTCAGATAGGCTCAGCTTGCAATAGACGGCATCGAATTTGGTTGTAGGATGAGCATTTGTGGGTAGAATACCGCAGGACGGTTTGTGCTCAGACTTACATACACAGCAACACCTCCCCTCGCCTTTTTCCTCTGTCACATCTGAAAAGGACGTAGCCCTGCATGTGGATCTCTGAGTCCTTTACTGCTGGAGTCAGCCAAGTCTCGGTGATAGCTATCACAATCAGGGGAGTCGCGTAGGGCCAGTGTAAATAGTTCACTGAACTTGGGGAATAAGGAGCACGAGTTGGTGTAGACGATGCTGAGCTGTGAAGTCTGAGGGGCGGAGTTGGGGAACAAGCAGAATAAAGGCATCAGAGATAGCATCGTTGACGGGGGTATCAACTTCACTTCGATTTGCCCTCACATCACTTCCTTCCCTGTCAGCACTACAGCATTGGGAACAGGAAGGGCATCCAGCCAAAGCAAATCTGCCTCAACAAATTCACTGACAAACATGGAAGAATGATGGCGAGCTGGCAGAATCGTTAGCAACGCCGGGCGAAATGCTTAGCGGTATTCGTCTGCGTTACGTTGTGAGTTCAAATTCTGCCGAGGTCGACTTTGCCTTTCATCCTTTCGGGGTCGATAAATTAAGTACCAGTTACACACTGGGTCGATGTAATCGACTTAATACCTTGTTCTATCCTTGTTTGTCCCCTCGTGTTTAGCCCCTTGTGGGTAATAAAGAAATAGGTTTTCGTCTGTCTTTACGTTGTGAGTTCAAATTCCGCCGAGGTCGACTTTGCCTTTCATCCTTTCGGGGTCGATAAATTAAGTACCAGTTACGCACTGGGGGCGATGTAATCGACTTAATACCTATGTCTGTCCTTGTTTGTCCCCTCTGTGTTTAGCCCCTTGTGGGTAATAAAGAAATAGGTGATGATGATGATGATTGTGTTTGCTTTTCTGAGAAATCGTTACAAATAATATTATTGACCAGCAAACGTTGTCTCTAATGAACAAAATCTCAATAAACAATTTGTCTGTATTTTTTTCAGAACCCAACAAGTTATCCCAGACAGTATTAACAACACAGACCAAGACAGTGTAGTTCTTCAAAGTCCAAACAAAGGCAGACCAGCTGATATCAAGAATAACCCAGAGGAAACAGCCACAGATGGGCCGCCGCAAGAGGAAGACGTAGAGGAAGAAGAGGACCTGATGAAGGTTTCTGACAGTCCAACACGAGAACAACCGACAAGTCCTAGTCAACTTCCACCGTATATCTCTGCTACGGATAACGAGATCAAGCAGTTTGCAAGTTGATATGCAATAATAATATCCTTCATGCCATTTCTACGCCTGCATCTGTAATTTCAATGTGAACGCTGTCTCTTACACTTTAAACATTAAATTAGCCTCCAAGAACACACGTTAAACCATTCTCTCAAAGAACACAGATTAAAACCCTTCTCCAGCATCACATTAAGCCATTCTCTCAAAGAGCACCCATTGAAAAATCTTTCCAAGAACACAATTTAAACTATCCTGTTAGAATACAGACTAAACCATTCTCCAATAAAAAAAAAAAAAAACTTTCTCCAAGAACAT
Source organism: Octopus sinensis (assembly GCF_006345805.1). Lineage (NCBI taxonomy): Eukaryota > Metazoa > Mollusca > Cephalopoda > Octopoda > Octopodidae > Octopus > Octopus sinensis. The sequence goes on from NC_043020.1 coordinate 13,831,821, forward strand.
GTGTCAAACCAATATGAAAATCCTCCAAACTTTAACAGTTTTTAATTCTTGTTGTTGTTGTTGTTTAACCCCGGGTCAAGTATAACCAAGCAGTTCTATGACCATTCCATCATATTTCCAAACATTGTGTCCAAGAATACATTACCCAGTATGTACTTCTGTTTTTAAAGGCTGCAAGGCATGTTCTGAGTGGAATTTGACTGTACTTTCTTGCAGATTGAGTAACTATGTGGAGACACCTAGATTTTTCTTTTTGTTTCAGTTTCTTTTGATTTATTCTTCCAACAAGGTACATACAGCAAGGTACATGTAACTGGGTACATGCAACCAGGTACATCAATATATTTACAGTTAGGTACCTACAACATGCTAGACCCCAGATCAGATGATTCTTGTTTGGTTTTTTGCAGTATTTTTCTCATTATAGCAATCAGTATTGTCCCCAAGTAATGATACATCTGATCTCGGTCAGGAATTAAACCTTTATCTTTAATTTACCAATGTGTCTGTTATAGTCCCCACTGAGCCATTATTCTACAAGTTAATGCTTGTTTTCCCATTTTAGGGTTCTCCCTTAAACATTGAAATAAAAACATTTACACTCATTCTTTTTTTTTTGCTCCTCCAAGATCTGCACTGTGGGCCAGTGGTAAAATAGACCCAATTGGTAAAGTAAAATTTTCTGGTTCAATCTCTGGCCAAGTTTAGCAACTTAACCTGAGAATGATTAGAGAGAATACCAGCCAAATTGTTATGTCAGCAAAACTCCCAAAGCAAAGAAAATAAAACAACCAAACTTTGGTTGGTTTCCTAAATGAAACAATTTGGTAATAAAAGACATGTTGACGTTTCCTAAATTGACCGAAACATGGAACCTACTCGGCTCTCTTTTACAATTCCATTTAGAGATTGCTTTAACAGAAACAAAACCTTGAGATAATATTCTCTACCGATTCTTTCTTCATGTTCGAATTTTTGTGTAACTTCCATATTTTGGGATTTTGTTTGTTTCTTTACGCTGTTTTACTTTTTTTATTTTTTTTCTTAACTGTTTCACCAAATTTGAAATCTTCCCCAAATTTGTGATCCTGTGCCAATATTATAAGTCATTATCCTCATCATCATCATCATCATCATCATTATAAGGTGGTGAGCTGGCAGAATCGTTAGCATGCCAGGAAAAGTGCTTAGCGGCATTTCGTCCATCTTTATGTTCTGAGTTCAAATTCCACCGAGGCTGACTTTGCCTTTCACACTTTTGGGGTCAATGAAATAAGAACCAGTTGAGTTCTGGGGTCGATGTAATCGACTTAACCCCACCCCACCAAATTTCAGACCTTGTACTTATAGTAGAAAGAATTATTATTATTATTATTATTATTATTATTATTATTATTATTATTATTGATTATTATTATATAAGGAGGCAGGCTAGCAGAATCATTAGCACACTGGATGAAATACTTGCAGTATTTCGCCCATCACTACGTTCTGAGTTCAAATTCTACCAAGGTCGACTTTGCCTTTCATCCTTTTGGGGTCGATAAATTAAGTACCAGTGAAATACTGGGTCAATGTAATTGATGAGTCCCCTCATTTTCTGCTGCTTTTAAATAAAGTATATATATATATATATATTGTTAGTCAATGAATTATGATAGTTTGGGGGTTTTCTAACAATGATTCTGGGCATGTTTGGGTCTAATGCTGAACTCTTCAGTAACACAGACTTCACCCAACTTGCTAGAGAGACTATAGATGAAAGAATCTCGAAGAATCTTGGGCCTTGTGCCTATAGTAGAAAGGATTATTATTATTATTTTATTATTATTATTATTATTATTATTATTATTATTATTATTAAGGCATCAAGCTGGCAGAGTCGTTAGCATGCTGGGCAAAATGCTTAGTGGCATTTCATTCAAATTCTGCCAAGGTCAACTTTCTCTCTCATCCTTTCGGGGTCGATAAAATAAGTACCAGTTGCATATTGGGATCAATGTAATCAACCAGCCCCCTTCCCCAAAGCTGCAGACCTTGTGCCAAAATTTGAAAGCATTATGATTATAATTATTATTATTATTGGCAAGCTGGCAGGAAAGGCGGCAAGTTGGCACATTGGGCGAAATACTTAGCGGTATTTCGTCTGCCATTACGTTCTGAGTTCAAATTCCACTGAGGTCAACTTTGCCTTTCATCCTTTCAGGGTCGATAAATTAAGTACCAGTTATACACTGGGGTCAATGTAATTGACTCTCCCACTCCCCGCAAATTCCAGGCCTTGTGCCTATAGTTGAAAAGATTATTATTATTAATATTATTATTGTAAAAGTATTTTGGCAAAAATGATAGTTTTGGGTCAAGTAACTTGCAGTAGGTATATTGTTGATGTACCAGTCATGAACTGGGGATCAATCAACTATACCTCTGCCCCACCCACCTACTACCACCACTACCATCACCACACACACATTTCAGTCCTTGTAACCACATTTAAGTTTAGAATTATTTCATATTGTACGTAGGTGGTGGAGGACAGAATTGATAAAGTAAGACAAATACGTTGTGGTATTTACATAGGTGTCTTTGTGCCCTGTGTTCAAATCCCACAAGATCCTTCTACTGTCTATTCAGTTCCTCCTCTTGGGTCAATGCCATATAAGGGGTTAAATATACACCCCACGCACAAACACACACATATATGGGTCAAATACACATTGGCACTCACACATACATATAGTGATGAAATACACACACATCATAGAAATTAAATACATATGATAGACACACACACACACACACAATTTAAGTACAAAAGACATGAATCCATACAATATAGCAGAAAATATATTATTTATTCAGTTTTTTGCTAAAATTTATATATACACACACATCCACCCATATATATATATATATAATATTATATATATATGTGTGTGTGTATGTATATATATATATGTACATATAGGCGTAGGGGTGGCTGTGTGGTAAGTAGCTTGCTTACGAACCACATGGTTCCGGGTTCAGTCCCACTGCGTGGCACCTTGGGCAAGTGTCTTCTACTGTAGCCTCGGGCCAACAAAAGCCTTGTGAGTGGATTTGGTAGACAGAAACTGAAGCCTGTCATATATATGTATATATATATATAGATGTATGTATGTGTGTATATATGTTTGTGTGTCTGTGTCTGCTCCCCAACATCGCTTGACAACCGATGTTGCAGTTCGGCAAAAGAGACCGATAGAATAAGTACTAGGCTTACAAAGAATAAGTCCCGGGGTCGATTTGCTCGACTGAAGGTGGTGCTCCAGCATGGCCACAGTCAAACGACTGAAAAAAGTAAAAGAGTATACATATATACATACCTATAATTAACAACTAAATATAAGTGAAATATGTATATAATTGTAATATTCTATACATATACACAACATAGTTTCACTGGAATGTATATATAATTGTAATATTTTACACACATACACCATACAGTCCTATATCTAAATGTACAAATCTTTACCAGTTAAATACTGGGGTCCAGCTATAGTCTCCACTGTCCCAAACGATGTGTGGCTTCGTGCCAATCCTAGATGCCATCAAGCCATTTGATTATTCAACAGAAAGAAGTCTGTTAAATGATATTCTTTTCCTGCTTCACCTTTTTGTCTTGGATTTTCTTCCTCTGTCTATCAGAGAGTCCCTTCTTCTGTTCATTCCATCTCGTTCTACCATTCCATTACCAACCGCCAACCTTTCATAACCCAAACTATTGTCATAGCAGTTCACATTCCTCACTCTTTTGGATTCAAGCATTTAAGAATTACATGGCCAAAGAAGATAGCTCTATCTATACCACAACATGTAATTTATATCATCATCTATATACATACATACATACACACACACACACACACTCACACACACATATATAGATAGATAGATACACACAGATATATATACACACATACATAGATATATATGTATATGTGTGTGTACAAACAACATGCAATTATATATATGTGTGTGTGTGTATATGTGCACACACATACAACATAATTTATATCATCATTTATATATTGTGTGTGCATGTGTATACACACAACTTGCAATTTATATCATCATCTGTGTATTTATATATATATATATATCATCATCATCATCATCATCGTTTAACGTCCGCTTTCCATGCTAGCATGGGTTGGACGGTTCAACTGGGGTCTGGCAAGCCCGAAGGCTGCACCAGGCCAGTCAGATCTGGCAGTGTTTCTACAGCTGGATGCCCTTCCTAACGCCAACCACTCCGAGAGTGTAGTGGGTGATTTTATGTGCCACCGACACATATATATATAACCCATGCTAGCATGGAAAGCAGACGCTAAATGAATGATATATATATATATATATATATGTATGACTGGGCCTGATGAAGCCTTCCGGCTTCACAGACCCCAGTTAAACTGTCCAACCCATGCTAGCATGGAAAACGGACGCTAAATGATGATGATGATGATATATATATATATACACACACTCACACACACACACTTACATAGTAATTAATTAATATCAAGGCAGAACACAGAAAAAGTCAAGGTTA
>NC_043020.1:13841414-13946414 GCF_006345805.1 Octopus sinensis
CACATAGATCTATAAAACTCTAGGATCTATTCTGTTTGGCTGCACCAGTGGAAATTTCAGAGTTTAGTGAAAAATAAAAAATTTAGTGTATTGATGTAATTTTCCATGCTGAATCTCAGGAGAGATGTAACTTTTTCCAGAAAATTTTTTTTAAAAACGTTACAGAGGTTTAAAGTTTGATTATTTTAACCCAGTCAGAAAACAAGATTTGAAGCTATCATTTTGTGCATGACAGCACATGCTGTCAACTGTAAACAAATAAAATATTGGCAGAATTCAGGTTTATGCATGCCATATATATACATATCTTAACTTTTTTTTTCTGAAGTTTTCATAACATTTTTGCAAGTTTGTATTCTACACACAAGAATTCATACAATTACGCAAAAACCAAAAAAAATTTCATTTTTTTTTTTTGGTATGTGATTTAAGGTGTATTAAACTATTAGTTTTAGCACATCTCACAACTACCATTTAATAAGCAAAAATGTCTGTGAGTAAGCAGATTGGTATCAGCTTAGCTTGTTACTATGGAAATGGGCATGAATGTGTCTGTGACTTACAATGAGCTAAAATTACCCAAAATTTGCAAACTTTAAAACCTATTAATTCTTTATTGATTTATGGTGAAAATGAATTTCATGTCAGTGATTACCATACAAAACTACATCATTACACCTAATATAAAATCGAGTGGAACAGAAATTGAAAAGTGTCAGCCTAACAGAAAAGATTCAAACTCTAGCATTTACTTTCTCTGTATATTGTAGTGAAAAAAACAGTTGAATTAAATCTCATATTTATTTTTGTTTTTAACTTTTCTATTTCCTGGGAAACAAACTTATTCAACGGACCCCTTGTTAACAGTCACTGTAATTTCTCTCTGATTCATATTAATTAAAGGGTTAACGAGAAATACTCTTTGCAACCAGGTATTTTATAAATTACTTTCAAGACTTTGTGTATACTTTTTTCCTTGAGGAAAACCCAGTTCACTCCATTTTTGTTCTACATAGTTTGTGGTGTGACTTTACAAGTTTTTCAAATGAATAAAGCAACCAAGGATTTTAAAAGCAATACCTTTATATTTCAGGATTTCCTTCAACATTTGCTACTTCCTGTGACAATTGTATATGATTCCTCCACGTCTCAAACACCTTTGCATCTGAAATTGGTCCCTTTTTTTTTTGTGGGTTTTTTTATTCTTTTTTTGCCTTTTTTTCTTTATCAGTTGAGCCAACTTCAGAGTTTCATTCTTGTTGAAAGATGTACAAAATCAGAGCCAGGTAAACCTGGCTCTGATTTACCTACCAGGTAAATCTGGCAAAGCTAAATACGCTAAAGTTTAGAACCTCAATCCAAGAAGTGGCCACAGAATTCAAGAATTATCATTATTATTATTATTATTATTACAGGTATGTTGATACAAACAGGAAAACTAGAACTCAAAATATTTTTATTAATATTTAGCAGAAGCAACAGAGTGAGTCAAGGTCCAAGAGTTTCGTGTGTTGCTACTGTTAAATATTAATAAAAATATACATTATTTTTATTATTATTATTGAGTGAGAGAGCAGTGCATGCCATCAAAGTGACACTGGGGTAAAATATACGAAGCCCAGTATACCCATCATGACTACCCGTCTGATAAGGGTGCACTAGGCACATGCATCACAACCATATGTGCGCGACATGGTGATCTCATATCAAAATAAACAGCACATGACCTTGCAGGTGGGGCCCAGTTAGAATTTTCTTCAGGTCGAGTAACCCATCCCACTCGAAAGGTCCCTGAATAAGGGTTGTTTAAGGATGTTGAATGAAACACCCATGTTTCCAGAGATGAATTATTCAAACCCCAAAGAATCCCTCTCAACACACAGCTATGATGCTCCCCCACTACTTCTGCTCTATTATTTGACATTCATAACAATTTTTCTTTTTTTTATAATTTATATTTAAATGATAATTTCACTCAATTAATATTAACAAATTATCAAACAGGCTGAATGGATGCTACTGAAAAATGCTGTGAATGGCACCAAATGGGAAATGACAGCAACATATGACACACAAATGTCTTTACGGAGGATCTTCCAAAAGACGGACGAGACTATCTGGTCACTGCATGTACCACCCTGACCTGGAAGCATCCAAATTAGTCTTGTGGAACCCACTTTAAGAAGAGGAAAACATCATCACATTTACTTCAACTTTGTTGTAGATACCGGTCTGGAATATATGCAGGACCTTGAGGCAGTGATGATGGACTGAGAAGTGTGGCAGGTAGACTTTGTTGCTGCAGCCTATGTTGGAACTTGGCCATAATAATAATAATAATAATAATCAGCGCAGGAGTGGCTGTGTGGTAAGTAGCTTGTTTACCGACCGCATGGTTCTGGGTTCAGTCCCACTGCGTGGCACCTTGGGCAAGTGTCTTCTACTATAGCCTCGGGCCGACCAAAGCCTTGTGAGTGGATTTGGTAGACGGAAACTGAAAGAAGCCTGTCGTGTATATATATATATATATATATATATATATATATGTATGTATGTTTATGTGTCTGTGTTTGTCCCCCCTAGCATTGCTTGACAACCGATGCTGGTATGTTTATGTCCCCGTTACTTAGCGGTTCGGCAAAAGAGACCGATAGAATAAGTACTGGGCTTACAAAAGAATAAGTCCCGGGGTCGAGTTGCTCGATTAAAGGCGGTGCTCCAGCATGGCTGCAGTCAAATGACTGAAACAAGTAAAAGAGAGTTCTATATTTAAGAGATGAGGAATTATGTACATTATTTATATTATTTACAATTGACGGATATTTGTCCTCATCTTGTTTATTGTTAATACAACATTTCGGCTGATATACCCTCCAGCCTTCATCAGGAGTCTTGGAGAAATTTCGAACCTAGGTTCTCATTCCTAAGGTATTTTTCGATGTTGTTGTTGTTGTTATTATTATTATTATCATTATTATTAAGGTCACTGCCTGGAATCGAACTTGGAATCCTGAGGTTAGTAGCCCGCGCTCTTAACCCCAAGATTCCGAGTTCGATTCCAGGCAGTGACCTGAATAATAATAATAATAATAATAACAACAACAACATCGAAAAATACCTTAGGAATGAGAACCCAGATTCGAAATTTCCTGAAACATTGTGTTAACAACAAACAAGATGAGGACAAATATCCGTCAAATGTAAATAATAATCAAACTTAATTATTTACACAAGTTGATAGGATTTTATAATTTTATGAAAAGGCTTAGATATTAATCCTTGATATTAATCCTTAGATATTAATCCTTAGATATTAATCCTTAGATATTAATCCTTAGATCTTAATCCTTGATATTAATCCTTAGATATTAACCCTTGATATTAATCCTTAGATATTAATCCTTAGATCTTAATCCTTAGATATTAATCCTTGATATTAATCCTTAGATCTTAATCCTTGATATTAATCCTTAGATATTAACCCTTGATATTAATCCTTAGATCTTAATCCTTGATATTAATCCTTAGATATTAACCCTTGATATCAATCCTTAGATCTTAATCCTTAGATATTAACCCTTGATATTAATCCTTAGATATTAATCCTTGCCCTTCTCCTTTTGTCCCTTCTTCTCTCCTTCAGGAATTTGTTGTGCATTCTGGCACCATTCGTGGCCCTGTTCTGTTATTACTCACCCATATCCTCTGTAAGATCCCTTTAGTTTAAGGTCCCCACCTTGTCCTAATGTGGTCCTAGTCACATGATCATAATACCCCCTTGTTTCTATAAGTTGCTTTATACTTAATGCTATGGCAATACCCACTTCCTCCCTCACACACACACACACACGCACACATATAATGACAAATATGCATACATATGAAATATAGACACACATGCATGTTAGGAAGGGCATCCAGCTGTAGAAACATTGCCAGATCAGACTGGGCCTGGTGCAGCCTTCTGGCTTCCCAGACCCCAGCTGAACTGTCCAACCCATGCTAGCATGGAAAGCGGACGCTAAACGATGAAGATGATACACAATACAGACATCCACACATCTGATAATAAACATTCTTACATACAATATAGACAATCATGTACAATCATGTATAGGCGCAGGAGTGGCTGTGTGGTAAGTAGCTTGCTAACCAACCACATGGTTCCGGGTTCAGTCCCACTGCGTGGCATCTTGGGCAAGTGTCTTCTGCTATAGCCCCGGGCCGACCAATGCCTTGTGAGTGGATTTGGTAGACGGAAACTGAAAGAAGCCTGTCGTATATATATGTATGTATATATATATGTATGTATGTTTGTTTGTGTGTCTGTCCCCCTAGCATTGCTTGACAACCGATGCTGGTGTGTTTATGTCCCCGTTACTTAGCGGTTCGGCAAAAGTGACCGATAGAATAAGTACTGGGCTTACAAAATGAATAAGTCCCGGGGTCGAGTTGCTCGATTAAAGGCGGTGCTCCAGCATGGCCACAGTCAAATGACTGAAAAGAGTAAAAGAGTATATGGAGACACACACACACACACACACACACCAAAGTAATATGAATATATATCATTCCGAATTAATCTTCATTTAACCATTTGTCTTGTTCAAAATAACTCTTATCTGTAATTGTAATTGCCAAATATTTCAGTTTCTACAGTTTGTGTCATTAAAAATAATAATAATAGTAATAATGATAATGATAATAACAACAATGATGGTAAATCAATTCCTTTGAAGGATATTAAGGTTCTCCTGTTTGCTTGTCTTTTAAAACCAAATATTTCTTAGTTGGCTTTCCAGAACATTTAAAGAAATTAGTTTCAGTTTTAGAACTTAAAACCATATCCTGTTATTGTGTTCCATCAACCCTGCCATCAACACCTTTTGATTGTATTAAACACATTAAGGGCTTCAGGGGCACTTGTCATTCAGTATAAAACACAAACCTGTTAGATAGTCTAGGTCCACTGCAAGTTTTAAAAATAATAATAACTAGCAGTATCGCCCGGTGTTGCTCAGGTTTGTAAGGGAAATAACTATATAAGCATTTTTAGAGATGTAAAGTATAATAGCTATCTCAATATGGCTAACCACAAAGGGGGGGTGTTACTGTAGCTTTTTACGTTCTGATTTTAATAATAAATTTTTAGAGAGTTACTTCCTTTATATATGCCAAAAATGAATTAAAAATGGGAAAAAATTGATGGTAAATTTTATTTTAAATCGTAGACTCATCGTAGATGCGCACTAATACCCAGAAGGGCTCGATATGAATCACGACTATAAGATACCCGGTTTTGGTTAAACTGCACCGCAAAATGTGGGAGTAGTTAGGAATCTAAATCGTAGGAGACAGACAGAACACAACCTCACTTTTATATATAAAGATTACACGTCATTCAATCACATCATGCTCCCTACGAAGACCTGGAAGTAGAGGTAATTCGGATGTGGAGTCTAAAAACAGAAACGATTCCTATCTTAGTAGGTGCATTAGGTATGGTAAAAAAAACATTCAGACAAATACATAACAAAAATACCAGGACTAACAAGTATATATGTACAGAAAATAGCACTACTAGGCACCGCATACATTCTATGCAAAACACTTTCAATACAGTAAAAATAAGAGCATCACAACAAACCACAGCACATACCCAAGGCACACAGAGCTGCGCTCAAAAGTGCAGTGAAAACATGTGATAACAATAAGACTACTGAATAATAATAAAATACCTGTTGTCATAGGTGCCCTGGGAATGATAGCGAAAGGGGCTGATTGCTACCTAACTCAGATACCAGGAAACCCCAAAATGGCAGAAATTCAAAAGATAGTGCTCATGGGAACCTCTCATATCCTACGCAAAATACTTTTTTTTTTTAGACATTCACTAGTACAACACCAAAAACAAAACAAATATATGGCACACTAGGCATAACAACAACGTGAACTTCCAACCTGTTGTCTCTTGAGGTCTCTGGGTGAGACTTGGAGCCAACTTGTACAAATATAAAGCATAAGTCAAGCATAGAATGATAATAATAATAATAATAATAATAATAATAATAATAAAAAGATAAAGAAAATTAAGCTGGAGTTTGGAACATAAATTAACATAAAATTTTGTTTGGCGTGGGGGTTAATTGAGATCTCTTTAAAACCTGAAGCTTGTATTGGAGAAGCAAAGGCAGTGTCAGGTAAATTGATTATCAAAAAGATTAAAAAAGAAAAGAATTACTCTTTATAAAGTAGAAACGTAGTTTTTGTAGGGGAGAGTTTATAGCTAATCAAGGCCTAATATATTGCTGTATTACTGGTACTTCTGTGTTCTCCTTTTAGAGAGCTATAAAAAAAAGGGCTACTCTGGAAAATAATAATAATGTTATGATAAAAATTTCTAAGGTGAACGTCTTGGAAGTTGTATCATTCATGCCTTTTTCTAAGGTCATACCTCTGCTAATGACCCTCCAATAATTTGTAATGTGGTTCTCTCTCTGATTAGATGGTTCTAAAATAATTTATGTCAATTAAACTAATTAACAAAAATTCAAATGGTTTTTTTGGGGTTTTTTTTTTTTCGAAACAGAGCTTTTTAATTTCAATTTTACTAATTATTTTCTTTGTAAAATAAAATCATTATCTTCATTTTCCCATCAAATTTGGGCTCACACACACATACAAACACACACACATATCAACCACACACATACACCCACACATGCATGACTATATCGATCATGAAGGAAAACTTCAAGTTCCTCTGTTTTGTTTTTGTTTTGTTTTCAACCCAGGCCAGTAACATGGTAATTCATGTCTAAATATTGTAATAAATAAATATGTCAACATTTACGACCAACAAACACAATAATTCAACATTGAAAACCACTTTTCAATCATTTTCAATTAATTTGTAGTCTTTTGCGAGTGTTTTGCGTTTTACTCATTATTCATTAATATCACATCTATTGCTTTGGTACCTTCTGTTGCCATGATACTTACTGTTGCTATGGTACCTTCTGTTGCTATGATACTTCCTGTTGTTATTTTGTGTCCAGCTATTGTTGCAGTATCTTTTGTTATTGCATTTTCAGTTACCATTTCAATGTCTACTGCTGCTAGGTCCTGGTTCCTTTAAAAGTAAGAAATAGGGAAACTCTCGTCCAATTTTAACCCTCAAAAAACATGTTGCCCTTGTTGAGTATTTCTCCAAAGGGGGCGGAGGATTTCTGGGTTCATAATAATAATAATAACACTAGCAATATCATTTTTCAAAATATTGGGTTTTAAATTAAAAATCCCTGTTGATGGAAGAAAATACAGGCTGCCCATTTCTATCAAGAGGGGTTTTTTTGATGGTGGTAAAGAATACATACACCACCTGTTTCCGGCGTAACAAAAACTCTGACCCTAACCCCTAACCCTAAACACCAGGTGTACATATTCTTTACTTGCACTGTTTTTTTTTTGTTTTTTCACCCAATATTTGGTTAAAGAAGGAAAACAGTAATATCAACTTTGAGTTCCACCACTAAAAACTATTTATTTCACATCTTATGATGTAAATAATAATAATAATGATAATAAACAATAATAATAATAATGTACCCTGATGCAGTACCAGGTAGTGGTTCTTATGGCTTTTGATCTTAACTAATTGGAAATGTTATCATGTACATGTTTTGTCTTGGTATCAAAGATGGGCTACAGTAAATATTCTGCTCAATACCACAGATTTGCTTGACCTTAACCAGTTGAGCATGTCCCTTAGCAGCTGATGACTTTTGTGTCTCTGATCACAAGTTGTGCCTACAATAATTGGTGCATTAGGAACTGTGACTAATGATACAGACAAATTGTTGAAGGAGATTGGAATGGAATGTCTTGTAGTGCTTCTACAGAAGGTTTGCCTCTTAGGAACAAGAAAGATTATCAGAAGGGTTTTGAGCGCTTGAAAAATTATTGAAAGCTTGTGGATATCTCTAAGCTTACAGGTAGTAATTTGCTACTCCCACATAGATTCTACCAGGAATAAGACCAAACCTGAGTCAATTAAAATGTTGATAATGATAATTGTCTCAGAACCATCACCGTTCCATAACAATCCAATTGGCAACAATAGACTTCCTCTTTCATGAAGTTTTCACCATTTTCTACATTTAAGTGGAATCCTGATTCTGGAAGAACTGCTACCGATGGTTTTCTAGATCTGTTGGGAGGGGGGAGGGGCGCACACACACACACACACACAATACCAAATTTCAATTATTTCTCAATTCTCCACCAACCGTCAACATTTGATTACTTTAAAAGGAGTTGGTTATTTTTCTTGATAGTATATATTTTTGAATAATTTCTTTTAAATAATTATATAACCACGAGGCTTTTTAACTGGTTATCATTTCATGCTTTTTTTTTAAATTTTTTATTTTATTTATTTATTTTTTTTTTGCAGTGTCCATAATTATAATCCTCACTGAAACTAACTTATTAAGAAGGTGATGAGTTTGGCAGAATTGTTAGCATGCTGGGCAAAATACTTTGCAGCATTTCAGTATCTGTCTTCACATTCTGAGTTCAAATTCTGCTGAGGTCGATTTTACCGTTCATCCTTTTCGGGGGCGGGGGTCAATAAAATAAGTACCAGATGAATACTAGGGTCGATGTAATTATTGACTTACCACCTCCCCCAAAGTTGCTGGCCTTGTGCCAAAATTTGAAACCATCACTACTACTATTATTATTATTATTATTATTATTATTATTATATTATTATTAGTGCTGGTGGAGAGTTGAGCCTATACGCCTCGCAGTATTTAGTCTCAACCCTTCATCTTCCAAGTTCAAAATCCTTCCAGAGGTCATCTCGAAAAGTACCAGTAATATACTGGTTTCACTGAAATCAACTACATTGCTCCTTCCCCCTCCCCCTCTATAACAAATCTGTCCTCGTGCCTAGTCAAAAGAAAGGAATGTTATTGTTATTATTATTATAACAAAAGAAATCATCACCATCATCATCATTATTATTATTATGTGTGTCAGTGATAGTATTATTGGGTGTATTAGTATTAGTTGTAATATTAGTAGTATTAGTAGCAATTCAAATTTAAAAAAAAAAACCCTTCTTTGTTCATTCTTTTATGTTCCAGTGTAGCGGTATTTTGTCCCAATATTTCTAGGATTTCTGGACAACAAAAATTACTACCTGTGACAGGAAGATCGTGTATTTTTTCTCATTACCAATTTGGTAAATATTTCCTTGGAAACAGCAAAATGTTTTGGACCATTCTCTTTCTTTGAAATCTTGTAATATAGTTTCTTCAGGTTATCTTTTACTAAAATTACCAACAAAATGGAAATCATTTTAGGTTTATTATTATTATTATTATTATTATTATTATTATTAATATTATTATTATTATTATTAATATTATTATTATTTTCTCATTGCCTGATGAAACTGTGGGAATCTAAAATTGTTTCTATGAAAACAAAAACAAAAAAAAAAGAGGGAAAAAAAATTCATTATTCATTTTAATTTTATTTAAATAAATAAAAAAATGAATTTGTGTTTAAGTAAAAAAAAAAAAGGAAAAAATTGTTAGAGAGGGGGAAAAGAAAGAAAAGAAGTAACCCCCCCAAAATATATAAAATAACAGAAAATATAATTGTTAGGAATATTTTAATTCTGGTGTAATTAATTGTATTGCAATTAATGATAATTGTTTCAAAACTTATATTTTGTTGTAGCAAGTTCAGTGTGTTTATTTGTTTTGTTTCATTTTGTTTTTTTGTTTATTTTTGATGTTTGTTAATTTTTTTTTTCTGTTTTTTATTTCATGCAAATATAAAACTTGTATTAGAAAAACACGGTTTGTCTTGTTCATTTTTCTATTTTTTGTTAATGAATTACAGTTTTTATATATATTCTTTTCTACTTTAGGCCCAAGGATTGAAATTTTGATCGATCCCAGTATACAACTGGTACTTAATTTATAAACTCTGAAAGGATGAAAGGCAAAGTCGACCTTGGCAGAATTTGAACTCAGAACATAAAGACAGATGAAATACCTATTTCTTTATTACCCACAAGGGGCTAAACACAGAGGGGACAAACAAGGACAGACAAACTTATTAAGTCTATTACATCGACCCCAGTGCGTAACTGGTACTTATTTAATCGACCCCAAAAGGATGAAAGGCAAAGTCAACCTCGGCGGAATTTGAACTCAAGACATAAAGACAGATGAAATACCTATTTCTTTATTACCCACAAGGAGCTAAACACAGAGGGGACAAACAAGGACAGACAAACTTATTAAGTCTATTACATCGACCCCAGTGTGTAACTGGTACTTATTTAATCGACCCAAAAGGATGAAAGGCAAAGTCAACCTCGGCAGAATTTGAACTCAAGACATAAAGACAGATGAAATACCTATTTCTTTATTACCCACAAGGGGCTAAACATAGAGGTGACAAACAAAAACAGACATAGGTACTAAGTCGATTACATCGACCCCAGTGCGTAACTGATACTTATTTAATCGACTCCAAAAGGATGAAAGGCAAAGTCGACCTCGGCGGAATTTGAACTCAAGACATGAAGACAGATGAAATACCTATTTCTTTATTACCCACAAGGGGCTAAACATAGAGGTGACAAACAAAAACAGACACAGGTACTAAGTCGATTACATCAACCCCAGTGCGTAACTGGTACTTATTTAATCGACCCCAAAAGGATGAAAGGCAAAGTCGACCTCGGTGGAATTTGAACTCAGAACATAAACACAGATGAAATACTGCTAAGCATTTTGACTAGTGTGCTAACGTTTCTGCCAGTTTTTATATATATTAAGGCCCAGGTGTTGTTTGCTCAACAAGTCTTCACAACCATGTGTTCGCTGGTTCAGTCCCACTGCAGGACACTATTGAGGATTTTATATAATGTGGTTGGTGTTAGGAAGGGCATCCAGCTGTAGAAACCATGCCGAAACAGACAATCAGAGCCTGGGAAGCTCTTCAGCTGGTCAGCACCTGTCAAAGTGGCCAACTCATGCCAGCATGGAAAATGGACATTAAATGATAATGGTGGATCTCCTGATGTTCACTAATGCCTTGAGGATGAAGTTTGAGAGACAGAAACTATAGTGGAGCTAACACATGCATGTGTGTACATGAGTGTGTATGTGTGTTCATACATATGTGTATGTAATAAATATATATATCATATATATATATCATCATCTAACGTCTGTTTTCCATGCTAGCATGGGTTGGACAGTTCGACCGGGGTCTGGTAAGCTATGGAGGCTGCACCAGGATCCAGTCTGATTTGGCAGTGTTTCTACAGCTGGATGCCCCTCCTAATGCCAACCACTCCGTGACTGTAGTGGGTGTTTTTTACGTGCCACCGGCACAGGGACCAGCGCAGGCTGGCAAACGGCCACAATCGGTTGGTGCTTTTACGTGTCACCGACACGGACACCAGTCAGGCGACGCTGGTAACTGCCACGCTCGAACGGTGCTTTTACATGTCACCAGCACTGGTGTCTTAACTACAATTACCATTCGAATTTTTGATGTTGACGAATATATACATATACATATATATATATATATACATACATACATACATAAAATTTTAAATATAGGGTAAAAACTAAATATTAACCTTTTACCAGTGGCCATCGTGAGTAAAAATCTCCGTAGGCTGCAAATATTATCATATTATGTGTGTATAAGAGTTATACACCGAGGGAAAGCCAAGCCACTAAGTGGTTTTCCATCATGCTAGAAATGGGAGTTAAATCCCAAACCATGAATAAGCTATTCTTATAGCTTTTTCATGGTTTGGGATTTAACACCCATTTCTAGCTCACAAGGTTGTAATAGAAAATACTTGCCCATACAGTTGGGTCTGAACCCATAACATGTGGCTGGGAAGCAAGGTTCTTACCACGCTGCTACACCTGCCCCTATATAAAAAAAAAACTGTTAGGCTACAGAAAGTTTCGAACTCACAATCTTCTGCATGTGAAGCAGACATGATAACCACTATAATATATCTGCATTTGTGTCCCTTTTCTATTCAATGAACCTTGCTACCCATGTAATGAAGAAAAGCAATGAATTTGTCCACATTTAACTCCCTTCCTGCCACCATGCTCATCACCTCAGTGTCTGTGTAAGAAGAGATTGTAACAGATCTGCATCTTCTTGTCCCCTTTTTTATTCTACTAGCTATCACTTCCCTTCCGATAAGCCACACATTATTGAGGGAATGGAAATGATAGTGAGTAGTAGACCTTTAATATTGCTAGGAGTCCTTTTAGTAATATTAAAGGCCTCCAGGCAAATCAATCCACTGACCCCATTACTATTTATTTAGCCACTGAATACATTATCAACCATCTTACAAACAATAACTCTGAGCACCTTTTCAAACTCCACCCGTCTGAAGGAATAAACCTTAGTCAGAACATCAGAAACTATAATTCAATGCATTCATTCACCCGTAGACATATTTACAAAGCCAGAAAACAGCACAGCTCCCATGACTTTAGGAAACATTTTTTCACGCTGAGAGTTGCTGAAGCATGGAACAAACTGCCGGTATCAGTTGTTAGTTGTCGGAGCACTGCATCCTTCAAAACTTCCATGCTTTCTGAGATTCGCCAACACTACACCTGATTTTCTCCCCTCCATACACACACAAGCATGTATCTGACTCATGCATTGTTCGCTTTCCAGACATTTGTACATTACTGCATGTACTTTATACGCACTTTCTGACAAGTTGTGGTGCACCTGAGCACTGTATACAATAATTTCATTATTATTATTATTATAAATCACAGCAACCACATGGTGTTCCTATACCTTTAGATGGCACTTCTTGAGGGTCAACTTACCCAATACCAGAAACTCAGCAACACATCTATCAATGTTGATACAATGAGAAGTGGACCTGGTGAGATTATAAAAATGCTGGGGTAGAGTATATCATGGTAGTTATGTTTCTAGGAACAAGGGGAAAAATCAAGGTTTCTCAGTTCTGTGCAGTGAATGAACTAACCTTCAGCAACACAAAACCAGCTACTTGATCACCTTCAAGCATTCCAACCAAAAGGACTTGATTCTTATCAAGAAATGAAATAAGCAGATTGCCCTTCCTCGGGTGAAGAATATGTCCCTCAACAAAGGCTTCGCATTGCTGACTTCAGAATAAAATGGTTGAAGGACAAAGGACATTCTAGAAGAAGACAGTATGGAAACTAAAATATCCCTCTGCGAAAAATATTTTCAGGGTTTTCTAGTTTACACATGACAAAAAGAAAGCAATAGAGACCATTAATTAGAGGACAACTTGGAGTTTGATGATACAATATAACAGAAACTACAGACCAGGTTTGTGGCTAGAGCAAGAAATCATATCTAAGTTAACATGGCAAGAGAATAGCATTGTTGATAAAACAATAAAACTGAAAGACTGGCATGGAAAGACGGGCAGAAAACAGCTAACATAGAGCAATAGAACAAAAGAGGAGAGAGGTAAAGAGAAGCCAAAACTGGATGTTTGTCAGTGTACCAAAAAGATCAAAGTGCTACAGATTGTGAAGCTGTACTTCCTGAGTAAACTAAGACATTGTTGGGAACAAGTGTGTTTGAAGTTCTATATTTAAGAGATGAGGAATTATGTACGTTAACGTTATTTACATTATTTATATTTGACGGATATTTGTCCTCATCTTGTTTGTTGTTAATACAACATTACGGCTGATATAACCCTCCAGCCTTTCTGAATCTATCTCTTAAATTACTCTCTCTCTCTCTCTCACCCCTTCCTCCCCTCTCCCTCCTCTATGTCTCCATGCCTCTCACTCATCGTCCTGCATCTGACGCATTATATTTGTCTTACCTGTCAGTGCTATGAATCTCCTCTCTCTCACTCCCTGTCTGTTCCTCCTCTTTGCCACTTTGCCTCTGATTTTTGCCAGCTGAATGAACTGGAGGCAAGTCGACCTCGGCAGAATTTGAACTCAGAGCGTAACGGCAGACGAAATACCGCTAAGCATTTCACCCGGCGTGCTAACGTTTCTGCCAGCTCGCCACCTTAATGGTAAGGTTTCTTTGCCGAATCTACAGGAATATCCTGACCAATTAAAACAACTTATTGAGAGTACCAACATTGAAGGAATAAACCTTAGTCAGAACATCAGAAAATATAATTCAATGTATTCATTCACCTCATTTTGGGGCCAATGTCACATGACCCACTGGTCAAGGCCTATATTGTTTCTGCTTGCAAGGACAAGTCTATCATCACAAGCCACTTACATCCTGAAAACAATGACCGTAGAAGATATGGTCAACTCTATATTGTTGATTCTAATGAAGCCTTCTGGTGTATGTCAAATTTGCTTGAAAAGAAAAATTGAGAAGACAGAAATAAAACTTGTTAAGCAGAAGGAGAATATGGAAGCACTCCGTCGGTTACGGCGACGAGGGTTCCGGTTGATCCGAATCAACGGAACAGCCTGCTCGTGAAATTAACGTGTAAGTGGCTGAGCATTCCACAGACACGTGTACCCTTAACGTAGTTCTCGGGGATATTCAGCGTGACACAGAGAGTGACAAGGCCGGCCCTTTGAAATACAGGAATAGGAAGTAAGAGTGAGAGAAAGTTGTGGTGAAAGAGTACAGCAGGGATCACCACCATCCCCTGCCGGAGCCTCGTGGAACTTTTAGGTGTTTTCGCTCAATAAACACTCACAACGCCCGGTCTGGGAATCGAAACCGCGATCCTATGACCGCGAGTCCGCTGCCCTAACCACTGGGCCATTGCGCCTCCACAGAAGGAGAATAGTTGAAGTGAGAAGCAAAACAGCCAAGCAGAGGAGCAAACAGGGAGTGAGAGAGATGAGATTCATAGCACCAACAGGTAAGACAAAAACTATAACACGTTAAACGCCGGAGGATGGGTGAGAGGCAAGGAAACATAGGGAAGGGAGGGGGAAGAGAGAGAGAGAGAGAGTGGGGACAGTGAGAGCTACAGAGATAGATTCAGTGAAAGAAGGGAGTGGATACAGAATAATAGTGAAGGACAATGAAACTGTTCTCATATTGTCATAGAGAAAACACTGGAAAACTTTTTGTTTTCAGCAACATATGATAAAGCAGTTGGAAATATGGAAATTGCAAAAACAAATGTTACCAAGGACCTTGCGCTAGCATAACAAAAACAGCCGAAATGCTTGGTGTATCAAGAAGTACTGTCTCGAAAGTAATGACAACCTTTGAGAAAGAGAGAAAAACCTCCTCGTCGAAACAAAACTCCAGAAGAAAACCAAAATTTTCAGATAGGACTCTTATGCAAAGGGAGTAAAAATAGAAGTAGTTGATAGCTTCCGTTACCTAGGTGACGAAGTCAGTAGCAGGGGTGGGTGCTCTGAAAGTGTAGCTACTAGAATAAGAATAGCCTGGGTAAAGTTCAGAGAGCTCCTACCTCTGCTGGTGACAAAGGGCCTCTCGCTCAGAGTAAAAGGTAGACTGTATGTCGCATGTGTACGAACAGCCATGCTACATGGCAGTGAAACATGGGCCGTGACTGCCTAGGAGATGTGTAAGTTTGCAAGGAATGAAGCCAGTATGCTCCGATGGATGTGTAATGTCAGTGTGCATACTCGACAGTGTAAATGCCTTGAGAGAAAAGTCGGACCTAAGAAGCATCAGATGTGGTGTGCAAGAGAGATGACTGTGTTGGTATGGTCATGTGGTGCGAATGGATGAGGATAGCTCCGTGAAAAAGTGTCACACCCTAGCGGTTGAGGGAAACTGTGGAAGAGGTAGACCCAGGAAGACCTGGGATGAGGTGGTGAAGCGTGACCTTCGAACATTAGGCCTCACCGAGGCAATGACTAGTGACCGAGACCTTTGGAAATATGCTGTGCTTGAGAAGACCTGGCAAGCCAAGTGAGACCATAACCCGTGGCCTATGCCAGTGGTGTAACCAGCCCACTTAGACACACCTATCTTTCATTGGACTCTAAACTCTGCTTGCAAAGGCCTGTTGAGGCAAGTGAAATCGAAATCAAATTCAATGACCGCACCGCATGACTGGCATCTGTGCTAGTGGAGCGCTAAGAGCACCATCAGGGTGTGATCGTTGCCAGGGATGCTGACTGGCCCCCATGCCAGTGGCACATAAAAAACACTATTCGACTGTGATCGTTATCAGCATCGCTTTACTGGCACATGTGCCAGTGGTAAATGAAAAACAACATTCGAGCAAGGGTGTTGCCAGTGCCACTGGCCTGGCTCCTAAGCAGCTGACATGTAAAAATACCATTTGAGTGTGGCCATTGCCAGTACCACCTGACTGGCCCTCATGCTGGTGACATGTAAAAGCGCCCACTACGCTCTCAGAGTGGTTGGCGTTAGGAAGGGCATCAAGCTGTAGAAACTCTGTCAAGTCAGATTGGACCCTGGTGCAGCCATCTGGCTCACCAGTCCCCAGTCAAACCGTCCAGCCCATGCCAGCATGGAAAGCGGACATTAAACAATGACGATGATGATGATCACAAAGTATGGTTCCCAAAATTACTGCAGAGCTTAATGACCACCTCGATTACCCAGTTTCCACAAAAACTGTTCACCGGGAGCTGCACAAAGCTGGATTTCATAGGAGGGTTGCAATCAGAAAACCACTACTTTCAAAAACAAACGTTGCAAAGCATTTAGCGTGGAGTAAAAACCTACAGAATTGGTCCCTAGAGCAGTGGAAGAAGGTTATTTTCTCAGACGAGCCATCCTTTACCTTATTTCTGACCACCTACCAAGAATATGTGTGGAGACAGTCAAATGAAGCATGTGAACCAGACTCTCTTTTATTTGTTTCAATCATTGAACTGTGGCCATACTGGGGCACTGTCTTGATGAATTTAGTTGAACAAATAGACGCCATAGGCGTAGGAGTGGCTGTGTGGTAAGTAGCTTGCTAACCAACCACATGGTTCCGGGTTCAGTCCCACTGCGTGGCATCTTGGGCAAGTGTCTTCTGCTATAGCCCCGGGCCGACCAATGCCTTGTGAGTGGATTTGGTAGACGGAAACTGAAAGAAGCCCGTCGTATATATATGTATATATATATGTATATATGTGTGTGTGTTTGTCCCCCTAGCATTGCTTGACAACCGATGCTGGTGTGTTTACGTCCCCGTTACTTAGCGGTTCGGCAAAAGAGACCAACAGAATAAGTACTGGGCTTACAAAGAATAAGTCCCGGGGTCGATTTGCTCGACTAAAGGCGGTGCTCCAGCATGGCCGCAGTCAAATGACTGAAACAAGTAAAAGAGTAAAGTCTGGTACTTATTCTTTCAGAAATTATTTGCTGACTCGTTAAGTTACAGAGATGTAAACAAACCAATACCGGTTATCAAGCAGTGATAGGGAAGAACAGCAAGACATATTTACAGACACAAATATACACAACAGGCCTCCACTCTGTTCCCGTCTACCAAATTCATTCATTAGACATTAGCTAGCCTAGGTCTATAGTAGAAAATATTTGCCCAAGGTGCCACGCAGTAGGTCTGAACCTGAAACCTCGTAGCTGCAAAGCGAGTTTCTTAACCACAAGTCAAGCCTGTCAAACTAAGAATTTTATAGTCAAATGCTTTTTAAAAAGGCCTATTTCTTTACTACCCACAAGGGGCCAAACACAGAGAGGACAAACAAGGATAGACAAACGGATTAATTCGATTATATAGACCCCAGTGCGTAACTGGTACTTATTTAATCGACCCCGAAAGGATGAAAGGTAAAGTCGACCTCGGAAGAATTTGAACTCAGAACGTAACGGCAGACGAAATACCTATTTCTTTACTACCCACAAGGGGCCAAACACAGAAAGGACAAATAAGGACAGACAAACGGATTGATTCGATTATATCGACTCCAGTGCGTAACTGGTACTTATTTAATCGACCCCGAAAGGATGAAAGGTAAAGTCGACCTCGGCGGAATTTGAACTCAGAAAAGTAGCAGCAGACGAAATACCTATTTCTTTATTGCCCACAAGAGGCTAAACATAGAGAGGACAAACAAGGACAGACAAACGGATTAAGTCGATTATATCGACCCCAGTGCGTAACTGGCACTTATTTAATCGACCCCGAAAGGATGAAAGGTAAAGTCGACCTCGGCGGAATTTGAACTCAGAACGTAGTGGCAGACGAAATACTGCTAAGCATTTCGCCCGGCGTGCTAACGTTTCTGCCAGCTCAAAGCGAAAACTCTGACAAGAACTGACTCCAAAGTTGAAAATTTCAAGATTTCAACACTAGCCGAAGAGGGAGATAATTGAGAAAGCTCTATTCTAGAGTTACTGTCCTTTGTTGTAGGACTTTCCAGTCATTTAAGGTTTTCATATTTGATTCACTCTGCCACAATGGTCACTGTAGAACATGGATTTGGGGCTTTCTTGACCTCTGTTTTCCACCCTTTGTCGTATGCGAAGTTTCTAATCCAGGTAAGACTCTTCCAGCGTCAGTAATCCACGCCTGGCTTCGTTTATTTCCCCGTATGTCTTCTAAACAAACGTCTGCAATACGACACGTGTATCATCGTTTCAACCCCAGTCGCTCCTTCTCTAACCTCTATTAGCAAAGGGTGTCGTTCCTCTTCGATAGTTACCAACTGTAAAACACCTTTCCATATCTTTTTTACTGTTGGTTTTGTCTTCTTTTTAAATCGTTATTTTCTAAGTTAAAAGTATTTCCGCGTTGCCAGTTCGTTTCTATTTGCCTACATAGGTATATTTGACCAACAAACCTGGCCAAGCACCGTCTCTTGTGTGTCTAATCATTTATTTATCTTCCTGAATAATTTTACTCACGTTTTGTGTATTTAGTCTGGTTTACTGACAGGAAATAAGTACAAAGTACAAAATGATCCACAAACACCACATTACCTACTATTATACGCATACACACTTTATATATATATATATATTATATATATTTATATATATATATATATATATTATATATATTTATATATATATATATATATATTATATATATTTATATATATATATATATATATTTATATATATTATATATATATATATAATTATATATATTTATATATATATATATTTATATATATATATATATATATTATATATATTATATATATATATATATTTATATATATATATATATATATTATATATATTTATATATATATATATTATATATATTATATTATATATATATATATTATATTATATATATTTATATATATATATATATATTATATATATTTATATATATATATATTTATATATATATATATATATATTATATATATTTATATATATATATATATTTATATATATATATTATATATACATACACATACATATATATATTATATATACATACACATACATATATATATATATTATATATATATATATATATATATATACACATACATACATATATATTATATATATATACACATACATACATATATATATATATACAAACACACAAACATAAATATGTAATATATATGTATGTGTGTGTGTATTAAAATTTATATGTATATAGATAATCAAATTTATAGTGTTATCTTATAAATTATCTCGCTCTTATGTTCCTAACGATTTTTTAAAAAAGCAGTTTATTTTACAGAATTGTGATAAGGTTACCAATGATACTGTTCTTGGGGAAAGGCATGAATGTCAAAACCAAAAATCTTGAGTTCATACAAGAAACTATTAATAATAATTTTATAAATATTTGTGTATATCTTTGTTAATAATGTTTGTTGAATTAGCAATTTCTCATTATTATTATTCCTTGTTTAAATATCGATTTCTGTTTGGCAAAGATTGTCGGTCTCCAGTTTAGGGGAAAGGATCCCTAAATTGATTTACATTAGTCCCCAATACTTGACTAGTTCTATTTTATCGACCCCCCCTGTGAGTCACTGGCGGAATTTGATCTCAGAGTATAAAGGTATTCAATTAGTAATTAATGCAAAGGTATTTAGGATATCGCGGAAGTAACTGTCTAAATTTACAACTTCAACATTCTCAGATTTCCTGCAAGGTATGATACAAAAAAAAAAAAAAACCCAACGAATATCGAACCAGCGAACTACCGGAATGGAATATGTTGGTTGTGTTGTTGACATTGAACACAAAGAAGAGACGTTGGTGTCATTAATTAATTAATACCTGCAATTAACAGGATTTACTAGTGTCTTTTTTTTTTCTCGTATTATCATAAATTTTACTATTGTTTCGTATTTTCTCTGTATTGTAATAAATCTCTTAAATGAAATTAAATTTGTAGCAGACCATCAAATGATATTTGAATTTTCACATTTGACAATTAATTCTGTGGTACCTGCATTTTTGTTATTGTTTTCGAACGAAAATAATAATTTTATTCTCTATGAAGGTTATTTTTCTTGGTTGACTCTCCCGAAATGTCCTTTTAAGACCGTATTTACTTTTTTTTTAATCCACCAACGTCAGTTTAAAGGTCGTTTTGGTACGATTACAATTAATTAAACGTTCCACTGCACACCAACATTGTTAATTAACTAAAATGTTATATATTTTTATATTTATTAATGAAAACCTTCATGTGGACGTCGGTTGGGAAATTAAGGTGAATGTTTAGCAAAGCAGAAGCCACACCTGTCAACGTAACGTCGGGTAAAAAGTCTTCAGCGGTTGTTCCCAAAATGAATTTCTGAAGTACTATAATAAACATTCATTGATTTAGCGATGTTGGTCAATATACGGACATAGTGAGTAAGTTAGTGACCATTGATGAAACTACCTTCAATATAGTTTCTTTGGTTGAGATCTGGGACAGATTAAGCTGTAGTATCTCCTGTTTTTTTTTATCTAAATGACATAGAATGATCTATTTCATTTTTTAAAAAAATAGATAAAATATGTATGACATTACTCTTTTACTTGTTTCAGTCATTTGACTGCGGCCATGCTGGAGCACCGCCTTTAATCGAGCAACTCGACCCCGGGACTTATTCATTTTGTAAGCCCAGTACTTATTCTATCGGTCTCTTTTGCCGAACCGCTAAGTGACGGGGACGTAAACACACCAGCATCGGTTGTCAAGCAATGCTAGGGGGACAAACACAGACACACAAACACACACGCATACATATATATATATACATATATACGACGGGCTTCTTTCAGTTTCCATCTACCAAATCCACTCACAAGGCATTGGTTGGCCCGGGGCTATAGTAGAAGACACTTGCCCAAGGTGCCACGCAGTGGGACTGAACCCGGAACCATGTGGTTGGTTAGCAAGCTACTTACCACACAGCCACTCCTGCGCACATTGCTACATTCTTGAGAAAAACACAGTTTTGGCTGCATAAAAGAAGTCGACTTTCAATTATTTTGACAGTTTGTCATTCTATCAGTTATTTTGATAGTGTAAAATTTTTATTTCCTTCATCATCATCAACGTTTAACGTCCGCTTTCCATGCTAGCATGGGTTGGACGGTTCAACTGGGGTCTGGGAAACCAGAAGGCTGCACCAGGCCCAGTCTGATCTGGCAATGTTTCTACGGCTGGATGCCCTTCCTAACGCCAACCACTCCGCGAGTGTAGTGGGTGCTTTTTACGTTCCACTGGCACAGGTGCCAGACGGGGCTGGCAAACGGCCACGAGCGGATGGTGCTTTTTACGTGCCACCAGCACAGGTGCCAGACGGGGCTGGCAAACGGCCACGATCGGATGGTGCTTTTTACTTGCCACTGGCACGGGGGCCAGGCCAGGCTGGCAACGCCATGTTTGTAAAAATGAGAAAGCATTATTCATAGTTGAATTCAGACTAAAATGACGCTAGGAACTCACCCCCCACAGTTTTAGCACCTATAACTCTTCATTGACACCTTTGATATCAAATATTGAGACTGCTTCTGGTGTTATGATAACAAACTTCCTATTTTAACGTGATTATAATTAAAACTCTCTCAAATCAAAAAGACATATGGTTAGTTCACAGAACAAAACTTTTTTTGAAGTTCAAATGCAAAAATATTTATTGATTGTTGTCATTCCAACTGCAGAAAAAAGATGAATCGCTTTGTGTGTGCACACATGTGAGATGTGTATCTGCAATGAAAGTGAATTCTAGTAGTTGTTGAATTTTATAGTGGGTGCCCTAAGTTCTTGCGGCAACTGTATATACTCAACAATCTATCAAAGAAAAGGAGCCAAAGACAAAATTGTTAATGATATTCCAATAGGTTGTTTACAACAAGCATCTGCTGGGTCTGTCATGTTTTCACTGGCCAGCCCAGCTTCTGATAAAAACAAGTCCTTAGTGTGTTTACCAGGGACCTGAATGGTCAGTTCTTTACTGATGTCATCAATCCTTGACAAGAGCCTGTTTTTGTATTTACAATTACTTTAACTTCCGAACACATAGATTTCAGGTTCAGTTCCTAAGCAGTGAAGTTGGGTGTTTGGCACTCTGCCAATATTCCTGTCTCGCCTCCATCAAAACTGCATGCTAATTTATGTTGCAAACACCAACTTAATAATGACAAATTTCTTCTACTGAATTCATCATTATTTTCAAATTTAATTAAATCAAAAAGCAAGTGTATCTCAACAGGAATGTGATGGCAAAAGTAGTTATCAGCCCATAGTTACAAACTCTATCTAATCTGAAGCAAACCATTTTGATCGGAAACATGAAATATCTCAACCAGCTCAGTAGAAAAAAACTAATGAAGAAAACTTTATGTCTAACCTGCTAGAAACAGCAACCAAATCTACCATTAAAAAGGAGGAAAGATATATTTAATAATGAAGTCCTCTACAAATAGAAGTAGCATTCTCTCTCTCTCTCTCTTCCCCTCCTCCTTCTGCTACAGTACTTACACTTTTCTGAAATTCATAGGAATACTGACAGGTGGCTTAGTATTGCTTTGTTTAGTTTACTGAATACTAAGTAGAAATGCACCTAGGTTTACCTGTTCAGGTATAAATTTTATATAATTATATATTAGTATGTATATTGTATTATTTATCATATGCTAGTGAGCGAGAGAGAAACCTGTATTTTATTCAATCAATTCCTTTTACTACAGTCTGCCTCAACTAATCTATATCTATAAAAGTCTATATATATAAAAGAGAGTTTGTGTGTGTGCATGTGTATGTTCCTTATGCATTTGAAAACTGAGTTGCCAATCTTGATGTATGGAGTATCAAAAGATTCAGTGATCTTTCGGCTAGCAAATAAACTTTATTTTCATTTACATATTTTCTGTGTTATCTCAACAACCAGCTTTAGTTATTTGAAAGACACTGCTCTACAACAACTAGGTTTCATTAAAAAGTGAAAATAGTTTCACACTTTCAATTTGAACCAAAATTATAAAGTGTTGCATTATGAGAGTGACAATCGGTGAATAATGAAAGTAATGTTTCTCCGAATTAGTCACATTTGTACTATGAAAAAGAAAGCTACTTATCATCTATCAGGGCTAATGTAGTTCCGCACCTCTCCTTGAAAAATGCATTTAAAAAAAATTTTTTTTTTTTTCAGATTCCTGTTTTAGATGTTACAGATTACAAATATGCAAAAAAAAAATTTTTTTTTAATCTCCTCCGCCCCCACTCCCATATAAAATTTTGGACTTTTTCGAAATAATTTTTTTATTCCTTATATTTTAGATGACAGAGATTCCGAATATGCAAGAAACCATGTTTTCAAAATTTTAAATTCAGTAAGCAAATGTGTATAAAGAGATAGATAGATAGGTATGTATGCCTTCCTAGGGCTAAAAACAACAGTAACACCGTTTTCTATAGGATTGCCACATTTAGTTGACAAATATATTTTACGAATAAATAGATAAATAAATAAATGGATGAAAAAGTCAAAAATTTAAAATTGGGGGAGGGGGTGAAATTTAAGCCCCTAATTAAATTTTATGACATTAATTATTAAACATTGTTTGTTTCTCATAAAATGGTGCATGTTTATTACAGAGATGTACTTGCATAGCAAGTGACCTGATCTGAGATCGTGTGCTGGAACAAAAACAATTGCAGCGTGGAAGGTGTTTATAAGTCATTTAAGAAACACACAAATATAATAATTGCTAAAAGTAACTTGTACCATTCCTTATTATCTAATATTTGTAAACTTCCAAGAATGAATCATTTGGTTCCATCCCCTTCATAGCTTACGTAACACCCTCATTGGAATATTGTCCACATATCAACAGTGGTTCTGTTGGTGGCACGTAAGAGAACCATCCGAACGTGGCCGTTGCCAGTGCCGCCCTGACTGGCCTCCGTGCCGGTGGCACATAAAATGCATCATCCGATCGTGGCTGTTTGCCAGCCTCGTCTGGCACCTGTGCGGGTGGCACATAAAAAGCACCCACTACACTCACGGAGTGGTTGGCGTTAGGAAGGGCATCCAGCCATAGAAACATTGCCAGATCAGACTGGGCCTGGTGCAGCCTTCTGGCTTCCCAGACCCCAGTTGAACCGTCCAACCCACGCTAGCATGGAAAGCGGACGCTAAACAATGATGATTTAAGGCAAACACAAGTAAAACGCAAATTCTTTTCACTTTAATGTTTTTGTATGTATTTAATTTCAATTTGCATATGTTCATCAATTCGCTATGATCTCTTTAGAGCAAACAAAATCAAAAATTTAAATTGGGGGCAGGGTCATTAAATTAAAATAATTTTTTGTTTGCATTTTCATAATCTCCAACATCTCAAACATAGGAATCCAAAAAAGTTATTTTTAAAAATGCATTTTTCAAGGAGAGGTGCAAAGCTGCATTAGCCCCCAGTTATTAATATATATTAGATCATCCCATAAGTAGTTTTTTTCAATTGCATGAACTAAAAGTCAGAAGGGGACAGAATAAACTACCTGCATCAACTTGCTCTAAAAGCAGGTAGTAATTTTACCTTGTCTTTATTCTTAGTGCAAGTTTTGAAGAGTGCGGTTCAATTTTGACAGTTATTTTATCAAAGCTATAATGGAAGTGACAAAGGAGCATATTTTGCTTTATGAGTTCAATAAAGGCAACAACACAACAGAAAGTGCGAGGAATATTAATGCAGTATATGAGGATCGGACAATAAGCGTAAGGCAGTGTCAACAGTGGTTCCAGAAATTCTGAGCTGGAAATTACAGCCTAGAAGATGTGCCTCGTCCTGGAAGATCTATAGAGCTCAACGAGGACATCCTGCAAACTCTGGTGAAACAAAATCCCATCGTAACTGTTGAGGAACTAGCAGAGAAGCTTGGATTTGGTCGTTCAACCAGTCATTCAGCACTAGAAAAACAACCATCTTCGGTTTCAAGACAGACACAGACACACAAACATAGATATATGACGAGATAAATTGAGCTAGGGAATTAAGATCTGGTACAAATACTTGCAACAGACCAAAGTCTGCTAAAGACCTCCAGTATTAAACTTAATGGATTAAGTCTGAATTTGGTCGGCAGAAACTGTGTGGAAGCCTGCTATGTGTGTATATACATGCATGTATGTGTGTGTGTCTTTGCTTTTACATTTACATACTAGAAACTGTCTACGTCAGTGGGTCTCAATCATTTGCCTATGGACCCCTTTGATTCCTGTTTTAATCTACTGGGCCCCCATGTTAAAAAGAAATCCTATTGTATTTTTATGCTCTTTACTCTTTCACTTGTTTTTCATTTGACTGTGGCCGTGCTGGAGCACTGCCCTTAGTCGAGCAAATCGACCCCAGTACTTATTCTATCAGTCTCTTTTGCTGAACCGCTAAGCTACGGGGATGTAAACACACCAGCATCGGTTGTCAAGTGATGGTTGGGGGATAAACACAGACACACAAACATATACACACACATACATATATATATATATATATATATATATATATATATATATATATACATATATATGATGGGCTTCTTTCAGTTTCCGTCTACCAAATCCACTCACAAGGCTTTGGTCGGCCCAAGGCTATAGTAGAAGACACTTGCCCAAGGTGCCACACAGTGGGACAGAACCCAGAACTATGTAGTTCATAAGTAAGCTACTTACCATACAGCCACTCCTACGCTTAATTAAATATTATTAGGAATTGTATTAAAGCAGTGAGCTGACAGAATCGTTAGCATGCCAGGTGAAATGCTTAGTGGTATTTCATCCATCTTTAAGTTCTGAGTTCGAATTCTGCCGAGGTCGACTTTGCCTTTCATCTTTCCAGGCTCGATTAAATAAGTACCAGTTACGCACTGGGGTTGATGCAGTGAACTTAATCCCCTCCCCCAAGCTGCCCTTGTGGCAAAAATTTGAAATCATTAGGAATTATATTTAAAAAAATGTTAATATATTTTATGTATTGTAGAAATATAACCAAATAATGGTACATACACTTTAATAAAACCTTAAATGGACTCCCAAGCAACATATAGACCCCCAAGGGTCATATGGACCCTGGTTGAGAATCATTGGTCTGTACTAATAAATGGTAAATCTGTGACCAGGGATGTTTCTGGATGATACACAATGACTTTGAAAACATCTTCCTGCAACATCATGTTATAAACAGTTTACCTGTAAACATTTACCTTTAAGCATTTACCTCTTGTGATTAATCATCATCATCATCATCATCATTTAGCGTCTGCTTTCCATGCTAGCATGGGTTGGACGGTTCAACTGGGGTCTGTGAAGCCAGAAGGCTGCACCAGGCCCAGTCTGATCTGGCAGTGTTTCTACGACTGGATGCCCTTCCTAACGCCAACCACTCCGCGAGTGTAGTGGGTGCTTTTTACGTGCCACCCGCACAAGTGCTAGACGGTGCTGGCAAACGAACAGATTGTGCTTTTAAAATATTGGGTTTCAAATTTTGGTGTATTTAAGGAAGTGGCTTATGCCAGGGGCTGGAAGGTTAACCCTTTAGCATTTAAACCGGCCATATCTGGCCAAAATATTCTACCTATTTTATGTTCAAACTAGTCAGATATAGTCATTCATAGCTATCTTATTGTGTCATTTTAAAAATTAACAATCACATCATTGAAATCTCAAAGCCATGAAAAGATGCAAGATTAATTTTACATGGTGTAAAATAAGCTTTACATTTTACAGAATAATGGATGGATGGAATATATGCATCTCTGCTCTCATATAATTATAATTACAGCAACCGAGATGGTTCTTTAATTAAAAGAATGATGATGGAAGGATGGGTGTTGGGAAATTGGTCTTGGAGACAGTACAGCTTGAATATAGGAGTATTGAGAAAATATGTTTCAAGGACCTCGTTCTTGCCTGGAATGAACAAATCTTAAACACAATGAAATTCCATTTATCTCTATGAACGCCTTGGGCCAGCGCCGCCTTTGCTGGCTTCCGTGCCGCTGGCACGTTAAAAGCTCCAACCGATCGTGGCCGATGCCGGATCCCCCCTGGCACCTGTGCAGGTGGCACGTAAAAAGCACCCACTACACTCGCGGAGTGGTTGGCGTTAGGAAGGGCATCCAGCCGTAGAAACTCTGCCAGATCAGACTGGAGCCCGGAGCAGCCCCTGGCTTCCCAGATCCCCGGTCGAACCATCCAACCCGTGCTAGCGCGGAAAACGGACGTTAAACGATGATGATGATGAAGTTCAACATCCTGAGGTTGGTTCTTCACTACTTCATCCCGTGTCTTCCTGGGTCTCCCTCTTCTACAAGTCCCATCCACATTTAGCAACTGACACTTTCTATGGCTGTTCTCTCACCCATGTGCATCAAAGACTCCATACCCTTGCAGTCTTCTCTCTTACACACTACATTCGACGCCTCTTAAGCTCAGTTTTTCTCTCAATGCATTTGCACTTCTTGTATGCACACTGATATTGCACATCCTGCAGAGGCATGTTTAGCTTCATTCCTTTCTAGTTTCTCCATACCTTCTGCATGTTTCACTGCCATATAATATCATTGCTTGTATCATATATATATATATATATATACATATATATATATATATATATATATATATATATATATATATTATATATATATATAGGCGCAGGAGTGGCTGTGTGGTAAGTAGCTTGCTAACCAACCACATGGTTCTGGGTTCAGTCCCACTGCGTGGCAACTTGGGCAAGTTTTTCTGCTATAACCCCGGGCTGACCAATGCCTTGTGAGTGGATTTGGTAGATGGAAACTGAAAGAAGCCTGTTGTATATATCTATGTGTGTGTGTGTGTGTGTTTGTCCCCCTAGCATTGCTTGACAACCGATGCTGGTGTGTTTACGTCCCTGTCACTTAGCGGTTCGGCAAAAGAGACCGATAGAATAAGTACTGGGCTTACAAAGAATAGGTCCCGGGGTCGAGTTGCTCGATTAAAGGTGGTGCTCCAGCATGGCCGCAGTCAAATGACTGAAACAAGTAAAAGAGTAATATATATATATATATACACACAGATAAATCCATTTTTATTAAAGCTGCAAAATCTTTACAAACAGTTTTGTGAAAATTTTACAGTTTTAACAAAAGCATATTACTCTGCCTTAGGTATTCCAGTACTATTTCTTTCTACCTCCTTTTGCGTGGCATCCTATACAAGACAGTGCTACTGATGTTTATAGCCCCATGGAAAGACATCTCCTCCAGCTGGCTAACGACACACATTCTGTGCTCTATTAGTATTTGTGAGAGGGGGTCATTGTTCCCATCTTTAGCTTTACATGATACACATGGACTCGAGTTTCTGGGCAGTTACCCGTCTTCAGCATGTGTTAATCACTAGCTCATTCCACTTGCTAATTACTATATATTTTTCTAACGACTCACTGTCGCTGATCCCGTAGAAGACAGAGAATGTTATATTAAATCTCTGAGCGAGATATAAACAGTAGCAGTGTACGGAACCGTAACATATTTACCAACTAAGTGTGGCATCCTATATAGGTCAGTGCTACTGATGTTTATTGCCCCAGGAAGACATCTCCTCCAGCTGGCTAATGACACACATTCTGTGTCCGATTAGTATTTGCCAGGAGAGGTCCGTGATGCACATGGACTTCAGTTTCTGAGGGGTTACCCATCCTCAGCATGAGTTAATCACCAGCTAGTGATGGAAGTTTATTCCACTTGCAAATTGCTATATATTTTCTAGTGGCTCTCTGTTGCTGATCTCGTAGAAGAGAGCGAATGTTATATTAAATCTCTGAGCAAGATATAAGCAGTACATACATACAATGACTGAGCAAGATTTTGATGAATCTTTATTCAATGATAAAAAATCCAAATATCATGACAAATATGTTTCATGACTCAAAAAGCTTGTAAATAACTTATGTTATCATATTTAATCTCTCTATATATAAACTGCAAAATGTCTGTCTGTGTGTGTGTCCTTTATACAAATCCACAATTTTTCAGTTAGTGGGCTCGCACTTTCATTGGTCATTCAAAACCGTCCAAGGGTGGTCGTGCACATCTTTACATTTCCCCAGTCACCCCGCAAAGCCATTAAAAAGCCAATAGAAGTGACTTTTTTGTGAATTTTCTATCCATCCAAAACCCAATCAAAATACCCGAAACTTGATACGCCAATTGAATGCCAGCTAGCTGTATGTAACTGGTCGGAGATTTGGACAGTGCTCGCGTGTATGTGCGCATGCACGCAGCTGTATATGCATGCACTAGCACTATGACCCGGCGTTGCCAGGTCATAGTGCTAGTAATAAATAAATTATTTAAATATCTGCACTAATACAAAATGTAAAAAATTCTTTCATAGTTTGAGCTATGTCATCAGGTGAAATAGATTTTAGAAGGATGCATTCGAGAAACAGAAGTTTTTATCTGAGATTGCATTAAGGACATATACACACATGATGCACCCCAATATCAGCAGCATATATTCAGAAAAAAAAGGGATCATCAAAGACGCTTATGGGAGACACAACTTCACATAAGGGACCTGCCATGATTTTTCTGAGACATTTTCCCAAGGAAAATAGCGCTTCGTCCGTGCCATCTAAATACTCTCTTTACTCTCTTTTACTTGTTTCAGTCATTTGACTGTGGCCATGCTGGAGCACCACCTTTAGTCGAGCAAATCGACCCCGGGACTTATTCTTTGTAAGCCCAGTGCTTATTCTATCGGTCTCCTTTGCCGAACCGCTAAGTGACGGGGACGTAAACACACCAGCATCGGTTGTCAAGCAATGCTAGGGGGACAAACACAGACACACAAACACACACACACACATATATATATATATACATATATACGACGGGCTTCTTTCAGTTTCCGTCTACCAAATCCACTCACAAGGCATTGGTCGGCCCGAGGCTATAGTAGAAGACACTTGCCCAAGATGCCACGCAGTGGGACTGAACCCGGAACCATGTGGTTGGTAAGCAAGCTACTTACCGCACAGCCACTCCTGCGGGTAATATCATAATATTCTGTTTGTTTCTGTAAAAATACAACCAAATCTGTTTGCTGTTAAACCACGAATTCTTTTATCTAAATTGTTTTTTTTTCATTAACTTTGATGCTTCTTTGATGTTTTTTCAGATTGGTCATGAACCTATGAAATTGTACCAAACACGGACATTTACTGGGAAACCAATGTTAGCCTACCCCAGTGTGTTCCGATATAGTAAGAAACTTTACTTTTCAATTCTTGGCTTAAGATTTTAAAATAATGAGACGTCTTATATATGAGCTCTTCAGTTTGTTTTGCGTGTTTGAATGTATGTGTGTGTGTAGCGCCACCTCGACTGGCTTCTGTGCCGGTGGCACATAAAAAGCACCATCCGAACGTGGCTGATGCCAGCCCCGCCATAGCTGGCTTCCGTGCCGGTGGCACATAAAAAGCACCATCCGAACATGGCCGATGCCAGCACCGCCTCGACTGGCTTCTGTGCCGGTGGCACATAAAAAGCACCATCCGAACGTGGCCAATGCCAGCGCCGCCATGGCTGGCTTCCGTGCCGGTGGCACGTTAAAAGCACCAACCGATCGTGGCCGATGCCAGACTCCCCTGGCACGTAAAAAGCATCCACTACACTCGCGGAGTGGTTGGCGTTAGGAAGGGCATCCAGCTGTAGAAACACTGCCAGATCAGACTGGAGCCTGGTGCAGCCCCTGGCTTCCCAGACCCTGGTCGAACCGTCCAACCCATGCTAGCGCGGAAAACGGACGTTAAACGATGATGATGATGATGATGATGAATATAAATAATATATAAATATATGTATATATACATATATGTACATAGCTACATATATATGTATATATACATGCATATATGGGTACAGGACATCAAAAAAACGTTGAACACAATGAGAAACGAAAACATAAAAACAAAATCATGGAAAACGAACTTTTTTTCGAACAACAAAAAAGAGAAATGAGACATGCTACATAAAGGTGAAATGTTTAGCAGTATTTCGTCTGTCTTTATATTCTTTACTGTGCCTTTCATCCTTTCGGGGGGGTCAATAAATTAAGTACCAGTTATGTGCTGGGGTCGATCTAATAAACTGGCCGTAAATTTTTATTATAGCTGCAAAATCTTTACAAACTGTTTTGTGAAGATTTTGCAGTTTTAGCAAAAGCATATTACTCTGCCTTAGGTATTCCAGTACTATTTCTTTCTACCTCCTTTTGCATTTATGTGCTTATTTGTGTATGTGTATATATATATATTTCTTTACTACCCACAAGGGGCTAAACACAGAGGAGACAAACAAGGACAGACAAACGGATTAAGTCGATTACATTGACCCCAGTGCGTAACTGGTACTTAATTTATCGACCCCGGAAGGATGAAAGGCAAAGTCGACCTCGGCGGAATTTGAACTCGGAACGTAACGGCAGACGAAATACAGCAACGCATTTCGCCCGGCATGCTAACGTTTCTGCCAGCTCGCCGCCTTTATGTGTATGTGTATATATATATTTGCCAACTAAGTGCGGCGTCCTATACAAGACAGTGCTACTGATGTTTATAGCCCCATGGAAAGACATCTCCTCCAGCTGGCTAACGACACACATTCTGTGCCCGATTAGTATTTGTGAGAGGGGGATCATTGCTCCCATCTCTAGCTTTACATGATACACATGGACTTGAGTTTCTGGGCAGTTACCCGTCTTCAGCATGTGTTAATCACTAGCTCATTCCACTTGCTAATTACTATATATTTTTCTAACGACTCACTGTCACTGATCTCATAGAAGAGAGAAAATGTTATACGGTGGCACGTAAGAGAACCACCCGAATGATGATGATGATTCTCTCTCTTATGTTATTTTATCCCCCAAAAAATTTTGGGCCTTGTGCCTAGAGTAGGAAAGAGTGTCATGTCCTCCATATTCCTCTCTCAACTGAGAGGTCCTATTTTTGCGGGCTTGTGGATGCTGGTACCATGCAAAAGCACCTCTGCCAGTGCTGCATGAAAGTGCTGGTGCCATGTTTAAAGCCTCCAGTACACTCTGTAAAGAGGTTGGCTTTAGAAAGGGTATCCAGCCATAGAAACCATGCCAAAACAGACAAACCTGAGTCCAGGCAGCTCTGCAGCTGGCCAATTCCTGTCAAACTTTCCAACCCATGCCAGCATGCAGAGTAGACATTAAATGAGGTGGATGATGATCCCTCTATATATAAACGGCAAAATGTCTGTGTGTGTGTCCTTTATACAAATCCACAATTTTTCAGTTAGAGGGCCCGCACTTTCTATGGTCATTCAAAACCGTCCAAGGGTGGTCGTGCACATCTTTACATTTCCCCAGTCATCCCGCAAAGCCATTAAAAGATCAATAGAAGTGATTTTTTTGTGAATTTTCTATCCAAAACCCAATCAAAATGCCCGAAACTTGATACGTCAATTGAATGCCAGCTAGCTGTATGTGATTGGTCGGAGATTTGGACAGTGCTTGCGCGTATGTGCGCATGCACGCAGCTGTATATGCATGCACTAGCATAGTGCTAGTATACCATAAAAAGTCAGGAGGTATGAGAGGTGAATATATTTTTTTAACCCCTTGATATCTGTAGGATTATGGCCCTTTCACAGCCATCATCATGTAATAATAATTTCACTGTATAATAAATTATTTTACATGTCTGCACCTATATGCATGCTACACGTTACACATTACAATTCTACATTTACAAATCAATGTAGATAGAGTAGTCCAGCTCTTCAGATCACCAGAACATCATGATTACACCAATGCTTCAATCCTGCATATATGTACTTAAGTTTATCTAAGCTCTGTAAACGAACTAGGGAGGTTGGTCCTCCAACCTTGTTTGTCAGTGTTACTCAAAACACCAGAGTTAGGGGGGAAAATCACACACCAAAACATTTGACATTTATGTGAACACTGGGGTCCAGAATTGCTACCCTTGTGGCAAAATTTGAAACCATTATTATTACACCCATAAAATTATTAACCATCTTACAAACAATAACTCTGAGCACCTTTCAAACTCCACCCGTCTAACACCCGTGGACATATTTACAAAGTCAGAAAACAGCACAGCTCCCATGACTTTCGGAAACATTTTTTCACGCTGAGAGTTGCTGAAGCATGGAACAAACTGCCGGCATCAGTTGTTAGTTGTCGGAGCACTGCATCCTTCAAAACTTCCATGCTTCCTGAGATTCGCCAACACTACACCTGATTCTCTTCCCTCCATACACACACAAGCATGTATCTGACTCATACATTGTTTGCTTTCCAGACATTTGTGCATTACTGCATATACTTTATACGCACTTTCTGACAAGTTGTGGTGCACCTGAGCACTGTATACAATAATTTCATCATATATATATTATTATTATTGAGTGAGAGAGCAGCATATGCCATCAAAGTGACACTGGGGTGCAAATATATGAAGCCCAATATACCCCATCATGACTACCCACCTGATAAAAGTATAACCAGGCACATGCATCACAACCATATGTGCATGACATGGTGATCTCATATGAAGATAAACAGTGCATGACCTTGCAGGTGGGGGCCCAGTTAGAATTTTCTTCAGGTTGAGTAGCTCATCTTGCTCAAAAGGTCCCTGTGATATTAAGCAGAATTGCTGCAGCCCATCTTTTATACCAGAATCAAACATGTACAATGATAATAACACCTCAATCAGTTTAGATCAAAAGCCATGAGAGCTAGTGCCTGGTACTGCACCAGGTATTTTTGTTGTTGTTGTTGTCATCATTATTATTATTATTATTATTTTGTTCATCATGTGCAAGTGTGTGTATGTATTCATAATTATATTTGGATCTTTTCGGTTTGAACGGCAGTTTTTTAACATAATTTCCACGTGACTAAACACTTTTAAACTTTGTATACTGGTAGAATGTGTTTATAAAACATCTTTTTCTCTTGGCTTTATTGAGAAAATTCTATAATTTGTAAGATATTTGTTGTTGTTTTTTTCTTCAATTTCTGCAATTTCAACCAATCAATGACGTCTATTGAGGTGAAAACATTCTGTGCTGTATGAATATGTCCCTCGTTTAAGAAACAGATTGGGTTTATTTACATTTCTTAAGAAAAAAGGATACCCTTCCCCCTAACCCTAAAACAGATTGAAATGCAATAGATCGATACTAGGGTCATAATTATGGGTGACAATTTCATGTGACACCGCTAGAAAAAACTGCCATTCAAACCGGAAAGATCCTTATATTTTATTTTATACAATTTAAGAAAAATTGAAACTTGTTATTTTAACAATTCTGGAGTGTATTGAATTTACTTTGTGCATGACCTTTGACCCACCCTGTACATGAGGAGTTATCTCCCATTAGATTTGCTACTAACAACAAAACTATTGATTTCCTTTGATTCCATATCTGGATATATTTAGATTTGTTGGAATTCGCATCATCAGTTTGGAACCCCTATCTTGCTCAGAACATTGACCTCCTGGAATCTGTTCAGAGACGTGCCACCAAACGCATACCCTCCATCAGACACCTACCATACTCTGAGCGCCTTGTTTCCCTGGGCATGGATCCACTGAAGCTCTGGCGACGGACTTGGTAAACGCCCACAAAGTTGTCAACCACCTCACCAACAACAACACTGAACACCTTTTTGATCTCCATGTGTCCAACACACGTGGACATGCCTACAAAGTCAGAAAACAACACAGCTCCCATGACTTTCGGAAACATTTTTTCATGCTCAGAGTTGCTGAAGCATGGAATAAACTGCCTGCGTCAGTTGTTGACTGCCATGACACTGCATCCTTTAAGGCCCTCATGCTTTCCGAAATCCGTCGAAACTACACCTGATTATATATGCACTTTAGATGAGTTGTAGTGCACCTGAGCACTGTACACAATGTTTATTATTATTATTATTATTATTCTTTCTCCTATTTAACTATTGAAATTGTATCCAATTTATTTCCCAGTTGGACATATCTACCATGTAGATGGCTTCTTTGGGCTTTACAAAGGATTGGTTCCAAAGGTGTTGGCTGGAGCTGCTGGAAGTATTATCCAAAATAAAATCCTTTTGGTAAGTTTTTATCAGTGTTTTTATTATTATTATTATTAAAGTAACATGCTGATAAAAGACGGCGAGCTGGCAGAATCGTTAGCACGCCGAGTGAAATGCTTAGCAGTATTTTCGTCAGCCGCTATGTTCTGAGTTCAAATTCCGCAGAGGTCGACTTTACCTTTCATCCTTTCTGAGTTCAAATTCTGCCAAGGTCAACTTTACCTTGCATCCTTTTGGGGTTGATAAAAGTAAGTACCAGTTGAACACTGGAGTCAGTATAATCAACTGACCCCTTGCCCCTAACTTGCTGGCCTTGTGCCAAAATTTGAAATCATCATCATCATTATTATTATTAATATTGTTGTTGTTGTTGAGTGAGAGAGCAGTGCATGCCATCAAAGTGACACTGGGGTAAAATATACGAAGCCCAGTATACCCATCATGACTACCCGTCTGATAAGGGTACACCAGGCACATGCATCACAACCATATGTGCGCGACATGGTGATTTCATATCAAGATAAACAGCACATGACCTTGCAGGTGGGGCCCAGTTAGAATTTTCTTCTGGTCAGGTAATCCATCCTGCTCAAAAGGTCCCTGAATAAGGGTTGTTTAAGGATGTTGAATGAAACACCCATGTTTCCAGAGGTAAATCATTCAAACCCCAAAGAATCCCTCTCAACACATGGCTATGATGCTCCCCCACTACTTCTTCTCGTGATCAGAGATGCACATATCGTCAGCCACTAAGGGACATGCTCAACTGGTTAAGGTCAAACAACTGACAAGCAAATCTGTGGTATTGAGCAGAATATTTGCTGTAGCCCATCTTTTATACCAAGACTATTATTATTATTATTATTATATTACCTATTTCCACAACTACATTCACACATGATACCACTAACTGGGTACTACTTCTCCACATTATATGTCTAACCATTCTCTCTGTTCTGTATCTATTTACAGCCATTATATATATATAAACTTCTCAACAAAGTCACCATTTAAACATTAAGCTACCATATCAACCCTGGAACTTCAATGACATTGCCAATATGCTAGAAATAGCAGCTAAATTACACTCATCCTTCTCTCTTTCTCTCTCTCTCTCTCTCTCTCTCTCAGTAGTAACCCCTAGCTATGTACCTCTATCTCTTTGTGTTGCACAGTCCCTAAAGACGGATGAGGATACTGATGTGAACGGTGATGAATCTGATGAAGAGATTTTGGCTGACCCAAACCAGGAAGATGATGCTGATGTTGTTATTACATTGAAGAAATTATCAAAAATTGTAAGTTGTCCCTAACTTTTTTATATCGGAGTGGGTATGACTAGCAGGAGGGATTCACTTAAACCTTTAACATTCAGATTTCTCTGTCAGATGTAATGCCAGATGTGGTTTAACCCTTTTGTTACCGTATTTATTTTGAGATGTGGAGGTGCAATGGCCCAGTGGTTAGGGCAGCTGACTCGCGGTCGTAGGATCGCGATTTCGATTCCCAGACCAGGCGTTCTGTTTATTGAGCGAAAACACCTAAAGCTCCACGAGGCTCCACGAGATCCCTGTGGCACACCAGATGTCATCTCATAGGGTGAAGAGTGTTGTCCTAGAACTGTGACAACTTCTTTTAAGGGTTGATAAAATAATGTATCAGTTGCGTACTGGGGTCAATGTAATCGACTTTACCAGATACAGCTGTGCATTGTTAACCAGCTAGAGGAGATGTCCTCTTGAGATTAAAAAATTGCAGTATAGTCTGCTTGAATGGACAGCCATGTTAAAGTGTCTACAAATATTACTTGTCAGTACATCTACTTCATTGATCTCCTAGAGAGATTTAAGAACTAACATTTTTGCTTTTTATACACACACACACATACACATATATATATATATATATATACGTGTGTGTGTGTGTGTGGAGGTGCAATGGCCAAGTGGTTAAGGCAGTGGACTTGAATTTGTAGGATCACAGTTTCGATTCCCAGACCAGGTGTTGTGAGTGTTTATTGAGCGAAAACACCTAAAGCTCCACGAGGCTCCGGCAGGGGATGGTGGTGATCCCTGCTGTACTCTTTCGCCACAACTTTCTCTCACTCTTACTTCCTGTTTCTGTTGTACCTGTATTTCAAAGGGCCGGCCTTGTCACTCTCTGTGTCACGCTGAATATCCCCGAGAACTACGTTAAGGGTACACGTGTCTGTGGAGTGCTCAGCCACTTACACGTTAATTTCACGAGCAGGCTGTTCCGTTGATTGGATCAGCCAGAACCCTCATCGTCGTAACCGACGGAG
This sequence comes from Octopus sinensis, assembly GCF_006345805.1. Classification (NCBI taxonomy): domain Eukaryota; kingdom Metazoa; phylum Mollusca; class Cephalopoda; order Octopoda; family Octopodidae; genus Octopus; species Octopus sinensis. The sequence continues at coordinate 13,879,320 of NC_043020.1, forward strand.
TGCTTCCATATTTTGAGATGCTCTGTGTTTCTTTCAATTAATTTTAAAATAACAAAGAATTTAGTAAAATAATTTAGTTACCATTATGCTAGGGTTAAGAGCATAAATCGTGACTAAAGTTTGATGGAAGAATTTAATTCAAAATTTATGAAAACGGAACATTTGTACTACAGAGCCAGAGGCGGTTTCAGCGGGTTGGTATCGAAAGGGTTAAATGCTTCAAAGTTAAACACACACACACACACTCTTTTACATAAATATATACATTCAGGTACATATTTCAACACACCTACACTTACATCTAAGTACAGATGTGCCTAAACACATACACACACACACACAAAACTGAAGCTAAATCGCTCACCAATGTCTTATAAACAGACACATTGGTCAGTATAGTCTCTGATATACAAATATTGGGTTGTCCAGAAAGTCCGTGCCGATTTATAAAGGAAAAAAAAAGTTCAATAAATACTTGCCATTACGTTTTTAATCAACCAAATATGAACCATTTTGTTGCACAATGCGTCTCCATCTTTCCTTTAACTTGAAAATACACTCTTCCCAGAATTGAGGTGGTTCTATGGCAAAGAATTCATCAAGGTACCTTTTTTACGTCATCCAAGGAATTGAAATTTTTACCATTAAGACTATTCTGCAGAGACCTGAATAAGTGGAAATCCAAAGGAGCAATATCTGGTGAATATGGAGGGTGGAGTAACACATCCCAGCCGAGCTGCAGCAATTTTTGTCTGGTTCCCAAAGCATGAAGTGCCGAAAATGAACTTTCTTATCTTCCATTTTAAAGGGTTACAGAATTAACACAGGTTATAGGAACATAAATCTTCTTCTACAAAAAGATAGCTTAAACTATGCTCTAAATGGGGGTGTAGTCAAATCCTATTTTATGGACTCGACCATGTTCTAAAATAAGTCGAAAGGTAAGCTACTATAAATCGGCATGAACTTTCCGGACAACCCAATAGATCGAATGGCCATTTCTGGAGCATCTTTGATCATATGTCTGTTCAGTCAGGACTGGTCTGACTCTGGCAAATACCAGTAAAATATACAGTAACCATGAGGCAGACAGTTACACAATCACCTTGAAATACCAGATCTTCAGAAGAAAATAATAATTTAATCCAGGGTTCTCAACCATTTTTTACCTATGGATCCCTTAGAATCTTATTTTATTCTGGTGGACCCCCCCATTGTCATTCAATGTTTAAAAACTAGTTTTATAGAAATTTCTTTCAAAATTCCTATTTTGTACGTTTAAATATTTGTTGTGCAAGATTTTTTATGTGAAGTCGTGTGTTGAAACAGATATTGTTATATTTCGGAATGGTCATATTGCCAGTTTAGCCAATAAAACAAAGGACCACTGATGCGGTCACAGGAGTGTGACGAAAGAACTCTGGCCGAAATAAATATCACTGAAGCAAAATAACATCAAATATATAGTGCGTGTGTTTTTATTGGCTAAACTGGCAATATGACCATTCTGAAATATAACAATATTCCTATTTTGTCTTTCACACATTAACTTGTGTAGTTTGGTTTATGTAAGATGTTAGAGAAAGAAACCTTCCTGTTTCTTGCAATATATACCTATACATCTAAAGCAAAATTTTTTCAGGAGCCCTTAAAATATTACTGTGGACCTAATGTACTATTTTGAGTGTCTGGACCCCAAAAATCTTTTACGGACCCCAGTTGCAAACCACTGATTTAACCCATTATTTACCAACCCCTGTTGGTAGACGGTGCTAAATGAAACTTGTTCCTGGCATATATTTGAGTATTGTGACTCAACAATGCATAAAACTGAACATAGCACCAACTCCAGGAAGTGTTTTGTAAGAACTGACCAAGCCAATGAGGGAGCCTCTATTCAGTTGTCCCACTTGATTTGCTAGAAATAACAGCTAAATTTCCTTCAAACTACACTCCAGTTTCTTAAAAAGAAAAAAAGGACACAAATGAATAATGTAACCCAGAGTACTTTGTTGCTGAAAATAAGCAGGGATGGTCATGACCTGGCTACCTTTGATCATGGGTCTGTTCAATCAAGATTGACCTGGGGTTAAACAGCAACAAACACAGACTGTTAAGTACTTGATTCCTTCGTATTATTAAATGTGACACTCATCTGTAACTATCACATGAAGTCAAGACAAGGAAACACAAACATACATATACTCAGACACTTAAACATATATACGTATATATCATCATCATCGTCCTTTAACCCTTTCGTTACTATATTTATTTTGAGATGCTCTGTGTTTCTTTCAATAACTTTAAATATAACAAAGAATTTAGTAAAATAACATAGTTACCATTCAGCTAGTGTTAGGAATATAAATTGTGACTAAGGTTTGGTGGAAGATTTTAATTCAGAACTTTTGGAAACAAGACATTTGTACTACAGAGCCAGAGGTGGTTTCAGGTGGGTTGGTATCAAAATGGTTAAGACAGGAAGAACTAGCAGTGGCCCAAGGTGTCTTGATACTTATGTATCATTCATTTTTACATCTGTTTTAACACTTTTGTTACCATGTTTCTGTTTAGAGACTCTGTGTTTCTTTCAATTACATGAAATATAACAAAGAATTTAGTAAAATAACTTAGTTACCATTCAGCTAGTGTTAGGAATATAAATTGTAACTAAGGTTTGGTGGAAGATTTAAATTCAGAACTTATGAAAATAAGACATTTGTACTCAGAGCCAGAGCTGGTTTCAGCAGGGTTTTAACAAAAGGGTCAATTTAATCACACTGCTTAACCCTTTCGTTACTGTATTTATTTTGCGATGCTCTGTGTTTCTTTCAATAACTTTAAATGTAACAAAGAATTTAGTAAAATAACATAGTTACCATTCAGCTAGGGTTAGGAACATAAACTGTGACTAAGGTTTGGTGGAAGATTTTAATTCAAAACTTATGAAAACAAGACATTTGTACTCAGAGCCAGAGCTGGTTTCAGCCGGGTTGGTCACGAAAGGGTTAATGTCTGTTTTCCATGCTGGCATGGGTTGGACAGCTTAACTGGAGCTGGCAAACTTGAGAGCTGCACCAGCTTCCAGTCTGTTTTGGATTAGTTTCTACGGCTGGATGCCCTTCCTAGTGCCAACCACTTTACGGTATGCGCTAGGTGCTTTTAATGCGGCACTGCACAAGTGTTAACACGTGGCACTGGCACAAGTGCTTTTTGTGTGACACTGGCCCAGGACTCTTCCAGGCCAATCAGCCTCACCAAGGAGAGCAACAATAACACATCTACCGTCTAGAACAAGTCTTCTTGGGGCCATTCATCCTCATATGACAGCAGACTTCTTTTGGATTCCACCTGCCAAATCCACTTACAAGGCATTGGTTGGCCCAGAGTTATAGCAGAAGACACATGCCCAAAGTGCCATGCAGTGGGATTGAACCCAGAACCATGTGGTTTGTGTTCCAATCCTACAAAAACTTGCTTTCAAAATTTGTTTTGCATTGTATATATGTTGACCAATTACTTCCCCCGCCCATGCTATGACCACCGCCACTAAATATTGCCTATTTTGGCTAATTCTTTTTTTACTAGTCTCACTCTTGAGGCCAATCATCCTCATATGACAGCAGACTTCTTTTGGATTCCACCTGCCAAATTCCCTTACAAGGCATTGGTTGGTCGGTTGGCCCAGGGTTATAGTAGAAGACACTTGCCCAAGGTACCATGCAGTGGGATTGAGCCCAGAACCATGTGGTTTGTGTTTCAATCCTACAAAAACTTGCTTTCAAAATTTGTTTTGCATCGTAGATGTTGACCAATTATTCTAAACCCCCCCCCCCCATGCTATGACCACCACCACTAAATATTGCCTATTTTGGCCAATTCTTTTTTACTAGTCTTGCTCTAAATTCTTCCTCTCTAGTCTTTCACCTGTTTGTTTCCTCATATTCAACACAGAATTATGTCTTTTTGGATGTCAATGTGTTATATTTCCTTTTCTTCTCTCTCCCTCCTCAGATCTCCAAGCAGTTAGTGGCCAGGTCTGTTGCTATAATTGCTACACACCCACTTCAAGGTAAACATTCTCTTATTTTCATCACAAAACGTATTTGTCTGTGCAGATCTTCATTTCAAGAAACTCTGCAAAATTTGGAATCAAATATTGATTTCAACATCATCATCATCACCATCATCACAACAACCACCACCATCATCACAACCACCACCACCATCATCACAACCACCACCATCATTACTACCACTGCCATCATCATTTAATGTCCATTTTTCCATTCTTGCATGGGTCAGATGGAATTCATTGTGGCGGATTTCTCTATGGCCAGATGCCCTTCCTGTTGCCAGTCACTAATATAATAATTACTAAAAGTAACTTGTACTATTCCTTATTATCTAATATTTGTAAACTTCCAAGAATTGATCATTTGGTTCCATCCCCTTAAAAGCTTACATAGCACCCTCATTGGAATATTGTCCACATATCTACAGTGGTTCTGTTGGTGGCATGTAAGAGGACCATCTGAACGTGGCCGTTGCCAGCGCCGCTCTGACTGGCCTCCGTGCCGGTGACACGTAAAAAGCACCATCCGATCGTGTCTGTTGCCAGCCTCATCTGGCACCTGTGCCGGTGGTACGTAAAAAGCACCATCCGATCGTGTCTGTTGCCAGCCTCATCTGGCACTTGTGCCGGTGGTACATAAAAAGCACCATCCGATCGTGTCTGTTGCCAGCCTCATCTGGCACCTGTGCCGGTGGTACATAAAAAGCGCCATCCGATCGTGTCTGTTGCCAGCCTCATCTGGCACCTGTGCCGGTGGTACATAAAAAGCACCATCCGATCGTGTCTGTTGCCAGCCTCATCTGGCACCTGTGCCGGTGGTACATAAAAAGCACCATCCGATCGTGTCTGTTGCCAGCCTCATCTGGCACCTGTGCCGGTGGTACATAAAAAGCACCATCCAATCGTGTCTGTTGCCAGCCTCATCTGGCACCTGTGCCGGTGGTACATAAAAAGCGCCATCCGATCGTGTCTGTTGCCAGCCTCATCTGGCACCTGTGCCGGTAGTACATAAAAAGCACCATCCGATCGTGTCTGTTGCCAGCCTCATCTGGCACCTGTGCCGGTGGTACATAAAAAGCACCATCCGATCGTGTCTGTTGCCAGCCTCATCTGGCACTTGTGCCGGTGGTACATAAAAAGCACCATCCGATCGTGTCTGTTGCCAGCCTCATCTGGCACTTGTGCCGGTGGTACATAAAAAGCACCATCCGATCGTGTCTGTTGCCAGCCTCATCTGGCACCTGTGCCGGTAGTACATAAAAAGCACCATCCGATCGTGTCTGTTGCCAGCCTCATCTGGCACTTGTGCCGGTGGCACGTAAAAAGCACCATCCGATCGTGTCTGTTGCCAGCCTCATCTGGCACCTGTGCCGGTGGTACATAAAAAGCACCATCCGATCGTGTCTGTTGCCAGCCTCATCTGGCACTTGTGCCGGTGGTACATAAAAAGCACCATCCGATCGTGTCTGTTGCCAGCCTCATCTGGCACTTGTGCCGGTGGTACATAAAAAGCACCATCCGATCGTGTCTGTTGCCAGCCTCATCTGGCACTTGTGCCGGTGGTACATAAAAAGCACCATCCGATCGTGTCTGTTGCCAGCCTCATCTGGCACCTGTGCCGGTGGTACATAAAAAGCACCATCCGATCGTGTCTGTTGCCAGCCTCATCTGGCACCTGTGCCGGTGGTACATAAAAAGCACCATCCGATCGTGTCTGTTGCCAGCCTCATCTGGCACTTGTGCCGGTGGTACATAAAAAGCACCATCCGATCGTGTCTGTTGCCAGCCTCATCTGGCACTGTGCCGGTGGCACGTAAAAAGCACCATCCGATCGTGTCTGTTGCCAGCCTCATCTGGCACCTGTGCCGGTGGTACATAAAAAGCACCATCCGATCGTGTCTGTTGCCAGCCTCATCTGGCACTTGTGCCGGTGGTACATAAAAAGCACCATCCGATCGTGTCTGTTGCCAGCCTCATCTGGCACTTGTGCCGGTGGTACATAAAAAGCACCATCCGATCGTGTCTGTTGCCAGCCTCATCTGGCACCTGTGCCGGTGGTACATAAAAAGCACCATCCGATCGTGTCTGTTGCCAGCCTCATCTGGCACCTGTGCCGGTGGTACATAAAAAGCACCATCCGATCGTGTCTGTTGCCAGCCTCATCTGGCACTTGTGCCGGTGGTACATAAAAAGCACCATCCGATCGTGTCTGTTGCCAGCCTCATCTGGCACTTGTGCCGGTGGTACATAAAAAGCACCATCCGATCGTGTCCGTTGCCAGCCTCATCTGGCACTTGTGCCGGTGGTACATAAAAAGCACCATCCGATCGTGTCTGTTGCCAGCCTCATCTGGCACTGTGCCGGTGGCACGTAAAAAGCACCATCCGATCGTGTCTGTTGCCAGCCTCATCTGGCACCTGTGCCGGTGGTACATAAAAAGCACCATCCGATCGTGTCTGTTGCCAGCCTCATCTGGCACTTGTGCCGGTGGCACGTAAAAAGCACCATCCGATCGTGTCTGTTGCCAGCCTCATCTGGCACCTGTGCCGGTGGTACATAAAAAGCACCATCCGATCGTGTCTGTTGCCAGCCTCATCTGGCACTTGTGCCGGTGGCACGTAAAAAGCACCATCCGATCGTGTCTGTTGCCAGCCTCATCTGGCACCTGTGCCGGTGGTACATAAAAAGCACCATCCGATCGTGTCTGTTGCCAGCCTCATCTGGCACTTGTGCCAGTGACACGTAAAAAGCACCATCCGATCGTGTCTGTTGCCAGCCTCATCTGGCACTTGTGCCGGTGGCACGTAAAAAGCACCCACTACACTCACGGAGTGGTTGGTGTTAGGAAGGGCATCCAGCTGTAGAAACACTGCCAGATCAGACTGGGCCTGGTGCAGCCTTCTGGCTTCCCAGACTCCAGTTGAACCGTCCAACCCATGCCAGCATGGAAAGCAGACGTTAAATGATGATGATATATACACAAACATCTGAAACCATAACCGAAAGAAGTTTATTCATTTTATTGGTAAATATTTAGTCACCAACACACACACTACAGCTTGTAACTTGCTCATGTTTGTTTTTGATTTTGTAAGCATGTTCACAAGCGTTCAACATATGAAATTCAAAAAGGTGTCCAAGATTGTTTGTTGTAGTGTCAAGCAGTGATTTCATATGACAGTGTACCTTTACTTTCTCATGTGCTGTCCACATCCTAACCTCACTCCCAAGTGCCTTTATCAGTCTAATCCATGTTGATATCAGCTTCAACTTATGTGTAGGATTTGGATGTGACAAACCATAGAATGCATCGAAGATCACACGACAGTGTTTGTTATGTAGCTTAACCCTTTAGCATTTAAACTGACTATATCTGGCACAAATATTGTATTTGTTTTTTGTTCAAACTGGCAAGATTTGGCCTCTTACACCTACCCTACAATGTCATTCTAAAATTAAACAACCACATCTTCAAAATCTGAAAGCTATGATATAATGCAGGATTAATTCGAAACTGTGAATAAATAAGCTTTAAATTTGACAGAACAATCTGAATGCTAAAGGGTTTATAATAATAATAATGAAATTATTGTATACAGTGCTCAGGTGCACCACAACTTGGCAAAAGTGCGTATAAAGTATATGCAGTAATGTACAAATGTCTGGAAAGTGAACAGTGTATGAGTCAGATACATGCTTGCATGTGTATGGAAGAGAGAAAACCAGGTGTAGTGTTGGCAAATCTCAGGAAGCATGGAAGTTTTGAAGGATGCAGTGCTCCGACAACTAACAACTGATGCCGGCAGTTTGTTCCATGCTTCAGCAACTCTTAGCGTGAAAAAATGTTTCCTAAAGTCTTGGGAGCTGTGCTGTTTTAAAGAATATTCAGGACCCTTGAAGAAATCACACTAAATGTAATCCTTTGATAGAAGGAACTGGCACCTGCTGCGATGACTAATCCAATAATACTCAAAGAACTTTGTCATTTTGGTGATTAATTCCCCTCCCAAAATCTTGTTTATTTTTACCAAAAACAACATGAAAATATTTTAACTCTTTTTCTTTTCCAATTCTAGTGATAATGGCTAGAAACATGGCTCAGTTTGTTGGCAGAGAAAAAGAATACAGGTAAGAGATGTAAATGGTAAATGTTTGTTGTTGGTGGTTGTGGCAGTGTTACTGCTTCTGCATCTAGATCATTGCCTCTTTGTTCTGAGTTCAACTCTAGTTGTCGTCGTCGTCTTCTTCTTCTTCTTCTTCTTCTTTTCTTCTTCTTCTCCTTTCTTCTTCTTCTTCTCCTTCTCTCTTCTCCTCCTTTCTTCTTCTCCTCTATTCTTCTTCTTCTTTTTCTTCTTCTTTTTCTCCTTCTCCTCCTCTCTTCTTCTCCTTCTCCTTTCTTCTTCTCCTTCTCTATTCTTCTTCTTCTTCCAATCAGGACTCACACCATCAGCCACAAAGAATAATCCCTAATTCGAGCCTACTCTAAGCTACTAAGAATGAATGCGGCAACTTGAAGATCCACCCACCACACGCGATAGACTGGTGGTTGCACGGGCGCGAAAGCTACATTGTTATCCTCATTCCGTAAATGGTGGCTTTTAACGGGTGGAGAGCTGAACCATCCTGGGGTACAGAGGATTCGCAATCTAGACTAGGGTCTGAAAGTTTACCACACCATAGTGGGTTACACCATGGTTCCTCTGCTTTGTGAAAGAAGTAGGCAGAAAGAGTGAGAGAAAGTTGTGGTGAAAGAGTACAGCAGGGTTCACCACCCCTCCCTGCCAGAGTCTCATGGAACTTAGGTGTCTTTGCTCAATAAACACTCACAATGCCCAGTCTGGGAATTGAAACCACGTTCTTATGACCGCGAGTCCACTGCCCTAACCACTGGGCCATTGCGCCTCCACCCTAGTGGAAGCCATCTGCTCGCGATACTAGAGGGCACACACTCTCCTACCCTGATGTAATCTCCAGGGATACAGGCATCCAGCAACAGGACCTCCGTAATGCTATGATGGACCGTGAAGTCTAGCGTAACACAGTAAATTCCATTGCCTCGACCACGGTCGAACAATGATGACGACAAGTTGTTGTTGTCATCATTATCATTCACCTTTACACACTCAATAAAATAAATACCATTAAAATACTGAATACTGAATACTCAATATTCAATATATGCAGGTCTGGCTGTGTGATAAAAAGCTTGCTTCCCAACCACATTTACATTCTGTCTTTACATTCTGAGTTCAAATTCCACCGAGGTTGACTTTGACTTTCATCCTTTCGGGATTGATAAATTAAGTATTAATGAAACACTGGGGTCGATGAAATCAACTAACCCTCTTCCCAAATTTCAGGCCTTGCGCCCTATAGTGGAAAGGATTATAATTATTAATTTCACTGTTCTGTTTCGTAATTAATTGGCCTGTTCTTTTTTTTTTTAACAAATATTAATACTTGCTTTACCCCAATACCTATATCTAACCCTGTACCTGTTTGATTTTTCAGTGGAATAATATCTGCAGCAATGGAGATCATAAAAGTTGACGGCCCTTCAGGTTTCTTTGGGTAAGTAATTGCCATAAATCCTCGAGTATAGTCCGCCCTTGAGTATAATACACAGGGGATTTTTAGGGGGCTGTTCCACTGAAAAACCTAAACCTTGTGTATAATAACGTCCTTTATTATTATTGTATACCTATCTATATACCGTAAATCCTCGAGTATAGTCCGCCCTTGGGTATAATATGCAGGGGATTTTTAGGAGGCTGTTCAACTTCTCTAACTTGAGTCAAGGAGGTCTATATAACGTGCTTGGTTTGTAAAAATGTATGCAGTAACATCCTTTATTATTATTGTATACCTATCTATATACCGTAAATCCTCAAGTATAGTCCGCCCTTGGGTATAATACGCAGGGGATTTTTAGGGGGCTGTTCAACTTCTCTAACTTGAGTCAAGGAGGTCTATATAACGTGCTTGGTTTGTAAAAATGTATGCAGTAACGTCCTTTATTATTATTGTATACCTATCTATATACCGTAAATCCTCGAGTATAGTCCGCCCTTGGGTATAATATGCAGGGGATTTTTAGGGGGCTGTTCAACTGAAAAACCTAAACCTTGTGTATAATACGCACCCCTTCTCTAACTTGAGTCAAGGAGGTCTACATAACGTGCTTGGTTTGTAAAAATGTATGCAGTAACGTCCTTTATTATTATTGTATACCTATCTATATACCGTAAATCCTCGAGTATAGTCCGCCCTTGAGTATAATATGCAGGGGATTTTTAGGGGGCTGTTCCACTGAAAAACCTAAACCTTGTGTATAATACGCACCCCTTCTCTAACTTGAGTCAAGGAGATCTATATAACGTGCTTGGTTTGTAAAAATGTATATGGTAACGTCCTTTATTATTATTGTATATATAACATTATTGGCGTTAGGAAGGGCATCCAGCTGTAGAAACATTGCCAGATAAGACTGGAGCCTGGTGCAGCCTTCTGGCTTCCCAGATCCCCGGTCGAACCGTCCAACCCATGCTAGCATGGAGAACGGACGTTAAACGATGATGAGGATGATGAACATAATGCAAATGTGTAGCTTTTTTGTGCATTTTGTTTGCAGAAAGTAAAGAAATAACAGTAATAATAGTAATAACGTTTAATAAACGTTGCTTATTGCAAGTCATGGATGATTCTTTTATGACTTCATTGCTTTCAGGCTTAGCTTAAGGTATTTTCGCACCTGACATCACAAAATGCATCTGAATAAACATTGCTGGACAGCAAATAGAGACTCGGACATTGCTTAGAAAATAATTTTCATTTTTAACCTCGTATGTAGTACGCACTAGGGATTTTGACCTTGAAATTTTGGGGAAAAAAATGCAGATTATACTCGAGAATTTACGGTATTGCTCTTTACTCTGACATTTCCTGGAAAATCTATTCCAGAATTGAACCTAGAAATTCCACTAATTAACTTTGTTTTTACTCCACATTTTTCAGTGGCCTTGTACCACGACTGCTAGGAGATTCAATCAACCTGGCATCAACTAGTATCCTCACATACATCCTCAACAAATATATCATCCAAGACAAGGTGAGTCTCATTAAAGAGAGGTTAATTAAAATACTTGAATGTTCTTAGCAAGTTTTATTATGGGTATATTTGTTGTTTTTTAAGCCATCTGATTTCAAGGGTGAGGAGGGATTTTTGTAATTATTTGGTAATTATTTGACTACCAGTTCCAGTCAATGCACCATGGCCATGCTGCGACATCACTATCATGTTCTACACATTTTTATTTATTTTCACTAATTTTTGTAAATATAATAATTAAAATTTAATGACGCAACTAATGGGAATTTTATATTCAGAATCTCACTTTAAAAAAAATTGTATTTTAAAAACCAGGTTTTAATTTTTCTGACATAATCATATTTTATGACAAATAGCAGCATCTGCAGCATCATTTTAACATCCATTGTTCATGCTGGCATGGATTGGACAGTTTGATCAGAGGTGGCAAGCTGGGGAGCTGCACCACCAGACTCCAGTCTGATTTGGCATGGTTTCTTATTTCTTTATTGTCCACAAGGGGCTAAACATAGAGGGGACAAACAAGGACAGACAAAGGGATTAAGTCGATTACATCGACCCCAGTGCTTAACTGGTACTTAATTTATCGACCCCGAAAAGATGAAAGGCAAAGTCGACCTCAGTGGAATTTGAACTCCGAACGTAACAGCAGACAAAATACCACTAAGCATTTCGCCCGGCATGCTAACGTTTCTGCCAACTCACTGCCTTTCTACAGCTGGATGTCCTTCCTAATGCCAACCACTTTACAGAGTGTACTGGATGCTTTTACATGGCGCTGCAGAAGCACTTTTAAGTGGATCAGCACAAGTGCTTTTACGTGGTACCACCACGAGTGCTTTGCACCATCGGAGGGACTGATCTTAATATTTCTGCTGCAGAGTACAGGTCTTCTTGAGTACAGCAAGGTGTCAGGCATCTCGGTCCTTTGTCATCTTGCCTGAAAGGCTCAGCATCCTGAGGTTGCTCTTCAGCAAGAATAATTAATTAAAGCAGTGAAATTGAATTGCTTATAGGTACAGGTGTGGTTGTGTGGTTAAGAAGTTTGCTCTGCAATCACCTGAGTTGCGTACTGGGGTCAATCTAATCGATTGATCCCCTACCCCAAAATTTCAGGCCTTATGCCTAGCATAGAAAAGATTATTATTATTATTATTATTATTATTATTATGGCACGTCCCAATGCTGGTGGTACGTAAAAAGCACCATCCGACTGTGGCCATTTGCCAGCCCCGTCTGGCACCTGTGCTGGTGGCATGTAAAAAGCACCCACTACACTCATGGAGTGGTTGGCGTTAGGAAGGGCATCCAGCCGTAGAAACACTGCCAGATCAGATTGGGCCTGGTGCAGCCTTCTGGCCTCCCAGACCCCAGTTGAACCGTCCAACCCATGCTAGCATGGAAAGTGAACGTGAAATGATGATGATGATGATAAGGTGATGAGCTGGCAGAATCATTAGCATGCCAGGTCAAATGCTTAGTGGCATTTCAGCCATCTTTGTGTTCTGAGTTCAAATCCCGCCAGGTTTGAATTTGCCTTTCATCCTTTCGGGTCCAATTGGCTGCTGGAGTTGATGTCATTGTTTATCCCCTTCTCCCAAATTTCTGGCCTTGTGCCTATAATAGAAAGAATTGTCGATCCTACTACACGAGGTAATGTCTAACAGAAAATATTCTACTAAATATTCAGGAGTGGCTGTGTGGTAAAGAGCTTGCTAACCAACCACATGGTTCCGGGTTCAGTCCCACTTCGTGGCATCTTGGGCAAGTGTCTTCTGCTATAGCCCCGGGCCGACCAATGCCTTGTGAGTGGATTTGGTAGACGGAAACTGAAAGAAGCCTGTCGTATATATGTATATATATGTATATGTGTGTGTCTGTGTTTGTCCCCCTAGCATTGCTTGACAACCGATGCTGGTGTATTTACGTCCCCGTTACTTAGCGGTTCGGCAAAAGAGACCGATAGAATAAGTACTGGGCTTACAAAGAATAAGTCCCTGGGTCGATTTGCTCGACTAAAGGTGGTGCTCCAGCATGGCCGCAGTCAAATGACTGAAACAAGTAAAAGAGTAAAGAGCTGTTACTGTATCATTAAATGTTATGCCTGATCTCAGGAAGACTTCATTGTTAACTTCAATATTTTTTGTCTCTTTCCAGAAAGTGTCTGTATATACTGCTGCTTTTGTTGGCGTAAGTATCATTTCTTGTGCTTTTAGCAAGAAGCCTGGTTGGTTTTTTGGGGGGTTTTTTCCCTTTTTTCATTCTACCTCTCTCTTTATCTCTCTACTTCTTTTTTGCTTATTATCTCATTCTTTTTTGCATAAATACTCCCTTACATAACCAATTACACTGTAATAAAATTTTGATTTTTTTTTTCTTTTGTCTTTGATCAGTAAGTGTTATAAGGTTGTCCCAAAAGTTCGTAGAAAGTCTTGGAAAATAATGGTCTTTATTTTGAGGAATAATTTTTGTTGTTTTTGTTAAAAATTCAATTTTCGCAAGTGTTTACAAACTTTTGGGACAACCTGATATTTCATATTTACTTCAATACCAATTACACTGCGTAACAACATTTATATTTTTTTGTTTTTGGTTAGTAAGGTATTATTTCTTATTTGGTCCTATCTAGAAATCAAAGGAAATCACTACTATACCCTTCAAATTTTGCTTTTGTAACCTGGACACCAATGTTTTGAAACTGACCTATTTTCCATTACATTTCAGACAGATTCAGCACTGATTTGCTGAAGCAGAAATATCATTATAGCAAATAATAGCTCAGTACTATAGATTTGCTTGTCAGTTGCTTGACCTTAACCACTTGAGCACGTCCCTTAATGGCTGGCAATATGTGCACTTCTGATGATGAGCAGGAGTAGTTGGGGAGCCATGTGTTGAGAGGGAGCAAGGTTGTTGCCAGTACCGCCTGATTGGCCCTGTGCCGGTGGCACATAAAAGCCCCCACTACACTCTCGGAGTGGTTGGCGTTAGGAAGGGCATCCGGCTGTAGAAACTCTGCCAGATCAAGATTGAAGCCTGGTGCAACCATCTGGTTCGCCAGCCCTCAGTCATTCATCCAACCCATGCTAGCCTGGAAAGCGGACGTTAAATGATGATGATGATGATAAAGCAAAGCTTGAAGGAAATATTAGCCATTTTTCACAGGTTCTAGGGGTAAGCAAATAAGAAATGATAGTTGCTACCCAAGGACAAAAATCATGTTAGACAGGGTTATAGGAGTGGAGTTATTGATGTGTGTTTACTTCACAACCTCACCTGCATGGTACCTTGTACATGTGTCTTCTATAACAATCAACCAAAGCATGTTTATGATATTCAATAAATGGAAACTGTGTGGAAGCCTGTCAAAGGAATCATTCTTGTTTTTGGGTGGTGGACCTAATGTTTCACCCTGTTTAACACCCGCATCACCTTGTTCTTTGGTGCCCTCAGCAGGTTCCACTCTTGTTGACTCAACTTAGGGGTAAGGATTATTTACTGTCTCCAATCTCAGAGGTTGTGGAATCAGGGATGCTGACCTTCAACTTGATAAAAGCCCTTCAACTTGATAAAAGCCCCTCAACTTGATAAAAGCCCCTCCTACTTATCATCGTCCTCCAGGCCATAGGAGAGGAATTCAAGACTTGAGGACCATGGGGGGGAACTACTATATGCTGATGATATTGTCCCCATAGCAGAATCTGTAGCAGAATTAGAAAAGAAATTCCAGATGTGGGAACAGAACCTGGAATGAAAGAGTCTTAAAGTAAACTTAGCAAACACTAAGGTCCTAAGTAAGTAAGAAATCAGACAGGACCCTTCACTCTTCCAGTAAATGGCCCTACTTGATATGTAGGGGGTAAACAGAGATTCTATTTGGTGTACCCAGTGCCTTGCCACGGACACAATAGTTGGAAGGTTAACAGAGAAAGTAGTGTTTATATGTGAGAAATGTAAAAAAAAAAAAAAGATAAAAACCTAGCGTGATGTCCCCTTTAATAATAATGTTCTTATAAATGAATAAAAAGCAGTAACATTATGTCTCCTTTCAGTAATGGCATTTTTATAAATGAATAACAAAGATGAATTTAATCAAATGTCTTTCCATTTTTACTTTCACTTTCACAAGAGAACTGTTTTTGTTGTTGCAGCTCCTGGTCAACCAGTTGACGTATCCTTTTGGTCTTGTGTCAGTTGTGATGATGGTTAATGGAAGCGGGTAAGTAAATTGTTGTTAGCTAATGATTTTAGGAATCGTTAAGAAATGTTTCATTCATAAATGAACGCAAAACAAAATCCGGATCTTTTCGGTTTGAACGGCAGTTTTTAACATAATTTCTAGGTAACTAAAAAATTTAAAACTTCATATACTGGTAGAATGTGTTTATAAAACATCTTTTTCTCTTGGCTTTATTGAGAAAATTCTATAGTTTGTAAGATATTTGTTGTTTTTTTTTCTTCAATTTCTCAACCAATCAGTGATGTCTATTGAGTTAAAAAAACATTCTGTGCCATATGAATATGTTCCTCGTTTAAGAAACAGATTGGGTTTATTTACATTTGTGAAGAAAAAAAGATACCTTTCCCCACACCTCTAACCCTAACCCTAAAACAGATTGAAATGCAATATATCGATACTATGGGTGACAATTTCATATGATACCACTAGAAAAAACTGCCGTTCAAACCGAAAAGATCCTGGTTTTAATGGAAGAAGCAAGGGCAGCAGCACTCTTGATCCTTTTCAAATGCCTGTGACAGGGAGAAAAGAGTTATTCTGGAACCAAAGATTTGGCCTAAATGCTTACACCAATATTTATTATAATGCATGGAGCTAAGGTAGCATGTCAGCAGAACAGGTAGAATGTAGGATAAAATGCTTTGCAGCATTGACTGTCTTTATGTACTGAGTTCAAAATCTGCCCAAGTCAACCTTGCCTTTCATCTTTTTGAGGAAGATAAAATATCAATGACCTTATAAAAGCTTTTTCCCACCCTTCACCATTAACATTGAAAAGATGGAAATATTACTGAAAATTTGAGTGTTGTAGTTTAGGAAAATTTAACCCTTTAGTATTTAAGATGATTTTGAGGACAATGAACAGTGAAGTTTATTACAAATTTTTAAATAATGAATTTAAAATCAACTCTATTTTCGACCCTCTGCCAATAATTTTTATCATTTTTCTCTCTTTAAAACATTGAATGACTTATTCCAAAGAAATAAACGAAAATAATCCGTTTGTAAATATTTCCTTTTGTAGATTAATTGCTGCAATGCCTCCCAATATGCCATTTTACCGTTCTTGGGTTGATTGCTGGAACCATTTGAGTTCAATTGTAAGTAGCTGCATACATTTCATCTGTAAAAGAAATTCTTCAAAATTTTTTTATCTTTTATTTCTGTAAACATTTTATTTTTCATCTATTTTTGTTTCACTTCCAACAAGTCATTACAAAGATTTCTTGCCTGTTTCCACTGAGAGCAAAATATTGTTAAAGCCTTCTCAACAATTTTAAAACAATTTAAAGAGTTCTATTTTCTTTGAAATTTATCCCAACGCCAGGTCATAGTGCTAGTGCATGCATAGACAGCTGCATGCATGCGCACATACACGCGAGTACTGTCCAAATCTCCAACCAATCACATACAGCTAGCTGGCATTCAATTGGCATATCAAGTTTCAGTCATTTTGATTGGGTTTTGGATAGAAAATTCACAAAAAAGTCACTTCTATTGATTTTTTTAAGGGCTTTGCGGGGTGACTGGGGAAATGTAAAGATGTGCACGACCACCCTTGGACAGTTTTGAATGACCATAGAAAGTGTGAGCCCTCTAACTGAAAAATTGTGGATTTGTATAAAGGATACACACACACACACACAGACAGACATTTTGCCGTTTATATATAGAGAGATGTTATATTTTTATTTAGTTGATTTACTTGGTTCTGCCAATATCAGATTGTTTCTCTGACAGTATTAATGCCTTACATTTCATGTTGTCTCTTTCTCTCTCTCTTTCTCCTCTCCCTATTTTAATTTGGCACTTTAATATTATCCTACAAACTTTTCACAACCATTTCCCCTGGTTTTAAAAATTTCCTAGTCCTTATTGAATACCAGGGCTGTGGCTCAGTGGTTAGAGCATCGAGCTTACAATCGTGAGGCTGTGAGTTCAAATCCTGGACCGGGCTGCGTGTTGTGTTCTTGAGCAAGACACTTTATTTCACGTTGCTCCAGTTCACTCAGCTGTAGAAATGAGTTGCGATGTCACAGGTGCCAAGCTGTATCGGCCCCTTTGCCTTTCCCTTGGATAACACTGGTGGCGTGGAGAGGGGAGGCCGGTATGCATGGGCGACTGCTGCTCTTCCATAAACAACCTTGCCCGAACTTGTGACTGGGAGGGTAACTTTCTAGGTGCAATCCCATGGTCAGTGTCGTGACCGAAGGGGGTCCCGATGTTACTCTCTGTTTACTCTTTTACTTGTTTCAGTCATTTGACTGCAGCCATGCTGGAGCACCGTCTTTAGTCGAGCAAATAGACCCCGGGACTTATTCTTTGTAAGCCCAGTACTTATTCTATCGGTCTCTTTTGCCGAACTGCTAAGTGACGGGGACGTAAACACACCAGCATCGGTTGTCAAGCAGTGCTAGGGGGACAAACACAGACACACATACACTTATATATACATATATACAACAGGCTTCTTTCAGTTTCCGTCTACCAAATCCACTCACAAGGCATTGGTCGGCCCGGGGCTATAGCAGAAGACACTTGCCCAAGATGCCACGCAGTGGGACTGAACCCGGAACCATGTGGTTGGTTAGCAAGCTACTTACCACACAGCCACTCCTGCGCCTTAATTATTCTAATTAATAATTCTTTTTATTTTTTTTTTAATTAATAATAAAAACAACTCCTGCCATCCTCCATCATATTTATCTCCCCTTCTTACTTTTCACAACCATTTCTCCTGGTTTAAAAAATTTCCTAGTCCCTTTTGAAAACCAGGCCTAACATTCTAATTAATAATAAAAACGACTCCTGCCATCCTCCATCGTATTTCTCTCCCCTTAGTTCTCACTGAGACCTAAGTATCTCAATCTTTACCCAAACTCTTCTTTTCAGTCTACACTGTCATTATTGTTACCTGTGTCTGAATAGAATCCAATCTACTTTTTGTGTGTCTCTCACCTGGATATTAACAATAAAGACCAATATCTCTCTCTTCCTTCATCTTCAGCCACTAATGGATATTCTATTATTTCGCCTCATTTTCCATACCCTTTCCTCTCACATGTGAAGGTGCACGGCTTGAGCTTACAATTGTGAGGTTGTGTGTTAGATTCCCATACTAGCTGTGTGTTGTGTTTTTGAGCAAGACCCTTTATTTCAAGTTGCTCCAGTTCACTCAGCTGTAGAAATGAGTTGTGATGCCACTGGTGCCAAGCTGTATCAGCCTTTGCCTTTTCCCTTGGACAACACTGGTGGCATGGAGTTGACCTTTATTCTCTAGAAAAACGCCGCCGCCGTGGTGATCTCATTCTTGCTCACAGCATCATAAGCGGAAAGTGTAACCTCTCGAAAGAGCTGTTCTTCACTCCTGCTCCATAGCATCGGCTGTGGGGTCACTCCGAAAAGCTCTATCTGCAACGATTTCATCTCAATCGAAGGAGAAGGGCTTTCTCCATCCGGGTTGCAGATCCATGGAATAAGCTGCCAGACGAGATAGTGAAGATGCCGACAACCGCTCGGTTCAAAGTCTCTCTTGACCAGAAATGGCCTGAACTCTTTGCATGAACACCCTCCCTGTACATAACTCCATGTGCCCCTACATGGCCTTGCTTTCTGCTTTTTGAGCCAAAAAATTAACTTAACTTAACATGGTCTGCTGCTGGTCATTCACAAACAACCTTGCCCAGACTTGTACTTCAGATATGAGCTAAGTGCAATCCCATGGTCACTCATGACTAAAGGGGGTCTTTACCCTCTCACTATCTTAAACTGTCTTCCTAAGTGTCTTTATCTTTCATTTCACATAGATTCTCCAAATATTGTTGTTCTTTCCACCTCCAATTTGAACCTCTGCCTTTATCATCACTGTCTCTAACCACTGATTTATCAAGGTGACACACTTCATGTCTTCCTACTTTGCAACAGCCATTAGAGCCTTACCCCCCAATCACTTTGGTTTTGCCCAGCAGTTAACTGCTGGAATTCTGCTAATTCTTTACCGGTGAGTGTGTTAAATCATAACAGTTGTTAGTTGTCGGAGCACTGCATCCTTCAAAACTTCCATGCTTCCTGAGATTCGCCAACACTACACTTGATTTTCTCCCCTCCATACACACACAAGCATGTATCTGACTCATACATTGTTCGCTTTCCAGACATTTCTACATTACTGCATGTACTTTATATGCACTTTCTGACAAGTTGTGGTCCACCTGAGCACTGTATACAATAATTTCATTATTATTATTATATAAGGCACCAAAAGAGAGTGACTCTCTCCAGACACAACAGAATTTACTGAATAACTTTGGCAACAAATGTTTCCTGTCTAATTCTATCTCCTAGACAGGGTACTGACACCAGCAACATAAATGCTTCCTCATTCATCACACAACCAAAGCACATTACAAACTTACAACCCAAGTTTAATCAGATAATTCAATATCAATTACACTGCGTAACAACATTTTTATTTTTTAGTCTTTGGTTAGTAAGGTGTTATTTCTTATTTGGTCCTATCTAGAAATCAAAGGAAATCACTACTATTCCCTTCAAACTTTGCTTTTTTGACCTGGACATCAATGTTTTGAAATTGACCTATTTTCCATTACACTTCAGACAGATTCAGCACTGAGTTGCTGAAGCAGAAATATCATTATAGCAAATAATAGCTCAGTACCACAGATTTGCTTGTCAGTTGCTTGACCATAACCACTTGAGGATGTCCCTTAGTGATTGACAATATGTGCATCTCTGAGCAAAAGTTGTGGGAGAGCATCATAGTCATATGTTGAGAGGGATTCTTTGGGGTTTGAATAAATATAACAAAAACAAAGCACAAGTGTGACCATAACCTTGTGGCCTATGCTAGGGGTGTAACCAGTCTACTTGTGCGTGCCTTTTCTTCATTGGACACTAAACTCTGCTTGCAAAGACCAGTTGAGGCCAGTGAAATCGAAGTTGAAATCAAATTCGGTGACTGGCATCCGTTGCTAGTGGAGCGCTAAGAGTACCATACCAGTGAGATCGTTGCCAGAGCAACAAGCTGGCCTTTGTGCCGATGGCACATTAAGCACACCATTTGAGCGTGATCCTTACCGCGTCGCCTTACTAGCACTTGTGCTTGTGGCATGTGAAATATTCGAGCAAGGTCGTCGCCAGTGCCACTGTACTGGCTCCTGTGCAGGTGGCACGTAAAAAGCACCATTTGGGCATGGCCGTTGCCAGTACCACCAAACTGGCCCTCGTGCCGGTGGCACGTAAAAGCACACACTACACTCTCGGAGTGGTTGGCGTTAGGAACGGCATCCAGCTGTAGAAACTCTGCCAGATCAAGATTGAAGCCTGGTGCAGCCATCTGGTTCACCAGTCCTCAGTCAAATCGTCCAACCCATGCCAGCATGGAAAGCGGACCTTAAATGATGATAAAAGTTTGAAGGAAATATTAAGCATTTTTCATAGTTTCTAGGGGTACGTGAACAGGAAATAACAATTGCTATCCAAGGACAAAAGTCATGTTAAATAGTGTTATCAAATAACTAAATTTTTGTTTTCTTATTTCTTTACAGAGCCAGCTGAAGAGAGGTTCTGGTCTGTTATGGCGTGTCTACACACCTCCCAAAGGACTTGAGGGACAGCTTTCTATCGAAGGCAGCTATATTGCCTGAATGGCAAAGAATTTGATTCTTTTTGGGAAAGGAACCTGTGCCTATTTGTCAACCATGCAATAACATTGACTGTTGTAGAATCTGAGAGAAAACGAAATGTTTGTTCCAATTCAAAATATTTTTGGTTTGGAATTTGAAAAAAAAAAAAAAAAAATTACAAAATCTATTCTAAAACTTGTACTTGCTATTTCACAACTCTTTGACTCCAAAAACCAGTATGACACCAACCAAGCATTAGTTTCCAGTTCTAGGTATTCTCTACAACTCTGTAGCACACCAAGGAAAGTTTGTGTTGTCCTCTCCCCCACCCCACCCCGTCCCGTCTTCCGACAAGTTTCCCTACTTGAACATGTTGCAGATTTTGTTTTACCTTTTCTTACTTCATCAAATTTCCCTAAAAAAATAAATAAATTAATTAATTAATTAACTAATTAAAGGAGGATCTGAAGTAATAGAGTGGTTTGAGAGGTTTAAAGTTCTGAAGTCCTGGACCCCATAAATCCAAACTTCACTGTTCGTTTTCCTTTGTCGTGAGTAAACATTATTCTTATAACAACACAATACAAATTTCGAAACGAATAACTTCTTTTTTAAAGTTCAGCAATTGTTCATACAGCATAACACTTCACCAGTTTGACATCCAAATGGCAGAAATATTTCAGTGTTGGAAAAGATAACCAATATTATTATCATTATTATTATTATTATTATTAAGGTGGTAAACTGATAGAATTGTTAGTATGTCAGGCAAAAATGCTTTGCAGAATTTCATCATTCTGTGTTCAAATTTTACCATGGTTAACTTTGCCTTTCATCCTTTCAGGGTCGATAAATTAAGTACCAGTGATACACTGGGGTTGATGTAATTGACTAGTCCCCTCCCCCAAAATTTCAGGTCTTGTGTCTTTAGTAGAAAGGATTATTATTATTATTGTTACTACTACTACTACTACTACTACTACTACTACTACTATTATTAAGGCAATAAGCTGGCAGAATCATTAACATGCCAGGCAAAATTGCTTAGCAGAATATTGTCTATCTGTACATTCTGGGATCAAATTCCACTGAGGTCAACTTTGCTTTTTTCATCCTCTTGGGGTCAATAAAATAAGTACCAGTTGAGCACTGGGGTCAATGTAATTCATTTAGCCCCTTCCCCCCCCCCAAAAAATTACTGGCCTTGTGCCGAAATTTGAAATAATTATTATTTGTATTATTTTGTTGTTAATAAGGCAGCAAGCTGGCAGTATTGTTAGCATGCCGGGTAAAAAGGCTTAGTGGCAGAATGTACAGACATCCATCTGTACATTCTGAGTTCAAATTCCACCAAGGTTAACTTTGCCTTTCATCCACTCCGGGTGTCAATAAAATAAATACCAGTTGAGCACTGGTGTCGATGTATTTTAGCCCCTTTCACAAACTACTGGCCTTGTGCCAAAATTTGAAACTGTTATTATTATTATTAATATTATTATTATTATTATTACTACTACTACTATTGTTTGTCTTTCTGCTCCATAGTTACTTTAGAGATATCTCTTCATTTTGTACCGTTTCTATAAACATCATCAATTGATATTTCATTAAACTTCAGATTGCTTTTTTTTTTATTTTAAACTCGTCTTCTTTGATGTTTTTTTTTAAAAATGTGTCTCAAATTAAAATATCCTAAAAATAAACAGTTTCTGGCAAAATGCAAAACTATAAGTTGGTCATGGAATTCTACTGAAGCAACTTTCTCAGATGTTCGTAAATCTCAGAAAATTTTCAGTTCTATATTTTGAAGAATTACTTTCACTAAAGACCATAACTTTCAGTCCTATAAATCATAACATCAACCATTTCTGTGAAATGTTGTATATTGTCTAACCATATATAACTAAAGACATTTTAAAATTAGGAAATGTTTAAAATTCAGTAAATTCATTATTTTTCCAGCTTTTTTGTTAAATGAGAAAAAAAATGCATGTTTTATAAATATTCCTCTATTTTCCTTTTGTTTCATAGAAATTTATTATTATTATTATCATCATTAAAGTGTAAGGTGATGAGCTGGCAGAATCATTAGCATGCTAGGTGAAATGCCTGGTGGTATTTTATCTGCTGAAGGCGGCGAGCTGGCAGAAACATTAGCACGCCAGGCGAAATGCTTAGCGGTATTTCGTCTGTCGTTACGTTCTGAGTTCAAATTCCGCCGAGGTCGACTTTGCCTTTCATCCTTTCGGGGGTCGATAAATTAAGTACCAGTTATGCACTGGGCTCGATATAATCGACTTAATCCGTTTGTCTGTCCTTGTTTGTCTTCTCTGTGTTTAGCCCCTTGTGGGTAATAAAGAAATAGGTATTTTATCTGCTGAAGGCGGCGAGCTGGCTGAAACGTTAGCACGCCGGGCGAAATGCTTGGCGGTATTTCATCTGTCGTTACGTTCTGAGTTCAAATTCCGGCAAGGTCGACTTTGCCTTTTATCCTTTCGGGGTCGATAAATTAAGTACCAGTTATGCACTGGGGTCGAAATAATCGTCTTAATCCGTTTGTCTGTCCTTGTTTGTCCTCTCTGTGTTTAGCCCCTTGTGGGTAGTAAAAAAATAGGTATTTTATCTGCTGCTACATTCTGAGTTCAAATTCCACTGAGATTGCCTTTGCTTTTCATCTTTCCGGGGTTAAGAAAACTACCAGTGAAACAGTTGGGGTTGATGTAATCAACTGTCCCCTTCTCCCAAATTTCAGGTTCTGTGTCTTATAGTAGAAAGGGTTATTATCATTAAGGTGGCAAACTGGCAGAATCGTTAGCCTGCCAAACAAAATGCTTGGCAGCATTTCTTCTGGTTGTACATTCTGAGTTCAAATTCTGCTGAGGTTGATCTTGACTTTCAGCTTTTCAGTACTAGTTCAGTGCAGAGATCAATTTAATCCACTAGTCTCCTTCCCTGCAAAATTTCAGACCCTGTGTCTATAGTAGAAAAGATTATTATTATCATTATTATTATTATTATTATTTCTTCAGATGATGAGTTTCACATTTTTTAAAGAGAATATAGGTTGCTATTCAGAAATTTGTATTGATGTGAAAAATCTATCACTATTCAAATGTGTATCTTATGTATTCTGTTTCTGCTATGGTGTAATATTAATCTTACTGCCAACTACCATCCTTTCATTTCTTCATGTGGCAACCGTTTCCAACATTCTTTTAAACAACAATAATTTTTAAGACCTCCCCAACCCCCACCTTTTTTTTTTTTTTTTTTTGTAATTTCTGAAACTAATCAAAAATCAAAAACTGGCAAATAAAATTCAAACTTTTTTATATATATATATATATATATATATATATATTTATTTATTTACCTCAAGGATATTTCAGTCTCAACAAAAACCCTAAAAGCATTTCTTGATAATCTTCTTACCTTCATGCCTGTGCTCGTATCCATTTCATGAGAAGATGGAAAAAAACTAATTGACCCTGGATTGACCTGAACCCAAAACTATAAGCACCAAGTTAAGTATTAGCAAGAATCGAACATCTTTTCATCTGTTTTCTTTTACTCTAGAGAAGAAGACTGTTCTATGTGCATTGTAAACCTATCTTCAACATCACAACACTCAATTTTTTCAAGATGTAAGAAACCATTATTATATTTAGAATGCTACACATGAGCTATGTCCCCCTTTGAGGGCAACAGTATGTTTACCAGGAAAAAATTGGGTTTA
Organism: Octopus sinensis; assembly: GCF_006345805.1. Classification (NCBI taxonomy): domain Eukaryota; kingdom Metazoa; phylum Mollusca; class Cephalopoda; order Octopoda; family Octopodidae; genus Octopus; species Octopus sinensis. Next base: position 13,904,127 of record NC_043020.1, read on the forward strand.
CTTGGCAACAATGCTTTAAATCAGTCGCTCTCTACTAACGCTTGAAATTGTTGTTGTTGCTGTTGAAGTGACAAGCTGGCCGAATAGTGTGTTGGACAAAATGCCCAGAGGCATGTCCTCTGAGTTTTTACATTCTGAGTTCAAATACTTACTACCAAATACCACCAAGGTCAACTTTTGCCTTTCATCCTTTCAAGGTTGATAAAATAAGTACCAGTTGAACATTGGGGTCAATGTAATTGACTTAAACCCCTTCCCAGAACTTGCCTTATGCCAAAATTTGAAATCGTTGTTGTTGTTGTAAGGCAGTGAACTGGTAGATTTGTTAGCTTGCTGGGTAAAATGGTTAGTGGCATTTTGTCCATCACTTTGTTTTCTGTTCAAATTCCACTGAGGTTGACTTTACCTTTCATCATTTCAGGGTTGATAAAATAAGTACCGGTTGAACTCTGGGATTAATCTAATTGGCTTTCTTCTCCCCCAAAATTGCTGGCCTTGTGCCAAAATTTGAAACCATTATAATTATTATTACTACTACTACTACTACTCCTACTATTACTACTACTACTACTATCATTATTAAGGCAGCAAGCTGGCAGAATTGCTACCACACTGGACAATGCTTAGCGGTATTTCACCAATCGCTACGTTCTGAGTTCAAATTCTGCCGAGGTCGATTTTGCCTTTCGTCCTTTTGGGGTTGATAAATTAAGTACCAGTGTAACACTGGGGTGAGTGTATTTCACCAGTCCCCTCCCCACAAATTTCAGGCCTTGAGCCTATAGTAGAAAAAAAATTATTAAAAAGGCAGTGAGCTGGCAGAATCGTAAACATGCCGGGCAAAATGCTTAGCAGTGTTACATCTGTCTTTACATTCTGAGTTCAAATTCCACCGAGGTCAGCTTTACCTTTCATCCTTTTGAGGTTGGTAAAATAAGTACTAATTGTGTACTGGGGTTGATGTAATCAACTTGCCCCTTCCCCTGAATTATGGCCTCATGCCAAAATTTGAACTTATTATTATTAAGGCAGCCAGCTGGCAGAATCATTAAGCATTTTGCACACCTTTACATTCTGAGTTCAAATTTCACCGAGGTCGACTTGCCTTTCATTCTTTTGGGGGTCAATAAATTAAGCACCAGTGAAACACTAGGATCAGTGTAATTGACTAGTCCCCTTACCCAAAATTTCAGGCCTTGTAATTTTAGTAGAAAGGATTATTATCATTATTATTATTATTGTTATTATTATTATTATATTATTATTATTATTATTATTATGTTTGTGGTATTCAGTTATGGCTCTCTGCATCTTGAGCTCAACCCCAGTTTGCCCTCCACATAATTTTGACCCTTCTGAGATCAATAAATTGATGGGCCAGTCAAGTCCTGGGATCAATGATATCAACTGATCCCTTCCCTCTAAAATTGCTGACCTTTTGCCTAAATTAGAAGTTGTTATTATTGCCATGTCCAGCTTGCCCCCTACGTAATTTATACCCTTCTGAGATCAATAAATTGATGGGCCAGTCAAGTCCTGGGATCAATGATATCAACTGATCCCTTCCCTCCTAAATTGCTGACCTTCTGCCTAAATTAGAAGTTGTTATTATTGCCATGTCCAGCTTGCCCCCTACATAATTTATACCCTTCTGAGATCAATAAATTGATGGGCCAGTCAAGTCCTGGGATCAATGATATCAACTGATCCCTTCCCTCTAAAATTGCTGACCTTCTGCCTAAATTAGAAGTTGTTATTATTGCCATGTCCAGCTTGCCCCCTACATAATTTATACCCTTCTGAGATCAATAAATTGATGGGCCAGTCAAGTCCTGGGATCAATGATATCAACTGATCCCTTCCCTCTAAAATTGCTGACCTTTTGCCTAAATTAGAAGTTGTTATTATTGCCATGTCCATCAGTGGATCCTGCAGATAACATGTTATGATTGCCTAAAAATCTGACAGGGTCGGCAGTGAGTTGATTAAGAAATAAATCCGTTGCTGTATTTTTAATTGAATTTTGTTGAACTCTACCTTCATAACGATCAAATGGTGACCTTTTGTCTCATAAGCTATCACCTGCTTTATATGTTCTTAGTCTTAACAGTGTTCGTCACTTTTATTGTTGACATTCACTCCAATTATGATTTGATATTTAAGCTTTTCTAAGGAATTATCATTCAAATAATTTCATGTTTTTGTCCCTAATACCCCAATGTGTATGTGTATTGATGTTTTATACTGCAAACTTTCAACTATTGAAGTTGGTTGTAGTTACAAAAACGATAGAGATTTTTACATTCCATTTTCTTTGTGACATTAAGGAAATTCAAGGCAATTCCCCCACTTGGCCATAGCCTATAAGTACTGGGGGGGGGGGCAATGTAATCGACCAAATCCATTCCCCTAAAATTACTGGCCTTGTGCCAAAATTCGAAGCATAAAACAAAATAAACTTCATCACTTCAATATTTCCATGACTCTTAGATCTGCCTTCTTTGCATCCAATACTTGGATTAACATCGGCCACCAGGTCTTTAGCTGCCTCTAACAGAGTCCACTCTGTTGCAATTATTTGAATGAAGTCTCCCTCTGGTCAAAGGATAACCAATAAGTTGTGGTTTGTTCCTCTCTTTCCCTTATAACCAACAGTCTCAGAGACCTTGTAATATGGTCACAGAGACTGTCCTTTCTTCTCTGGCTAAAACATTTGAAATAATTGAAGAAACTACCCCCCATATTGTTGACATTTGTAGTTATGGCATAACGTAAATAGTTGAAATGAAATTTTGAAGAAGGTTTCTATAACTATGATACAAACTTGATGTTTACCACATTCAAACATTTCATTTTTATAAAGTAGAGGAAGAAATGACATTCAGAATAAACCAATGGTTTGTACACTTAGTTTTATTTCCTTTAGTGGATTAGCAAATAATGCAAATAAAATGCTAGGCAACAACTTATTTCATTAAAACACTCTTCAATCGAATAAAACCGATGTAGTAAGTAAAATTTATTCAAATATTTTGCTATCTCACAATCTATTGGCATAGATTCTTTTGTTGTTTTTTTTTTTTCTTTCACGTCATGTTGATTTAAATAACAGACACCATTAAATCTCATTTCTTGTCCTAAAAAGAAAAGAAATAAAACAGTTACTGTTTTATTTTCAAAACTGATTATAAAAATATTTCTGATATTTTTAATTGTTATATAGAATTAGTTTGTTTCTTGAAGAATATTTTTTATTTTTTTAAAGTTTCCAGACCTTACCTTCCTGTCTCAAAGACAGAAGATATAGGATCACTTATTATTTACTTCTAATTACTGATTGTACAAACTTCAAATTTGTCTTAGATTCCAGCAAAAAATTGTTGTAAAAACATTTGTTATTAGAATAAAGTTTACTCAGTTTTTCAAATAACTTAAAATGATTATTTTTCTATTTTCTATGGGAAGTGTTTGGGAATCATTGTTGGGGCCATTGGTAAGGTGCGTGGACAGGCATGAGGCCACTGAGACACTTGGAAACATGCTGGTGGGACGATGAATTTGGAAAGAGAGATTGATGAGAAGAGGAAGAGGGTCTGAGAATGGTATAAGGTTTGGAATATGGTAGCAAAAGAGGGTTACAGGGTTGCAAAGATAAGAAGTAGCAACAGCAAAAGCATAGCAGTTACAAATTTGGAGGTTAAGGGGTCAGTGAGAAGTATCTAAGATTGTAAAGTAGTGATGTATTTGAAAGGAACTGCTTGAAAGATGAAATAAGACAAATTGTTGTGGAATCACAAAGAATTAAAGGAAGGGGGAAGGGATATCATCATCATTTAGTGTCCACTTTCCATGCTGGAATAAGTTAAGTTAATTTTTTGGCTCAAAAAGCAAAAAGCAAGGCCATGTAGGGGGACATGGAGTTATGTACAGGGGTATTCAGGCCATTTCTGGTCAAGAGAGACTTTGAACCGAGTGGTCGTCGGCATCTTCACTATCTCGTCCGGCAGCTTATTCCACGGATCCGCAACCCAGACGGAGAAAGCCCCTCTCCTTCGATTGAGATGAAATCGTCACAAATAGAGCTTTTCGGAGTGACCCCGCAGCCGACGCTCTGGAGCAGGAGTGAAGAACAGCTCTTTCGAGAGGTTACACTTTCCGCTTATGATGTTGTGAGCAAGAATGAGATCACCACGGCGTCGTCGTTTTTCTAGAGGATAAAGGTCGAGCATCTTCAGCCTTTCTTCATAAGACAAATGCTTGAGACCAAGAACCATGCGTGTAGCCAGCTTCTGGACTCTTTCGAGATGATGTATGTCTTTGAGGAGATAAGGAGAAGAGGCTTGAATCCCGTACTCCAAAATGGGTCTCACCAGCGTGACATAGAGCGGTAGGAATATGGCTGCTGTGAGCATTCCGAATGACCGTCGAATCAAAAACAGAACTCCGCGTGCTTTATTGGCAGCATGGACGCACTGGGCCGAAGGCGAAAAGGAAGAATCCAGCAAGATTAGGTAGTTTGACTGGAACTGGTAAGCTGGATAGCTGCACCAAGTTCCAATCTGATTTGGTATGGTTTCTACAGCTGGATGCCCTTCCTAATGCCAACTACTCCTAAGAGTGTAGTGGATGCCTTTTGAGTGTCACCAGAGAATAAATACAATGGTGACATCAAGGGGGATCCAGTTTTAGCACTGATAGAGGAGGTAATTGAAGAAGCAATAAGAATAATGAGGATGGGAAAAGTAGGAGAGAGAAATGGATTTGTTGGGAAATATAGTGAGGCGGTGGCGAGCTGGCAGAAATGTTAAAACGCCTGGCGAAATGCTTAGCAGTATTTCGTCTGTCACTACGTTCTGAGTTCAAATTCCGTTGAGGTTGACTTTGCCTTTCAGAAAGTTGGGTGGGGTGAAGAGGAGGAAGACTGTATCAGAGATCTGTAAGTTGGTGGAAGAAGAGAGCATTTCTTTGGATTGAGAATTGGATGCTTTCATTCCTCTATACAAGAGAAAACGTAATCTCTAGGACTGTGGTTCAAATTGAACAGTTATGTTATTGGAACATAAAATGAAAGTTTTAGGAAGAGTGTTGAGGAAACAAGGAAAATAATTAAATATTTGGATCTATGTTACAACTGACTTGGTAGAGACAAGATTATCCACAGGTATCTTAACTACAATTTCCATTTGATTTTTATTTTGATGTTGGTGCTGATGTACTTGACTCAATAGGTCTCCTCAAGAACAGCAGGTCACTCTACGATCCAAGGTTAGCACAGCAGGCTGTCCTGCGAGCATGAACTCACTTCATTTGTTGGGTCTTTGAATCCTCAAGAACAGCGGGTCACTCTACGATCCAAGGTTAGCACAGCAGGCTGTCCTGCAAGCCACGAACTCACATCATTTGTCGGGTCTTCGCAGTCACAGCATATCTCAGAGGTCTCGGTATTCGTCATTTCCTCTGTGAGGCCCAATGTGCCACCGGCATGGGTATCACAACTACAATATCCATTCGATTTTTATTTTGATCTTGATGTACTTGACACAATAGGTCTCCTCAAGCACAGCAGGCCGTCCTGTGAGCCATGAACTCACTTCAGGTCTTCGAAGTCACAGCATATCTCCAGAGGTCTCGGTCTTTTGTAATAGCCTCTGTGAGGCCCAACGTATGTGCTAATGTGTGAGAGAATGTCTAACCATCAGAACAAAGAACAGTAATGAGGTTGAAATGAAGGAGTACAGCAAGGAGCAGCTTGAACATCACTGCTATTTGAACTTGAGATGGAAGTATTGTGTTATAGTATAAAAGAGAAGGGGTCACTTTAGGAATTGTTGTTTGCCTGATTTGGTAATTAATAACTGAAAGTATGGATGGATTGAAGGAAAAGATTAGGTAGAAGAAATGTTGGGAGCAAAAGAGAACAAAGTATGGATGAATTCAAGGAGAAGAAATGTTGGGAGCAAAAGAGATATGAAAATGAATATCAAAATAAGGTGATGACAGGTGGTAAAGGCGGCAGGCTGGCAGAAACATTAGAACGTCAGGTGAAATGCTTAGCGGTATTTCGTCTGTCTTTACGTTCTGAGTTCAAATTCCGCCGAGGTCAACTTTGCCTTTCATCCTTTCAGGGTCGATAAATTAAGTACCAGTTACGCACTGGAGTCGATGTAATCGACTTAGTCCGTTTGTCTGTCCTCTCTGTGTTTAGCCCCTTGTGGGTAGTAAAGAAATAGGTGGTAAAGCATGTGAGCATAATCCCAAACTGGATTTGAACCAGGAATCTTTATTTCTAAACTAAGGTTACAATGCTAACCTCAAGGAATGACAACTTGAAATGTAAATATTGGTAAAAAAAATTTTTAATCTCTTAAGATGAAGTGAATGGTTTAAAGAACTCTAGCCACATCAAAAATTCCTGCCAGGTGTTTTAACAATTAATGAAATTGCATTGACTTTCAGGCATCTTCTTTCTCTATTCAGCAACTGATGAAGAATATGACGACACAGTCAACACCTCAACAGTTTACAGAACAAATATTTGGTGTTTAGTAAAATCAAATGGAAAAGAAAATAACATTTTTGAAATTCTCCTTCCAAGCTTTACTCTTTTACTTGTTTCAGTCATTTGGACTGCAGCCATGCTGGAGCACCGCCTTTAATCGAGCAACTCGACCCCGGGACTTATTCATTGTAAGCCCAGTACTTATTCTATCGGTCTCTTTTGCCGAACCGCTAAGTGACGGGGACGTAAACACACCAGCATCAGTTGTCAAGCAATGCTAGGGGAACAAACACAGATGCACAAACACACACACACACACACATATATATATATATATATATATATATATATATATATACGACAGGCTTCTTTCAGTTTCCGTCAACCAAATCCACTCACAAGGCTTTGGTCGGCCCGGGGCTATAGTAGAAGACACTTGCCCAAGATGCCACGCAGTGGGACTGAACCCGGAACCATGTGGTTGGTTAACAAGCTACTTACCACACAGTCACTCCTGCGCCTTTCAGTGTAAACTACCAGTCTGTATAACATTATATATATTCAAACATGGAATGGCACTAACTTTAATAGTTTGTTTCAGAGAAACTTCTGAAAGAAACTTGTGAGTTTTTTTTAAAAGAAAAAGGCTTCACTCAGAACGTTGGAGGATTGTTAGACACTGTTTTGAACCTTAATTCGTTTCGGTTTGAACGGCAGTTTTTTAACATAATTTCCACGTAACTAAACACTTTTAAACTTCGTATACTGGTAGAATGTGTTTATAAAACATATTTTTCTATTGGCTTTATTGAGAAAATTCTATAGTTTGTAAGATATTTGTTGTTGTTTTTCTTCAATTTCTGCAGTTTCAACCATTCAATGACGTCTATTGAGGTGAAAACATTCTGTGCCGTATGAATATGTCCCTCGTTTAAGAAACACATTGGGTTTATTTACATTTCTGAAGAAAAAAAGATACCCTTCCAGCCACCCCTAACCCTAACCCTAAAACAGATTGAAATGCAATAGATCGATACGAGGGTCATAATTACGGGTGGCAATTTCATATGACACCGCTAGAAAAAAACTGCCGAACCGAAAAGATCCCACATCTAAATACGTTAAAAGGTGCACGAGTAAAGTTTAAAGTGAAGGCGAAAATTTTACCATTCCGTTTAATTATTTTCGGGCATCTATCATATTATATTTAAATAATAACTTAAAACAAATAATTCAAAATGATTCAATCGACATCAACTCCTTTACTATCATCAACAAAACAATTTTATCAGTAGATATTCTGTTACCCCCTCTATTTTAAAGTAAACTCTTCCAATGGAATAAACCGGAAGTAGCTCTCTATTAAACCAAATATTTTCTGTTTGTTGTTATTTCTAATTAAAATTCATCAGAATTAAATTTTAGGCATATTTCTGGCTATAGAATTTAAAAAAAAGTTTTTGGGATGTTTTCACAGGGAATGGTTTATGCTATTTGTATCGCTAAATTCCTATAAACTATCGGTAATATTTGGAAAAACTACTTCCGGTTCGATACACCCCCCCCCCGTCCACTGCTATTTCTGTTTATTTGTTTTTATTTCTTGTATAAATAATTAATCTACGAGTAAATATTTACGTCTGGATGCAATAATTATGTCCCAGTGTGCAGCATTGAATTGCAAGAGTGTAACGTCAGAAGGTAGCGGCAAAACCTTTCATTTGTGAGTATAAATCTATTATTATACTTGACAAAAAATCCCCGTAAATTAAAAAAAATATTTTGATAAATTAATAATTATTTGAATTATTTGCAGCCGGATTATTTCTTTTTACAAATATTGTATTTAACGTTTTAAACATTTTTTTTTAAGGAATATTTTCGATAAAAAGTAGTAAAATATTTTTTCCATTCATTTCCTAACACGTGGTTTTATTTATTTATTTATTTTATTTTATTTTTAATAATTTAATGTAAGCAATAACGTAACGGCAATGCCCTTAAAATCCTTTTTGTAGGGGTCCCTTTATAATATTAGGATTGCTATGGTTGATTTTTCGGATCTTTTCGGTTTGAACGGCAGTTTTTTGAAATAATTTCCACGTAACTAAACACTTTTAAACTTTGTATACTGGTAGAATATGTTTATAAAACATCTTTTTCTCTTGGCTTTATTGAGAAAATTCTATAGCTTGTAAGATATTTGGTCTTTAATTTCTTCAATTTCTGCAATTTCAACCAATCAATGACGTCTATTGAGGTAAAAAGAAAACATTCTGTGCCGTATGAATATGTCCCTCGTTTAAGAAACAGATTGGGTTTATTTACATTTGTGAAGAAAAACAGATACCCTTCCCACTACCCCTAACCCTAACCCTAAAATAGATTGAAATGCAATAGATCGATACTAGGGTCATAATTATGGGTGACAATTTCATATGACACCGCTAGAAAAAACTGCCGTTCAAACCGAAAACATCCGATTTTTCAACTGTCAATGTATTACGGAAGAAATATGGACAGAATTCTGGTTTAAGCATCCCCATCTAACTCCTCATAACTTTTATATTTTTTTGAATTTCCATAAGATTTTTGCGAACGGGAATTCATACGATTATGGAAAATTTTTTTTTCATTCTTTTAAAACCCTACCCACCACTTTATAAATCCTAAAAGTTCCACTCTTTATCGGATTTTTTTTTGCATAAATTCCAGCAGGGGACCACCCTTGGATGCGTCATCATTCCATTAAATGTGTTTATGAGGAGAAAAATATTGAGAAAGATATGTCAGGGTGGCAAATAAACGAGGACGGTATCAGGGGGTCATGGGATGTGCTAAAAACAACAGCTAAATCGTCCTTAAATCACAGTTTTTTTGGATTTTTTTACACAAGTGTATGAATTCCTGAATGTAGAACACAAATTCGCAAAAATTTTCGGAAAATTCCAGAAAAAAAAAAGTAAAAATCTTATGGCGCAGGAGTGGCTGTGTGGTAAGTAGCTTGTCAACCAACCACATGGTTCCGGGTTCAGTCCCACTGCGTGGCATCTTGGGCAAGTGTCTTCTGCTATAGCCCCGGGCCGACCAATGCCTTGTGAGTGGATTTGGTAGACGGAAACTGAAAGAAGCCTGTCATATATATGTATGTGTGTGTATGTGTTTGTGTGTATGTGTTTGTGTGTCTGTGTTTGTCCCCCTAGCATTGCTTGACAGCCGATGCTGGTGTGTTTACGTCCCCGTCACTTAGCGGTTTGGCAAAAGAGACCGATAGAATAAGTACTGGGCTTATAAAGAATAAGTCCCGGGGTCGATTTGCTCGACTAAAGGCGGTGCTCCAGCATGGCCGCAGTCAAATGACTGAAACAAGTAAAAGAGTATGGAGGATTATATGGATTTTGATAGAATTTCAGAGAGTTAGAGGAATGGGCAAAGCGTTTAGTGCGGTGACAATGGTGTTACTCCAGAGCAGTGGAAAACTGCCAGTGTTATCCCTCTGTTCAAAAAAGGTGACCGCACATCGCCTGTCAACTATTGCCCCGTTAGTCTTACTAGCTGCATCGCCAAACTGATGGAATCCTGTATCAGGGAAACCCTCTGGAACTTCTGGAAGTCTCACAGCCTCATCCAGCTGTCACAATTTGGATTTATTCCTAACTCCAGCTGCTGTAATCAACTCATCGAGTTTCTTGAGGACGTTACCCAAATCACTGATCATGGATCCTGGGTGGATGTTGTTTACTTGGACTTTGCTAAGGCTTTTAACTCTGTGCCACACAAAAGACTTATGGTGAAGCTCTCTGCGTTGAGCGTAAGAGACAAACTCTATAACTGGTTGATGTCCTTTATTTTCGGCCGAAAAAAGGTTGTCACAGTTCTAGGACAGCACTCTTCGCCCTATGAGATGACATGTGGTGTACCACAGGGATCTGTTCTTGGCCTCCTTTTATTTGTTGCATATGTTAATGAAGGCACAAAAAAAGAAGATAATACAGCAAGTTTTGTCCAGAAGAGTAGGAGCCATTGTAGTAGCAGTAGATGACACAAAGAGATGAAGCCACACGTCTGTAACTTAACAAATGCACAGCTGTTTATCTGTTATTATTAGACAGCATTACTGAGATCTTATTTGGGTACTACTTGAGAACAGTGGTCCCGGTGCGCGCACTTGCGTAGTCGCGCATCCGCGCTAGCCAGTCGTGGCTAGTCGATCCTACAATGACTACCTAGCAAAGTAAATAAAACACAAAATAGATAATTTTTTTTTCCTCAAAACAAATTATTTTTGTTAAACAGGAGTGGCTGTGTGGTAAGTAGCTTGTTTACCAACCACATGGTTCCGGGTTCAGTCCCACTGCGTGGCACCTTGGGCAAGTGTCTTCTACTTTAGCCTCAGGCCGACCAAAGCCTTGTGAGTGGATTTGGTAGATGGAAACTGAAAGAAGCCCGTTGTATATATGTATGTATATATATATATGCGTGTGTGTGTGGTTGTGTGTCTGTGTTTGTCCCCCTAGCATTGCTTGACAACCGATGCTGGTGTGTTTATGTCCCCGTTACTTAGCGGTTCGGCAAAAGAGACCGATAGGATAAGTACTGGGCTTACAAAAGAATAAGTCCCGGGGTCGATTTGCTTGACTAAAGGCGGTGCTCCAGCATGGCCGCAGTCAAATGACTGAAACTAGTAAAAGAGTAAAGTAAATCATTTTTTAAACAAAATAACACAAAAACACAAAGTAAGGATCGACTAGTCATGACTTGCTAGCGCAGATGCGCGACTACACGAGTGCACGCACCGGGACCACTGTTCTCAAGTAGTACCCTTATTTGTCCCTGTTGAGTAAATAAACTCTTATACCATTTAGTGGAATTTGTAGTTGTGATACCAGTGCCGGTGGCACGTAAGAGAACCATCCGAATGTGGCCGTAGCCAGCGCCGCTCTGACTGGCCTCCGTGCCGGTGGCACGTAACAAACACCATCTGATCGTGGCCATTGCCAGCCTCGCCTGGCCTTCGTGCCGATGGCACGTAAAAAGCACCATCTGAGCGTGGCCATTGCCAGCCCCGCCCTGACTGGTCTCCGTGCCGGTGGCACGTAACAAACACCATCCGATCGTGGCCGTTCGCCAGCCTCGCCTGGCACCTGTGTCGGTGGCACGTAAAAAGCACCCACTACACTCATGGAGTGGTTGGCATTTGGAAGGGCATCCAGCGGTAGAAACACTGCCAGATCAGACTGGGCCTGGTGCAGCCTTCGGGCTTCCCAGACCCCAGTTGAACCGTTCAACCTATGCTAGCATAGAAAGCGGACGTTAAACGATGATGATGATGATTTAATGGAACAATTCTGTGAACGATAAGTTACAAGGATGTAAACACACCAGCACTAGTTGTTAAGCGGTTGTTGTGTTCATAGACAAACACAGACACGAAGATACACACACACATACATCATCATCGTTTAATGTTCACTTTCCATGCTGGTATGAGTTGGACAGTTAGACATGGTGCTGACTAGCAGGGAACTGTCTGGATTCCAACTGTCTGTTGTGGCATGGTTGGATGGCCTTCCTAATGCCAACCACTTAACAGAGTGTGCTGGGTGCTTTTTATGTGCCACTAGCACGAGTACATTTATGCAACATTAGCACAGGTGTGATTACATAGCACAGCACAGGTAGTGTTCCTATTTTTTTTTTGTACTAAAATATTAAAATAAAATCAATAAAGAATCTATGTAAGGTATACTAGCCATCTCAATATGGCTAACCAGTAAGGGTGGGTGTTACTTTAGCTTGTAGCCCCAAGAGATCATCGTCTCCAGCTGGCTTTAGGCACACTTTCTGTGCACTTATGATATTTGCAAAGGGAGGTCATCCCTCCCTCATCAACCTAGGTGACACGCACAGACTGCAGTTTCTAGGTGTTTGCCTGTCTTCAGCATACGGCAGTCACTGGTTGTCGATGAAGGGAGTCCCAATGCAAATCTTTATATCGAAAAACTGTATGCAGTTTTTCAAGATCAGTGACGAAAAGTTACTGGAAAAACCATATAAAGATTTGCATTGGGACTCCCTTCATCGACAACTGGTGACTGCCGTACATTGAAGACAGGCAAATACCTAGAAATTGCAGTCCGTGCGTGTCACCTAGGTTGACGAAGGAGGGATGACCTCCCTTTGCAAATATCATAAGGGCACAGAAAGTGTGCCTAAAGCCAGCTGGAGACGATGATCTCCTGGGGCTACAAGCTACAGTAACACCCACCCTTAGTGGTTAGCCATATTTAGATGGCTAGTATACCTTACATTGTCGTGCAGTTACTGTTTACATCTCGTTCAGAGATTTATTATTGCAATAAAGAATCGCTATACACTTATTCATGTTTGTAACAAAATATCTTCTTTTGGCACTTACAGATTCCCCAAAGATGCCATTCAACGGCAATGTTGGCTGCTCGGAATGAAACGAGAAAACTATTGGCCTTCAGAGACATCTGTGTTATGTTCCAACCACTTTGAACCTGACTGCTTTGACCAAATCGGTCAAACAACTCAGCTAAGAAAGGATGCAATTCCCACCATATTTAAAACTACAAATAGTCTTAAAAAGGTAAGATGTTATTTCATCTCATCACTCTACATCGGTTTTCCCATCATCACCATCACAGTCATCATTGTTTTAACGTCTATTTTTACATAACTGACATGGGTCTGTCGTGCAGTTTACTGCTACTCATCTTCATCTTCATCATCATCATCATTTAGCGTCCGCTTTCCATGCTAGCATGGGTTGGGACGGTTCAACTTGGGTCTGGGAAGCCAGAAGGCTGCACCAGGCCCAGTCTGATCTGGCAATGTTTCTACAGCTGGATGCCCTTCCTAATGCCAACCACTCCGTGAGTGTAGTGGGTGCTTTTTGCGTGCCAGATGTGGCTGGCAAACGGCCACAATCGGATGGTGTTTTTTACGTGCACGGAGGCCAGTTGGGGTGGCGCTGGCAACGGCCACATTCGGATGGTGCTTTTTACGTGCCACCGGCACGGAAGCCAGTCGGGGCGGCACTGGCAACGGCCATGTTCGGATGGTTCTCTTGTGCTACCGGCACTGGTATCACAGCTACAATTTCCATTGATGTTGATCGATTTTGATTTTGATTTCATTTTTTTTTTATCATCTCAACTCTGGAGCTCTCTAGCCTGAGATCTGATCACATGCAGTGTCCTCTTTCTTCATGCCCCATGTGGCACTATCAAGTGCCTTTCCTACATGTTAAACAAGGTCACTTCTCAGATGATGCTGGGTTTTTTGTCATGCACTTTAAAGAAGTTCATTTGCTTTAAAGAAGATCCAAGGAAAATATGAATAACAACAATGTAACTTCAGCTTCACTAATGATAATAATAATAATAATAATAATAATAATAATAATAATAAACCTTGGAAATACTCTACAATCTAGATGTATTGTAAAATGCTTCTTTACGTTTCTTATTTCTTTACTGCCCACAAGGCGCTATACACAGAGGGCACAAACAAGGACAGACAAACAGATTGTCAATTATATCGACCCCAGTGCTTAACTGGTACTTATTTAATCAACTTCAAAAGGATGAAAGGCAAAGTCGACCTCAGTGGAATTTGAACTCAGAATGTAGCGGCAGATGAAATACCACTAAGCATTTCACCCGGTGTGCTAACGTTTCTGCCAGCTCGCGGCCTTTACGTTTCTGTCTACCAAATCCAATCCCAAGGCTTTAGTCGGCCAGGGCTACGGTAGAAGATACTTCTCCAAGGGTGTCATACAGTGGGATTGAACCCAGGTCCATGTGGTTGGGAAGTAAACTTCTTACCACACAGCCACCCCTGCACCTCAGGGATGGCTGAGTCTTTTATGCTGTCAAACACAGTACATAATTATAACATTGTGCAATTAAATTTCATAGTGTATTATTCATTGTTTATATTTTTGTGTTACAGCTTTCCACATCCATTCAGCCAATGTTGAAAGGAGGACTTTACAAATGCAACAAGTGTAAATACTCGACAGACAAAAAGCCAAACTGGTACAAACATAGGAATAAACATTTAGGTAGGTGAACATATTTCTATTTAATAGCTTAATAACTATTTCTTTACTACCCACAAGGGGCTAAACACAGAGGGGACAAACAAGGACAGACAAAAGGTTTAAGTCGATTACATCAACCACAGTGCGTAACTGGCACTTAATTTATCGACCCCGAAAGGATGAAAGGCAAAGTCGACCTCGGCGGAATTTGAACTCAGAATGTAGTGGCAGACAAAATACCTATTTCTTTACTACCCTCAAGGGGCTAAACACAGAGGGGACAAACAAGGACAGACAAATGGACTAAGTCGATTACATCGACCCCGAAAGGATGAAAGGCAAAGTCGACCTCGGTGGAATTTGAACTCAGAACGTAACGGCAGACGAAATACGGCTACGCATTTCGCCCGGCGTGCTAATGTTTCTGCCAGCTCGCCGCCTTTTAATAGCTTAATACCTATTTCTTTATTACCCACAAGGGGCTAAACACAGAGGGGACAAACAAGGACAGGCAAACGGATTAAGTCGATTACATCGACCCCAGTGCGTAACTGGTACTTAATTTATCGACCCCGAAAGGATGAAAGGCAAAGTCGACCTCGGTGGAATTTGAACTCAGAACGTAACGGCAGACGAAATACGGCTACGCATTTCGTCCGGCGTGCTAACGTTTCTGCCAGCTCGCCGCCTTTTAATAGCTTAATATACCATTGCTTTCATACACACACAGACACACACTCATACGCACACACTCCAAACCATACACATGCATGCGTACTATCGAAGACATCGCAGGATGTGTTGAATGACTGCAAAGAGGAAATCTATATGACAGATTTTGCTGCTGTTTCTATGCGGCATTATTAAGTGTCTGCTAGAAATAGCAGCAAAATCTGACTTGTATCACACCTTAACTTTAAAAAAATCATTTTGAGATAATGTACTCTTAGATACATTCATCATTATCATCATCCTCATCATCATCATCCTTTAACGTCCGTTTTTCATGCTGCCATGGGTTGGACCATTAAACCTACACTTCAAAGCCACAGTCGAACCAATTCTACTATATGGCTCAGAAACCTGGACGTTATCAAAGAAGCTTGAGAGGCAGTTAGATGGAACCTACACTCGCCTCCTTATGAGAGCTCAAAATCTCTCGTGGAGGCGCCATCCAACCAAAATGCAAATATATGGGAAACTACCACCTGTGTCATCTCTTGTGAAAGGTGGGAGAGTCCAGTTTGCTGGACATTGTTGTAGAGCTGAAAACAAGGCAATTTCTACTCTTCTCCTCTGGAAGCCATCTACTCGCAATACCAGAGGGCGCACACTCTCCTACCCTGATGTAATCTCCAGGGTTACCGGCATCCAGCAACAGGACCTCCGTAATGCTATGATGGACCGTGAAGTCTGGCGTAGCATGGTAAATTCCATTGTCTCAACCACGGTCAAACAATGATGATGATGATTAAACCTAAAAGAAAATGGGATTGTCACAGCTGGAATGTCTTTGATCCCCTGAACATGTGCATGGTGTGCAACGTGAAACGAAGTGTGTTCTGCTCAAAAATGCATCCCTCTACCCAACTCTAGGAATTGAATTGTGATCGTGAGTGTAACACCTTCACCATTGAACCACTCACCTTCATGCGTGTGTGTTTGTGTGATGTGCATCTATACATGTATGTAGATGGCTGTGTGATTTTAAGGTCTAATTTGCAACCTTGTGGTTTGGGGGTTTGGTCCCAGTGCACTGCTCCTTGTGTATCTTCTGTTGCCCCAGGCTGATTAATGCCATGTAGAGGAAATTGGTAGGCATTTCAACTGTGTGGTCTCAAGTTCAATCCCACTACATGACACTTTAGGCAAGTTTCTTCTACCATGGCCTCAAGCAAAAGGGACTGATAGAGTAAGTACCAAACTTAAAAATAATAAATACTGAGTTTGACCCATTCAACTAAAATGCTTCAAGGTGGTGCCCCAGCATGGCCGCAGTCTGAAACAAATGAAAGATAAAATATCACAAGGAATCTGGTCCACAGGTCCATGGCCTGGGATTGGTATTTTATTATTGATCAAATCCAAAATCAAAATCGATCAACATCAATGGAAATTGCAGTTGTGATACCAGTGCTGGTGGTACGTTGGTATGTAAGAGAACCATCCGAACGTGGCCGTTGCCAGCACCGCCTCGACTGGCCTCGTGCCGGTGGCACGTAAAAAGCACCATCCAATCGTGGCCGTTTGCCAGCCTTGTCTGGCACCTGTGTCGGTGGCACGTAAAAAGCACCCACTACACTCACGGAGTGGTTGGTGTTAGGAAGGGCATCCAGCTGTAGAAACATTGCCAGATCAGACTTGGCCTGGTGCAGCCTTCTGGCTTCCCAGACCCCAGTTGAACCGTCCAACCCATGCTAGCATGGAAAGCGGATGCTAAACGAGGATGATGATGATGATCATCATAGGAGAATGAAAGGTAAAAGTTGGCCTTGATGGGATTTGAACTCAGAGCCGAGACAATTGGAGCAAATACTGCAAGGCTTTTGCAATCCAATACTCTACTGACTGTACCAAATCATCTCAAAAACAAAATGTTGGTCCACTGCCACAATACTGCTTACACCTGTCCTAACAGTGCCAATCTCTAATTGTAGAGGAGCATGTGGAAGGGATAGACCCAGGTAAACATGGGACGAAGTGGGGAGAAAGGATCTTCAGACGTTGGACCTCACAGAGGGGATGGCAAGGGAACCAGAACTCCTAGGAGTTTGCTGTGCTTGAGAAGACACGTCAAACTAAGTAAAATTGTGGTTGTCTTTGCATCCCTCTTCAGCTGAACATTCCTAATTTTGCAGGCTCATGGGTGCTGGCACTGCACAAAAAGCACCCATGCTGGTGCTGTGCAAAAGCATCCCGTACACTCTGTAAAGAGGTTGGCATTAGGAAGGGCATCCAGCTATAGAAATCATGCCAAAACAGACATGAAGCCCAGGCAGCTCTTCAGTTGGCCAGGTCCTGTCAAATCGTCCAACCCATGCCAGCGTGGAAAATGAATGTTAAATGATGATGATGAGGAGGAGGCTGAAGAATACCCTGTTCCATGACTGTGAAACAGAGCACTGTGTAACCAAATTTAAATTTTTTTTTGTCTTTGGTCAGTAAGTGTTATTTCCTATTTGCTTCTATCTTGAAATCAAAGGAAAAGACTACCATTCCCTTCAAACTTTGTTTTTCCGACCTGAACATCAATGTCTTGAAACTGACCTATTTTCCATTACACTTCAAACAGATTCAGCACTGACTTGCTGAAGCAGAAATATCATTATAGCAAATATTCTGTCCATTACCAGAGATTTGCTTGTCAGTTGCTTGATTGCAACCACTTGAGTATGTCTCTTAGTGGCTGACAATATGTGCATCTCTGATCATGAGCAGGAGTAGTTGGGGAGTATCATAGCCATGAGTTGAAAGGAATTCTTAGGAGTTTGAATAAATGTAGCAATAGCAAAGTTTGAAGGCTTTATTAGCCATTTTAAGGCGACAAGCTGGCCGAAACATTAGCACACCGGGCGAAATGCGTAGCCGTATTTCGTCTGCCGTTACGTTCTGAGTTCAAATTCCGCCGTGGTCGACTTTGCCTTTCATCCTTTCGGGGTCGATTAAATAAGTACCAGTTACGCACTGGGGTCGATATAATCGACTTAATCCGTTTGTATGTCCTTGTTTGTCCCCTCTGTGTTTAGCCCCCTGTGGGTAGTAAAGAAATAGGTATTTCGTCTGTCGTTAGGTTCTGAGTTCAAATTCCGCCGAGGTCGACTTTACCTTTCATCCTTTCGGGGTCAATAAAAAAAGTACCAGTTTCGCACTGGGGTCGATATAATCGACTTAATCCATTTGTCTGTCCTTGTTTGTCCCCTCTATGTTTAGCCCCTTGTGGGTAGTGAAAAAAAAAATTTTACATGGCAAATAGAAAATTACAATTGTTACCCAATGATAAAAATTGTTTTAATGATGTGACTTATTGAAAATATTGATTTAAGTTGATATTTCTGACTTACTGGCTTTTTTAACGAGGAGTTTCAAACTGCAATATTTCCGAAATGCTCCTAATATATTTGGTTTATCATTCAGGTTTACGACGCCACTGTTGTACAGAATGTAACTACAAAGCAACGACAAGCAGCAACCTCAAGCGCCACCTGGCAATCCATGCGGATCTTAGGGAATTCAAATGTCCCTTTTGCTATAATTTCTTTCGCCAAAAGATTCACCTGGACAAACATATACTCTATAAACATGAGGTAACTAAAAAATGTTGTTTTAAGAATTTCATTTCCTAGCACAAAGCCACCTCCTTCATCGAACGTCTGTTTTCCATGCTGGCATGGGTTGGACAGTTCGACAGGGGCTAGACAGCCAGAGAGCTACCCAGGATCTGTTTGTCTATTTTGGCTTAGTATCTAAAGTTGAATCATCATCATCATCATTTAGCGTCCGCTTTCCATGCTAGCATGGGTTGGACGGTTCAACTGGGGTCTGGGAAGCCAGAAGGCTGCACCAGGCCCAGTCTGATCTGGCAATGATTCTACGGCTGGATGCCCTTCCTAATGCCAACCACTCCGTGAGTGTAGCGGTTGCTTTTTACATGCCACCGGCACAGGTGCCAGACGAGGCTGGCAAACGGCCACGATCAGATGGTGCTTTTTACGTGCCGCTGGCACGGAGATCGGACGGTGCTTTTTACGTGCCACCGGCACAGGTGCCAGACGAGGCTGGCAAATGCCCACGATTGGATGGTGCTTTTTACGTGCCACCGGCACGGAGGCCAGACGAGGCTGGCAAACGGCCACGATCGGATGGTGTTTGTTACTTGCCACCGGCATGCTAATGCCAACCACTTTGCACAGTGTGCTGGGTGCCTTTTACGTGAGTGCTTTTTATGTGAAACTGACATGGGTACTTTTTATGTGAAACTGGCATGGGTCCTTTTTATGTGGCGCTGACATGAATGCTTTTTACATGGCATCAGTACAAGCACCTTTTACATGGCATTGGCATGAATGTTTCTTTCATGGTGCCAGCATGAGAGCCTTTTAAATGGCGCCGGCAAAACAGCTTTTCTGTTGTGCTAGCACAAGTGCTTTTTACATGGCACCAACACAAGTGCTTTTTATGTGGCACCAGCATGAGTGCTTTTCACTGAAATGGAGAAGTTATTGTTCTCAACGACGGACAGAAATAGATAGAGATGCGAGTTGTAGCCAAAACAGTTGAGTTTGTGAGAAATAATGCTGTTGACCTCAAGATACAGCTTTTAGCTATGTCACATGTTTCAAATTTTTGCATTTAGCTACCTTCTTTTATTCTTTAACTTGTTTCAGTCACTTGGTTGCAGCCATGCTGGAGCACCACCTTGGGGGGTTTTAGTCAAAAAAATTGATTCCAAGACTTATTCTTTAATCCTAATACTTGTTTCTTTTGCCAAACTGCTAAGTTACAGGGATGTAAACACACCAACACTGGTTGTCAAGCGGTGATGGCGGGACAAATACAGACACAAGACATACATACATACATATATATGCATACATATATGAGAGGCTTCTTTCAGTTTCTGTTTACCAAATCCACTGACAAGGCTTTGGTCAGCCTGAAGCTATAGTAAAAAAGACATCTGCCCAAAGTACCACGCAGCAGGGCTGAACCCAGAACCATGTGGTTGGGAAGCAAGCTTCTTACCACACAGCCATGCCTGTAATGATTTTTATTAATTACACTATCACTAATTAACATGTTTAAATATTCTTTTCTTTCTCAGCGCAAAAGATCAAAGTTGGACCTGACCAAAGCGTTAAGCCGTGAAGCACTGAAAAGGGTTTCCTCTCCTAAAGTTAACACAAAAGATTCCCAGCTAAATACGGACCTTTACAATCAAGACAGAATCCTTAAACCAATTCAGATCTGGTAACTTAATATTTCTTTAACCCCCTTAGCATAAAGGTTACTTTATCAAATGTACTGTATTTGATGGCCTATAAGACACACAAGTGCATAGGACGCACCTTAGCCCTGGCTATACTTTAGTAAAATAAATTAAAATAACTTTATGTTATTACTGGTAATTATAAGCAATTTATTGCATCCACATTCAATATAAACATACCATACGAGTGTGATCATTGACAGAGCGGCTAACCGGCTTCTGTGCCAGTGGCACTTAAAGGGCACCATTCGAGCGTGATCGTTACCAGCATCGCCTTACTGGCACTTGTGCCCGTGCTAGTAGGGTGCCAAGAGCACCATCTGAGGGTGATTGGCTTCTGTACCAGTGGCACGTGTAAAAGGATTTGAGCGAGGTCGTTGCCAGTACCGCCTGACTGGCCCCCGTGCCGGTGGTACATAAAAAGCACCCACTACACTCTCGGAGTAGTTGGCATTAGGAAGGGCATCCAGCTGTAGAAACTCTGCCAAATCAAGATTGGAACCTGGTGCAACCATCTGGTTTGCCAGCCCTCAGTCAAAATCATCCAACCCATGCTAGCATGGAAAGTGGACGTTAAACGATGATGATGATGATGATACTGTAGGCGATTGTTCACCTATAGATAGCAACACATGTTTTGTAAACATACATACCGTTTTGAGCCTACATTAAGTGCATTGGATGCCATTTTGGGATAAAAAAAAGGTGTGTTTTATTGGCCATCGAATATGGTAATTCTTACTGATTCACATTGTTTTGAATTACCCCTGCATTGTCTTGTAGCTTTGAGATTTCAATGATAATCTTTTATTCTTTTACTTGTGTCAGTCCTTTGACTGTGGCCATGCTGGAGCACCACCTTGAAGGGTTTTAGCCAAACAAGCTGACTCCAGGACTTATTTCTTTTTTAAGCCTAGTACTTATTCTATCAATTTCTTTTGCTGAACTGCTAAGTTGTGGGGATGTAAACACACTAACACCTGTTGTCAAGCAGTGATGGGGGGATAAACATAGACAAAAAGATACACACACACACATATATACGACGGTCTTCTTTCAGTTTCTGTCTACCAAATCCACTGATAAGGCTTTGGTAGGTCCTAGGTTTTAAAAGAAGACACTTGCCCACGTTGCCACGCTGTGAAACTGAACCCAGAACCATGTGGTTGAGAAGCTAGCTTCTTACCACACAGCCACACCTGTGTTAATAATTGTATATTTTTAGAACGACATTGTAGGGTAGGTGTGAAAGGTCAGATCCAGCCAGTTTGAACACAGTTGGATGTAGTTTGGAGGAGATTTGGTCGTTATGTTTAGCAAGTCAAAATTACCACAATCAACTTGTTGGTTCCAGTTTCCGTCTACCAAATCCACTGATAAGACTTTGGTAGGTCCTAAGTTTTAAAAGAAGACACTTGCCCAAGGTGCCACGCTGTGAAACTGAACCCAGAACCATGTGGTTGAGAAACTAGCTTCTTACCACACAGCCACACCTGTGCTTATAATTGTATATTTTTAGAACGGTGGCGAGCTGGCAGAAACGTTAGCACACCGGGCGAAATGCTTTGCGGTACCTCGTCCGCTGCTGCGTTCTGAGTTCAAATTCCGCCGAGGTCCACTTTGCCTTTCATCCTTTCGGGGTCAATAAATTAAGTACCAGTTACGCACTGGGGTCGATGTAATCGACTTAATACCTATGTCTGTCCTTGTTTGTCCCCTCTGTGTTTAGCCCCTTGTGGGTAATAAAGAAATATGTATATTTTTAGAACGACAT
Source organism: Octopus sinensis (assembly GCF_006345805.1). Taxonomy (NCBI): domain Eukaryota; kingdom Metazoa; phylum Mollusca; class Cephalopoda; order Octopoda; family Octopodidae; genus Octopus; species Octopus sinensis. The sequence continues at coordinate 13,926,457 of NC_043020.1, forward strand.
TGTAGGGTAGGTGTGAAAGGTCAGATCCGGCCAGTTTGAACAAAGTTGGATGTAGTTTGGAGGAGATTTGGTTGTTATGTCTAGCAAGTCAAAATGACCACAATCAACTTGTTTGTTCCTAATTATTTTGTTGTTTATTTTTCTTTTTATTTCAACTTAGTTGTCTTTTATGGTAAATAGGAACATTAATCTTGAGATTTATTTGAAGGGAGATTCCTGAAGATCCGGTTCCTTTATCCGATGGTAAACATGATGAGCAGAGTTCCGAACAGGAACTTCAGTTTTCCGAACAAAAACCACAATACTCAGAAAATAATCAGCAATATTCCCAGCAGGAACTTCGGTATTCCGACCAAGACGATGCCGTTCCTCCAATGGTCTATGTTCCACCCCGCTCCAAGAAAGTCCATATTGTCTCTGAGCATCAGTACCATGTCATGGAAAGTTTGGCACAACTCTGGAAGAAAGGCAAATTGTGTGATGCTGCCATCGGAAATGGAAGTTCTGTGTTGATGGTGAGCCTCGACTGTTTTCAATTTTGTTTTTTTCTCTCTTTTACTTGTTTCTGTCATTGGACTGTGGCCATGCTGGGGCACCACTTTGAAAAATTTTTTAGTCAAATGAATCGACCTCAGGGGTTATTATATCAGCTTTATGGTACTTATTCTATTGGCCTCTTTAGCCCTACTGCTAAGTTATGGGGATGTAAACAAACCAACATTGGTTGTCAGGTGGTGGTAGGGGACAAATGCAGACACAAAGACACACACTCTCTCACACACACACACACTCATATATATATCTATAAATGATCTAATATCTATACAGCCTTGGTGCTTTATCTTATTACGCAAAAAAATTCTTATATACACACGCTGACATAGAACCAACATTGAACCCTTTATTCACAATATTACCGAATATGGAACTTAACTATGGTCTGTCTATAGAACTTATTCAGCATTACCTGACACCTTTGGGTCTCAATGACACCATTATCTCTTATAACCTCAACTTCTCGCTATATATATATATATATATATATATACACACACACAACAACTTCTTTCAGTTTCCATCTACCAAATCCACTCACAAGGCTTTGGTCAGCTCAAGGCTATAGTAGAAGACACTCACCCAAGGTGCCATGCAGTGGGACTGAGCCCAGAACCATATGGTTAGGAAGCAGACTTCTTGCTACACCTCTGGTACAAATTGAAACAGTTTAACCAAACTGTCAAAATTTAGGATATGTTTGCATTTTTTAACATTTCATTAATTTGTAGTGATCATTTCATGATGAATTTAAATGTTTGTGGGCAATATTCAGTGATCTACCTGTTTCTTGGTCAGCTTGACCATGTTATATGGTGTGACAAACTGGGTTACATCATGTTTCAGTAGCTCCATATTTCACTGGGCAGGTGAAATTAACGAGCTGGCAGAAACATTAGCATGCCGAGCGAAATGCTAAGCGGTATTTGGTCTGTCTTTACGTTCTGAGTTCAAATTCCGCCGAGGTCGACTTTGCCTTTCATCCTTTCAGGGTCGATAAATTAAGTACCAGTTACGCACTGGGGTCGATATAATCGACTTACTCTGTCTGTCTGTCCTGTTTGTCTCCTCTGTATTTAGCCCCTTGTGGGTAGTAAAGAAATAGGTATTTCGTCTGTCTTTACATTCTGAGTTCAAATTCCGCCAAGGTCAACTTTGCCTTTCATCCTTTCGGGGTTGATAAATTAAGTAGCAGTTAACGCTCTGGGGTCGATGTAATCGACTTAATCCTTTTGTCTGTCCTTGTTTGTCCCCTCTATGTTTAGCCCCTTGTGGGCAATAAAGAAATAAGAAACCATGCCAAATCAGAATGGAACCTGGTGCAGCTCCCAGCTTACCAATTTTCAGTCAAACTATCCAACCCATGCCAGCATGGAAAGCAGATGTTAAACAATGATTATGATGTTCTTTTCTTTTGTCTCGTGACCTCACTAGTGCTGATGGCACACAAAAAAAAAATGGAAAAACACCCACTGGTTGGTGTTAGGAAGAGCATCCAAATGTAGAAACTATGTGAAACCTGACATTGAAGCTTGATGCAGCTCTGCAGCTCATTTGATCCTGCCGAAACAGCCACTCCATGCCATCATGGAAAGTGAACAGATTTCCATTGAAATCTGTTATTTCTGTGTTTAGGCGCAGGAGTGGCTGTGTGGTAAGTAGCTTGTTTACCAACCACATGGTTCCGGGTTCAGTCCCACTACGTGGCACTTTGGGCAAGTGTCTTCTACTATAGCCTCGGGCCGACCAAAGCCTTATGAGTGGATTTGGTAGACGGAAACTGAAAGAAGCCCGTCGTATATATGTATATATGTGTGTGTATGTGTTTGTCTCCCTAGCATTGCTTGACAACCGATGCTGGTGTGTTTATGTCCCCGTCACTTGGCAGTTCGGCAAAGGAGACCGATAGAACAAGTACTGGGCTTACAAAGAATAGGTCCCGGGGTCGATTTGCTCGATTAAAGGCGGTGCTCCAGCATGGCCACAGTCATAATGAATGAAACAAGTAAAAAGAGAAAAAAAACCCTTTAATATTCAGATTTTTCTGTCAGATGTAAAACTTCTTCATTCACATTACTTTAAACTAATTATACATTATGTTGTAGCTTTGAGATTTTGATGATGTGATTGTTTGTTTTTAGAAGGACATTATTGGGAAGGTGTGAAAAACCAGATTTAGCTGGTTTGAGCATAAAACAATAAGAATATCTGGGCCGGATGTAACCAGTTTAAATGGTAAAGGGTTAGATTTAATAATAATAATAATAATAATTGTGTACAGTGCTCAGGTGCACTACAACTCATCTAAAGTGTATATATAATCAGGTGTAGTTTCGGTGGATTTCGGAAAGCATGAGGGCCTTAAAGGATGCAGTGTCATGGCAGTCAACAACTGATGCAGGCAGTTTATTCCATGCTTCAGCAACTCTGAGCGTGAAAAAATGTTTCCGAAAGTCATGGGAGCTGTGTTGTTTTCTGAGTTTGTAGGCATGTCCATGTGTGTTAGACACATGGGGATCAAAAAGGTGTTCAGTGTTGTTGTTGGTGAGGTGGTTGATAACTTTGTGGGTTTTTACCAAGTCCGTCAAGAAATTTTCAGGATTTAGTTAAAAAAAAAACCTTTCATTATTGAACATGTGTTTGGAACATGATACAAAATTATACTGGAAAGTTTTAATTTAAATACAACCCATCTTAACAGTGGCATTTTTCTATCACAGAGCCAGAGAAAAGGTCAAACAGTTTGGTATCAAACAAAAGGTTAGCATGAGATAAATATTACAACATTTTCATCTTTCACGTCCGTTTTAATTATTATTATTATTATTAAACTATTTAACTATGCAATCTTCATTTGCAGGTTCACAAGATCGTCTTACTTGCTGTCTGTCCGAAGCTACTTTCAACCGTTGATACATACTACAACCAGTTTCTTATGGTCAACCTACCCCAAACTGTGAGCAGTGAAGCTCTCAATGCTTTTGCAGAATACATTTACAAGGGTCACTTAAACCTGGACCCAGATTTGCTGAATCAATTAAGGACAATAGCACTATGTTTAGAAATTGATGATTTGAAGCAATTATGTGATTCGGAAAGTGATTCATCTTCCTCTAAGGGCCAGCTCCCTAACAGTAAGAAAGCCTCTGATCCAGCACCTGACACAATAACCCTTACGTTTTATCCTCCACAAACGCAACAGTCATCAGAAAATGAAGTCAATTTATCGAGTTCCTTTGCTGTTTCCAGCCATAATCTCCAATCAGTTATGAAATCGCAAGCTAATGTTACAATTAAGAAAGAAATGACCCCAGGTAAAGCACAACTGACTCGTTTCCCGTCTCAAAAAGACCTGGTTGAACCAAAAAGTAGCGCGAATCTGGTCAATGTAGCGAGATCGGAGGTAAGAGATATTTACGAACATTTTCAGAATAACGATTTAGTTAGCACATCGATTGCTGTCTGTGATGAAGAACAGAACTTGACGTCTCACGTCAAATCGACGCCTCTCGATGTCAATCTACAACAGTATACTTATCTCCCTTTAAATGATCGCTCTCAAGTCCCACCAGAACCCACTTCATCCCTTCACGATGCAGCCGTTAATAATTTTTCTCCAGTAAATCATCCGGAACCCCCTTTAGAATCTCTTGTTAAAATGGAACCGGTTATCATTGAAGATGATTCCGACGATGATTCTCTCTTACCGTCGCCATCTTCGACTTTCATGGATTCGTCCCATATCTCTTCTTCCAGACCCATCGATGACAGCTTATCAGAAATAATCACCACCAACTGTTCAACTAACCTGAGCGACTCGTTAACAAACAATCACTGCCAAGACGGCACCAATTCCCCAGGCATCAATTTATCTCATATTGCTGTTAGCAGTCGGCATAAAGGAGATTCTTTTTTGAATCCTGAAATATTTCGGTATAATCGTCAAGTCGAAAGACATTTTACATCGAAAGAGATTAATTCAACACTGAATGACGAAATCTACACTAAAGATTTTAGATAACATTTATGTAAACATAATCAGATTTGATATTTCAGATAACCCGTGGACATATTTACAAAGTAAGAAAACAGCACAGCTCCCATGACTTCAGGAAACATTTTTTCACGCTGAGAGTTGCTGAAGCGTGGAACAAACTGCCGGCATCGGTTGTTAGTTGTCGGAGCACTGCATCCTTCAAAACTTCCATGCTTCCTGAGATTCGCCAACACTACACCTGATTTTCTCCCCTCCATACACACACAAGCCTGTATCTGACTCATACATTGTTCGCTTTCCAGACATTTGTACATTACTGCATATGCTTTATACGCACTTTCTGACAAGTTGTGGTGCACTTGAGCACTGAATACAATAATTTCATTATTATTATTATTATTATCATTTAATCATCATTGCAGTCATGATTTAAACCATTTACAGCCCCTTATTGTATTTCTGTTCATTTCAGTATGTGTTTAAGATCTCTCCAAATACATTCAAACCATTTTGTCTTGAACCTGCCATCACCTACCTCTCTTGTTAGTCTCTATTTTGTTACTTCGGTACATATTGAAAGCGTTGTATTACTTTCCTCGTTTCTCAGACTCACGCGTTCTACAAGCAATGGCTTCATCTTCAAGGTCAACACAAAGAAAACTGAAATTATGAACCGGCCAGCCCTTACATGTGTGGTGCCTGCATACATGGTCAAAGACTACGTTCTGTAGACTCTCTCTCTCTTTCTCTTTACTCTTTTACTTGTTTCAGTCATTTGACTGCGGCCATGCTGGAGCACCACCTTTAGTCCAGCAAATTGACCCCAGGACTTATTCTTTGTAAGCCTAGTACTTATTCTATCGGTCTCTTTTGCCGAACCGCTAAGTTACGGGGACATGAACACACCAGCATCGGTTGTCAAGCAATCTTAGAGGAACAAACACAAACACACACACACACACATATATATATATATATATATATATATATATATACACATATACACGACAGGCTTCTTTCAGTTTCCGTCTACCAAATCCACTCAAGGCTTTGGTCGGCCTGAGGCTATAGTAGAAGACACTTGCCAAAAGTACCATGCAGTGGGACTGAACCCGCAACCATGTGGTTGGTAAACAAGCTACTTACCACACAGCCACTCCTGCGCCTATTGTTGCTAATTCTACATAATTTGGCAGCAAAATCAAGCATCATTCACATTGCCGATGAAGACAGCATTGCTTGTAGCAGACTTTGTAAGAAGATCTGGGAGAGAAAATGTCTGCCTCCAAACCCCTTTAAAAGTCCACAGATCTTTTGTTGTGCTATCTTTGTTGTTTACAGCAAACTCTCCAAGAAGTTTGGTAGATCCTGCCTCACGCATTTCTTGGCAGGACAAGGTCTCAGAGACTAAGGAACTCGATTGCATAATGTTGCCCAACCAATCTGGTCATTTTGCCAAAATAAAACATGAATGCATTCCCAAAAATGCTTTTCTGCTCTTTCTCTTTTCCTTTCTTTTTCTTATAATTTATACTAAATTTAATAATAAATCTTAGAGCGAGTTATAAACAGTAGCTGCAACACATTGTGATGTATATTTGCCATTTAACCCTTTAGTGTTCGCATTATTCTCCCAAAATTAATCCTTTTTTATCCACATTGTTTTGAACTAATCATGCCTTATCTTGTAGCTTTGAGATTTTGATGAGGTAGCTGTTAATTTTTTAAACAATATTCTAGGGTTGGTGTGAGAGACCAGATGTGGCCAGTTTGAACATAAAACAGGCAGAATACTTTTGGCCAGATATGGCCGGTTTAAATGCTAAAGGGAACCCCCAAGGGTGGATGCCACTGTAGTTTGTAGCCCCAGGAGGACACCTCCTCCAGCTGGCTATAGACACACTTTCTGTGCCCTATCAGTGTTTGCAAAGGGAAGCTATCCTTCCCGTCTTCAACTTATGATACACACGGACTCGAGTTTCTGGGTATTGACCCGTCATCGGCATGTGACAATCACAGTTGTCGATGAGAAGTAGGTTCCCGTCCTCCTGGGGCTACAAACTACAGTAGCATCCACCCTTAGGGGTTAGCCATATTTAAATGGCAAATATACGTCACGATGTGTTGTAGCTACTGTTTATAACTCGTTCTGAGATTTATTATTGCTTGTTTACACTTTTTCGATATCAGTGTCTATCGATACTGGAAAAAGTATAAGTGTTTGTGAAGGGAACCTGCTTCTCATCGACAACTGTGATTGTCACACGCCGATGATGGGTCAATACCCAGAAACTCGAGTCCGTGTGTATCATAAGTTGGAGACAGGAAGGATGGCTTCCCTTTGCAAATACTGATAGGGCACAGAAAGTGTGTCTATAGCTAGCTGGAGGAGGTGTCCTCCTGGGGCTACAAACTACAGTAGCATCCACCCTTAGGGGTTAGCCATATTTAAATGGCAAATATACATCACGTTATACTAAATTTATAGTAGCAGAAATAGGTTTGCTATACTTGTCAACATAACAAAAGTTTCTTTAAATTCAATAGTTCAAAACAAGTACTTCTCAAACAATTAATTGTATAAAAGAAATGAAAATTTGAGGAACAAGATGATAAATTTTCCATATATTTTGGTGAGAAATTTATTTCAAATTTGGACATCTGCATATTTTTGATTGATCACTTCTCCAAACTGACCCTATTTTTTATTATTCTCAAATGATGCTCATGATTAAGCTTCACCCCCACCCCAACTCCACTAATCCATTAGATTAACTGCATCAATTAAACCTACCACTTACTGCATCAATAACATTGCAAAGCACTCATTTAACCAAAACTGTAAGCAGTATAGCAGCAATGGGTATATTTTGGATCCTAGTTTGCTTTGATCATCATCATCAACATCATCATTTAACGTCCGCTTTCCATGCTGGCATGGGTTGGACGATTTGACTGAAGTCTGGCGAACCAGACTCCGATCTGATCTGGCAGTGTTTCTACAGCTTGATGCCCTTCCTAACGCCAACCACTCCGAGAGTGTAGTGGGTACTTTTATGTGCCACCGGCACGATGGCCAGTTTGGTGGTACTGGCAACGGCCACGCCCAAATGGTGCTTTTTATGTGCCACCTGCACAGGAGCCAGTCCATGCATGCACACATCATCATCATCATTGTTCGACCGTGGTCGAGACAATGGAATTTACCATGCTACGCCAGACTTCATGGTCCATCATGGCATTACGGAGGTCCTGTTGCTGGATGCCTGTATCCCTGGAGATTACATCAGGGTAGGAGAGTGTGCGCCCTCTGATATTGTGAGTAGATGGCTTCCAGAGGAGAAGAGTAGAAATTACTTCTTTTTCAGCTCTACAACAATGTCCAGCAGACTGGACTCTCCTACCTTTCACAAGAGATGACACAGGTGGTAGTTTCCCATATATTTGCATTTTGGTTGATGGCGCTTCCACAAGAGATTTTGAATACAGTCAGAAATCTTGTTATATGCTACAAACTGTAATTTCTTTGGATGAGTATATTTTAAGTATCGTGAGCATTCTTATGTGACAGTGGCACAAGTGCTTTTTACGTGACACCAGCACAGGACTCTTGAAGACTAATCCTCTTCACCAGGGGTAGTCACCTTAACAATTCTTGAGTACAGCAAAGTTCCAGGCATCCCGCCCCTTTATTTTCTCGTCTGAAAGGTTCAGCATCCAGAGGTTGTCCTTCAGTACTTAATTCCATGACTTCCTGGGTCTCCCACTTCCATGTGTTCCATCTACTTTGAGAGATCAGTACTTCTTTATGGTGCTGTCAGCATCCATCTGCATCATATGACCAAACCAGCATAGTCTTCTTCTCTCTTGCACTCTGCATCTAATTCCTCTTATGCCCAAATTCTCTCTCATTACACTGGCACGCCGTCAGACATGTACACTTACATTACACATCCAGTGGAGCATACTAGCCTCATTTCTCTCTAGCCTTTGCATATATGCTTGGTCTCAAGTATTTGTCTTATGAAGAAAGGCTGAAGACGCTCGACCTTTATTCTCTCGAAAAACGCCGCCGCCGTGGTGATCTCATTCTTGCTCACAACATCATAAGCGGAAAGTGTAACCTCTCGAAAGAGCTGTTCTTCACTCCTGCTCCAGAGCGTCAGCTGCGGGGTCACTCCGAAAAGCTCTATTTGCGACGATTTCATCTCATCGAAGGAGAGGGGCTTTCTCCGTCCGGGATGCAGATCCGTGGAATAAGCTGCCAGACGAGATAGTGAAGATTCCGACGACCGCTCGTTTCAAAGTCTCCCTTGACAAGAAATGGCCTGAACTCTTTGCATGAACACCACCCTGTACATAACATCATGTCCCCCTACATGGCCTTGCTCTTTGCTTTTTGAGCCAAAAAATTAACTTAACTATATGTATGTAAAAAGGTAAAGAGTGAAAATCCCGTTCAGTCATGAACGACCATGGGATTACTCCTAGAAAGTTATCCTCCAGGGCACAAGTCCAGGCAAGGTTTTTTGTGGAAGGCCAGCAGTCGCCCATGCATACCAGCCTCCCCTCTCTATGCCACTGATGTTATCCAAGGGAAAGACAAAGGCTGATCCAGCTTGGCACCAGCGACATGGCAACTCATTTCGTTCAAGAAAAACAACAAGCAGCCTGGTCTGGAAACAGAACTCACTACCTCATGATTGTGAGCCTGAATATATATATATACTAGCATTATGATCCAGCAACGCCAGGTCATAGTGCTAGTGCATGCATATACAGCTGCATGCATGCACACATACACGTGAGTATTGTCCAAATCTCTGACCAATCACATACAGCTAGCTGGCATTCAATTGGTGTATCAAATTTCAGGCATTTTGATTGGGTTTTGGATAGAAAATTCACAAAAAAGTCATTTCTATTGATTTTTTAATGGCTTTGCGGGGTGACTGGGGAAATGTAAAGATGTGCACGACCACCCTTGGATGGTTTTGAATGACCATAGAAAGTGCGAGCCCTCTAACTGAAAAATTGTGGATTTGTATAAAGGATGGATGGAAGCACTCCGTCGGTTACGACGATGAGGGTTCCGGTTGATCTGATCAACGGAACAGCCTGCTCGTGAAATTAACGTGTAAGTGGCTGAGCACTCCACAGACACGTGTACCCTTAACGTAGTTCTCGGGGATATTCAGCGTGACACAGAGAGTGACAAGGCCGGCCCTTTGAAATACAGGTACAACAGAAACAGGAAGTAAGAGTGAGAGAAAGTTGTGGTGAAAGAGTACAGCAGGGATCACCACCATCCCTGCCGGAGCCTCGTGGAGCTTTAGGTGTTTTCGCTCAATAAACACTCACAACGCCCGGTCTGGGAATTGAAACCACGATCCTACGACCGTGAGTCCGCTGCCCTAACCACTGGGCCATTGCGCCTCTGTATAAAGGATACACACACACAGACAGACATTGTGCCATTTATATATATAGAGATACTGCGTCCCACATTATTAGGCAAATCAACCTTCTCTCGATGAACAAATGTATATTCATTCAAAATCAGTTGTTTTCAGACCGCAACAAATGATGGCCATTTTTGTGATTGGGCAACATTTTCACCGTCACAAATTATTAGGCAAGTATAATAAAAATGATAATTGCGTCAGGACAAACATTTATTTAATCCAACAGTAAAGGTTTGATAAAAGGAACGTAGTGTAAATAACGGACAGGTGAGACTATTGAAAAGGTTGCAAGATGCAACGAAAATAAGGGGAAATTTTACCGGTGAGTGTGTTAAATTATAAGGCACAAAAAGAAAATGCTTCTCCCACGAACTCCCATAAAGTATCTTGCAAACCAAATCCAGTTTATGGGATTATCTTTGGTTTCACATACATAAAACGTTTAGCTTTATGGCATATCATCAGATCCCCTAAACCTATTGCCCTTTATAGACATGAAACCTAAAGTAATTGCATAAATCAGCCTTCCCCCAGTGCAGGTGGCACGTAAAAAGCACCCACTACACTCACGGAGTGGTTGGCGTTAGGAAGGGCATCCAGCTGTAGAAACATTGCCAGATAAGACCGGAGCCTGGTGCAGCCTTCTGGCTTCCCAGATCCCCGGTCGAACCGTCTAACCCATGCTAGCATGGAGAACGGACATTAAACGATGATGATATATATATATATATATATATAGTTAATCCAAACAAGAAAACACAAAAAAACACAGCAACGCGAGGACGTGGAACAAATAAAGTATTATTGGACGCTCAGGGAAGAAGGAGGGTTTAACATTTCAAGCGGAGCTCTTTGTCGGAAACAAAGGAGAAGGGAAGACAGAGGAAAAAAATTGCTGGCGGTGCTCACGAGGTCACATGCGAGCAAAACGACCCTCCCCCGTCCAATGGATGGTGCTGAGTTGTCAAACATTTAAACCAAATTTTCTCAAAACAACTTGTCTGACCGTCCCATAGGCCTCCTCTTTGAGAAACACTGATTTAGCCTAAATTTGAGACACCAGCAAAAGAAGAAATAAAGATAGACTTTTTTTCTATTCCAAAGAAAAACGATTTTATTCACACAAATATGCAACCGAAGAGTTTCAAGTACCAGTAACGATAAGGCTGTTGACTGGGAGAACACAAACATGGTTTAAACAGTAAGCTTAGCAGAAAAGAAACATGCCTTTAAGCAGTACAAAAACAGCAAAACATGGAAGGTGCAGTTATGTACAGGTTGACGGAAGAAAAAAAGGACAAAAACGGCTTAATCGGTCGCATTCTCACCTGGAATCGATTTTTGTAAACTTTTTCAAGACTTATACACGCCCTGATACCTATTTCTTTATTACCCACATGGGTACAAACAAGGACAGACATAGGTATTAAGTCGATTACATCGACCCCAGTGTGTAACTGGTACTTAATTTACTGACCCCGAAAGGATGAAAAGCAAAGTCGACCTCACAACGTAGCGACAGACGAAATACCTATTTCTTTATTACCCACAAAGGGCTAAACACAGAGGGGACAAACAAGGACAGACATAGGTATTAAGTCGATTACATCGACTCCAGTGCGTAACTGGTACTTAATTTATCGACCCCGAAAGGATGAAAGGCAAAGTCGACCTCGGCGGAATTTAAACTCACAACGTAACGGCAGCCGAAATACCGCTAAGCATTTCGCCCGGCGTGCTAACGTTTCTGCCAGCTCGCTGCCTTACATGCCCTGATACCGTCGGTATCAACATATCAAATTTGAGCGCAATCGGATGGAGGATGCCCAAGATCCAAGAAGACACACAGACAGACAGACAGACAGAACGGATTTTATATGATATATATATATATATATATATATATATATATATATATATAATTGTATCAAGGACCTATAGTCCTTTAAGGGATGTTAGCATCCTAGTTCTCCAGTTTATACCAACACGCAAGTCAACCAACGCTTTGAAATGTTGAAATTGAATTAATTTTGTTCAACTTCAGCATGGCCACAGTCAAATGATTGAAACAAGTAAAAGGAAAACAAATAAAATAGAAGATATATATATATATATATATATCTATATGTGTGTGTGTTTGTGTGTAAGAAGTAAAAAGGATTAGCAAATCCAGATATATATCTAGAAAGCCATCAGTGTTAATGAAACAATACTAATAAATACTAATAAATTCAAGTAGAATTAACATCCAAATTATTAGCATCGTAGATCGTTTTCATATTTTGGCACAAGGCCAGCAATTTCGGGGGTGGGGATATATCGATTACATCGACCCCAGTACTCAATTGGTATTTATTTCATCGACGCCGAAACCCTCGGTGGGATTCGAACTTGGGACGTGAAGACGGACGAAAGTGTCGCTAAGCATTTTGCCAGGCGTGCATATGATTCTTATTTCTTTACTACCCACAAGGGGCTAAACACAAAGCGGACAAACAAGGACAGACAAACGGATTAAATCGATTACATCGACCCCAGTGCGTAACTGGTACTTAATTTATCGACCCCGAAAGGGTGAAAGGTAAAGTCGATCTCGGCAGAATTTGAACTCAGAACGTAATGCCAGACGAAATACCTATTTCTTTACTATCTACAAGGGGCTAACACAGAGGGGACAAACAAGGACAGACAAAGGTATTAAGTCGATTACATCGACCCCAGTGCGTAACTGGTACTTAATTTATCGACCCCGAAAGGGTGAAAGGTAAAGTCGAACTCGGCAGAATTTGAACTCAGAACTTAATGCCAGACGAAATACCTATTTCTTTACTACCCACACGGGGCTAAACATAGAGGGGACAAACAAGGACAAACAAACGGATTAAGTCGATTACATCGACCCCGGTGCGTAACTGGTACTTAATTTATCGACGACGAAAGGTGTAAGTCGACCTCGGCGGAATTTGAACTCAGAACGTAATGCCAGACGAAATACGGCTACGCATTTTGCCCGGCATGCTAACGTTTCTGCCAGCTCGCCGCCCTTTTTTAAAAGTGGCCCGCAAAAATGCTACGGTGAATTGAACTCTGCACCTCTCAAATTCCAGCTGAGCGCTCTGTACCACTGAGCCAAACGGTCACTGACAGTAAATCTACATATCGCTTAGAAAGAATTACTAGAAATTCAAAGCTCACACACACACATACATACATACATACATACACACACCGTGAAGAGAGAGACGAAGGTAAGATGGCTTGTAGCAGCAGCAGAAGATATCGAGCTGTACCCTCAAGTTTATTGTCAAGGTTCGTTCAGCAAAATATATTTTTTACGTATTATCTTTTAATGTGTTTGTTATTGCAAGAAATATTGTGTTTTGTATTACGACACTCATGCACGCGTGTGTATATATTTTTGTAGACGTATATATATAACTGTAACCATGTCCCAGTGTACGACTGTAATAGCTATAACATTACCCCTCAGGAGCCGTCGTAGGGGCATTTTAGGTCCCTCCCTGTGTAAATTAATGCATTGGGCCCCTATAATATTTATTTCTTGATAGCAAGTCACAACGTATATAGAACGTAATTGACCCCTAAGACTCGTAAACTTCTCAAGAAACTACCCCGTGTACTCATACATTAAGATAGTAATGCCCACCCCACCTCTAGTGAATGGGGGATAAAGTCTTGGTCAGTTAGGGGTCTGGACCTTTATTTTTTGTCTCTAAAACAGGTCAAGCGTCCGAAGGTTTTAAAACTTCTTCTTTTCTTGCTCCACGAATAAAACCATTTCCCACTAAAACCAGTTGAAACGGTGACCATCCCGTATAAAAAGATATTTATGTTTATCTTTGACCAACTTCTCCTGGGTACACCAGTCTCTTTACTAATTTAGGGGTAGATATAGCTGTTATTTCTAGCAGAACTCACTCGTTGCCTGATGAAGAATTGTGATAAATATGTTGACATTACCTATTTTAACGTAAAAAATTTATTGTAAATTATATATGTCTTACTATTAGTACTAATATTTTGGAAATCTTTGTTTATAATATAAATTTGGGGCACTAAAATTATTTAATATTTGGGTATTTCTTTCGCGACAGGGTCTTTGTTTACATGTTTTATCCTGAAAAATTTCCGTCCCGTATAAAAAGATATTTATGTTTATTGTGACCAACTTCTGGGTACACCAGTCTCTTTACTATTTAGGGGTAGACATAGCTGCTATTTTAGCAGAACTCACTCGTTGCCTGATGAAGAATTGTGATAAATATGTTGACATTACCTATTTTAACGTAAAATAATTATTGTAAATTATATATGTCTTACTATTAGTACTAATATTTTGGAATATATTTGTTATAATATAAATTTGGGGCACTAAAATTATTTAATATTTGGGTATTTCTTTCGCGACAGGGTCTTTGTTTACATGTTTCTATCCTGAAAATATTTCCGTTCCCGTATAAAAAGATATTTATGTTTATCTGTGACCAACTTCTGGGTACACCAGTCTCTTTACTAATTTAGGGGTAGACATAGCTGCTATTTCTAGCAGAACTCACTCGTTGCCTGATGAAGAATTGTGATAAATATGTTGACATTACCTATTTTAACGTAAAATAATTATTGTAAATTATATATGTCTTACTATTAGTACTAATATTTTGGAATATATTTGTTATAATATAAATTTGGGGCACTAAAATTATTTAATATTTGGGTATTTCTTTCGCGACAGGGTCTTTGTTTACATGTTTCTATCCTGAAAATATTTCCGTTCCAGTATAAAAAGATATTTATGTTTATCTGTGACCAACTTCTCCTGGGTACACTAGTCTCTTTACTAATTTAGGGGTAGATATAGCTGTTATTTCTAGCAGAACTCGTTCTTTGACTACTGAAGAATTGTGATAAATATGTTCACATTATCTATTTTAACGTAAAATTATAGTAAAAGATATTTATGTTTATCTGTGACCAACTTCTCCTGGGTACACCAGTCTCTTTACTAATTTAGGGGTAGACATAGCTGCTATTTCTAGCAGAACTCACTCGTTGACTGATGAAGAATTGTGATAAATATGTTGACATTACCTATTTTAACATAAAATTATAGTAAATTAGGCAATTATATATGTCTTACTATTAGTACTAATATTTTGGAATATATTTGTTATGATATAAATTTGGGATACTAAAATTATTTAATATTTGGGTATTTCTTTTGCGACAGGATTTTTTGTTTACATGTTTCTATCCTGAAAGTATTTCCGTTTCCGTTCATCATAAAATTATTTTTTGGGATATCGATTTGACAGAGCAGGTTTAAGGCGGCGAGCTGGCAGAAACGTTAGCACGCCGGGCGAAATGCTTAGCGGTATTTCGTCTGCCGTTACGTTCTGAGTTCAAATTCCGCCGAGGTCGACTTTGCCTTTCATCCTTTCAGGGTCGATAAATTAAGTACCAGTTACGCACTGGGTCCATGTAGTCGACATAATACCTATGTCTGTTATTGTTTAGCCCCTTGTGGGTAGTAAAGAAATAGGTATTTCGTCTGCCGTTACGTTCTGAGTTCAAATTCCGCCGAGGTCGACTTTCCCTTTCATCCTTTCGGAGTCAATAAATTAAGTACCAGTTACGCACTGGAGTCGATATAATCGACTTAATACCTATGTCTGTTATTGTTTGTCCCCTCTATGTTTAGCCCCTTGTGGGTAATAAAGAAATAGGTGTAAAGACTTTGTTAACACCTGGTGACTTGAAATCGATTTCTAATTACCCATAGTAATTAGAAATTCGATTTCATCATTTCCTTTCGATAATCTGAATACGGTTTCAAGTTACTGAAAGCTGAATGAGGGAAATCGCTACACTAGTCTTTACAAGTTTCGAACCTTTATACTCTAAGTTCAAATCCTACCTACAGCTACTTTCTTTCATCCGTCTGTGGGTCGATAAAAGAAAGATCTAGAATTTAGGATCATTTCTGTATGGCTTCTCATTTTGAAATTTTAGAATTAAGCGAACATTTTCAAATTTAGTATATACAGTTAATGTTACAGAAAGAAAAAAATTAGAAAAATATTTCGTTTTTTTGGATTTGGTTTGCAAGATTCTTTATATGAGTTCGTGTGTTGAAGTATATTCGGTTGTGTCTGGGGAGAGTAATTTTCTTTTTGTGCCTTTATTATGTAACACACTCACCGGTAAAATGTCCACTTAATTCTTATTAAATAAGAATTAAGTGGAAAGGATCTTTTTCTTTTGAACGGCACATGTCAACACAATTTCTAGTTAACTAAACACTTTAAAACTTCGTATACTGGTAGAATGTGTCAAAATAAAACATTTTTTTCTCTTGGCTTTCTTGAGAAAATTGTAATTTGTTTATTTAACGTAGTTTAGCTCAATTAGAGGAAATTGATTGGTTAAAATTCGAAAAATTAAACTACGTTAAACAAACGAATTACAATTTTCTCAAAGCCAAGAGAAAAAAATGTTTTATTTTGACACATTCTACCAGTATACGAAGTTTTAAAGTGTTTAGTTAACTAGAAATTGTGTTGACATGTGCCGTTCAAAAGGAAAAGATCCCAAAATGAAGACTCTCCCCAGACACAACAGAATTTGAAAAATGTTATAGAGATTTAAAGTTTGATAATTTTAACCCAGTCAGAAAACAATTTAAAAGCTGGCAATTACCCAAAATTTGCAAATTTTAAAAGCTATAACATTCTATTTATTAACTTAAGGACAGAACCGTTAGCACGTCGGGCGAAATGCGTAGCCGTATTTCGTCTGTCGTTACGTTCCGAGTTCAAATTCCGCCAAGGTCGACTTTGCCTTTCATCCTTTCGGGGTCGATAAATTAAGTACCAGTTACGCACTGGGGTTGATGTAATCGACTTAATCCCTTTGTCTGTCCTTGTTTGTCCCCTCTGTGTTTAGCCCCTTGTGGGTAGTAAAGAAATAGGTATTTCGTCTAGCATTACGTTCCGAGTTCAAATTCCGCCGAGGTCGACTTTACCTTTCATCCTTTTGGGGTCGATAAATAAAGTACCAGTTACGCACTGGGGTCGATGTAATCGACTTAATCCCCTTCGTCTGTCCTTGTTTGTCCCCTCTGTGTGTAGCCCCTTGTGGGTAGTAAAGAAATATATGTTCTGTACACATTTACCTTTCAGTTGTTTATTCCCACGTCAACCCTGCATTCCAACCGTGACCATACCGTCTTTTTAAAGAATATTAGACTACTGGGTTGTTTACTGTAATCAAACGCATGTTACATTTAAGGAAGATACAACCAAAAAACCCAGCTACAACACAAGTAACACTACGTTATCCACTGCAAACTCTCTTTATTTGGTTGTTATTTCTGTTATGGTGAACAAAATGGTCTTCTTAAATTCATTTATTAAACAAGCGGAAACGCAACCATTTACCCGGTGAAATAATTACACAGTATTTGGTCGTGTTAACATTTTATGTCGTCCAAAGAATGGAAAGTGGACATAGAATGATGATACTTATATATTTACATATGTTGGTTTCTATGCATAGTTACTCTCTCTCTCTCTCTCTTCTCTTTTACTTGTTTCAGTCATGTGACTGTGGCCATGCTGGAGCACCGCCTTTAGTCGAGCAAATCGATCCCAGGACTTATTCTTTGTAAGCCTAGTACTTATTCTATCAGTCTCTTTTGCTGAACCGATAAGTTTACGGGAACGTAAACACACCAGCATCGGTTGTCAAGCCATGTTGTGGGGACAAACATATACATACACAAACACACACATATATATACGACGGGCTTCTTTCAGTTTCCGTCTACCAAATCCACTCACAAGGCTTTGGTCAGCCCGAGGCTATAGTAGAAGACACTTGCCCAAGGGAGACAGGATAAACTACCTGCATCAACTTGCTATAAAAGCAGGTAGTAATTTTACCTTGTCTTTATTCTTAGTGCAAGTTTTGAAGAGTGCGGTTCGATTTTAACAGTTATTTTTTTCAAAACTATAATGGAAGTGACAAAGGAGCATATTCAGTATATTTTGGTTTATGAGTTCAATAGAAGCAACAACACAACGGAAAGTGTGAGGAATATTAATGCAGTATATGGGGATTGGACAATAAGTGTAAGCCAGTGTCAACAGTGGTTCCAGAAATTCTGAGCTAAAAACTAGTCTCATCGTAGCTCAATGAGGACATCCTGCAAACCCTGGTGGAACAAAATGCAATTGTAACTGTTGAGGAACTAGCCAAAGAAGCTAGAATTTGGTTATTCAACCATTCATGGACACCTGTGTGCCATTGGAAAAGTCAACAAATTGGGTCAATGGGTTACTCACAAACTTTCCAAGTTTAATCGCATGCAGAGAGTAAATGTGTGCTCTTCCTTGCTGTCATGTCTCACGAATGAACCTTATTGGACTGAATAGGGACTAGTGACAAGAAATGGGTTCTCTATAAAAATGTCAAGTACCAAAGACAGTGGGTAGAGAAAGGAGAAACACCAGCACCCCAGGTTAAAGAAGATCTTCACTAACATAAGATGATATCTGTTTGATGGGATATGAATGGTTTAGTCCACTTTGAACTTTTAAACCCAAACCAAACGATAACAAAGGAGATCTACTGCAAGCAGCGTGAGTGGCTTAAGTCAGCGCTAGAAGAAAATTGACCATCTTTGGTTTCAAGACGAAAGATGGTCTTCCATCGGGATAATGCTTGGCCATATACAGTGAGGATGGACATTTCAAAGGCTGGAGCAGTTTGAATGGGAAGGAATGACTCACCCACCATATTCGCTCCATCTGGTTATCATTTATTCTGTAGTCTTCAAAATCATTTGGACAGAAAAAATATGAATTCTGTAGACAAGGTCAGAACAGTACTGGAGGAGTATTTTTGGTCATGGACAAGTGAATTTTGGAAGACGAACATTACAAGTCTACCAGATAGATGGAAGAGCATTGTAGAAAATGAAGGAAAGTATATTTTAGATTAAAAAAGAAATTTATCTTAATTTTGAAAATTAAAACAAGTATTAAAAAAACTGCATTATTTATGGGATGACCCAATATATTGAATGTTATATATACATTTTGGTTTTATTGTTTTGGCCTGAACAATAAAAAAAAACAACTCTTTTCCTCCACTAGATCTATGCAGATATTCTTAACCAACTTAGAAAATGATGGTAAATCTCTACAGTTGTTACCAGTTGACTTACGTGAAAAATGCCTGAACTATATGTCTTTGAGAGGTTTGCTCTCAGATCAGAACTTGAAGAATGTAAGTTGATGTTTGTTTAACATTTTCTTTTCTTTGTGTTTATTATTTGGCGTTAGGAAGGGCATCCAGCTGTAGAAACTCTGCCAGATCAAGACTGGAGCTTGGTGCAGCCATCTGGTTCGCCAGCCCACAGTCAAACCATCCAACCCATGCCAGCATGGAAAGCAGACGTTGAATGACAATGATGATTCTCTCTCATCTTTTACATTTTTTGTAATCATTTCCCAAATTTACCCATCTGTACTTTGAATGGTTTTACATATTTCTCCAGTTTGAGTCAATAAGTACACCTTTATGCAGTTGCTTGATCTGCTGGAAATGGCAGCCAACTCTCCCTCAGATCACACCCCATAGCTTCTTTTTATAAGAGCACTACATAAGATAATGTAGTGTTAAATAAATTAATTAAAAAACTTGGGTGTGGGGAAGATATTGAAACTGGGGCAGTTTTGGTCATAGGTCTACTTGATCAAGGCTAACTGGGGCTAAATAACAATTTCATAATTCTCTAATGAGTTTGGAGCAGTGATTTTGAACCAAATCACTGGGTATGTGGTCAGACTTTACAATCAAACCACCATAGTTTTACATGATTGGTCTATTAAACCAACCAATCAGCATAAGGTGATGGC